>NC_056728.1:815822674-816137674 GCF_019279795.1 Protopterus annectens | reverse complement strand
GGCATAAAGGAAGGATTGGTCCTGAGGGACACCCTGTCTGGGTAAAATATGATGCTCCACAGCCATGAGGGCCTGTAGATCTGAAACCCTTCTTGCTGAAGTAATTCCCAGGAGCAAAGCTGTTTTCCATGATAAGAACTTTAGATCTGCAGTAGCAGCTGGTTTAAATGGAGGCAGGGTGAGCTTTTCCAACACAAAATTGAGGTCCCATGCAGGAATTGGTGCTCTTCTGGGAGGCCTTAAATTTTTGGCCCCTCTAAGATACTGCTTTAGCAAAGGATGAGAATAGATTGGTGGCTCTGTGTTGTAATGAGCCGAGATGTCAGAGGCATGGATTTTTATTGATGAAAAAGATAGGCCCTTGTCAAGCATCTCAGTCAAGTATTGTAAAATCTGAGGAATATTTGGCTCTGCTGTGTCAGTTCCTTGTGCTTAGTTCCAAGCACAGAATCTCTTCCATTTATCAGCATAAGATTTTCTAGTACTAGGCCTTCTGGCTTCCAAAATGACAGCCATCACAGATTTACTGAGAGGTGTTGTTTGAATAACTACATGATCAGCCATGCTGCCAGGTTCAGTGTTTGGAGCTGACTGTGCAGGATCTGATTGTTTTGCTGAGACAGTAAGTGAAGTATCTGAGGCAAGTACCAAGCTGGGAACTGAGACATATTCCTTAGGATTGGATACCAGTGTTGGCGGGGCCAGTCCGGGGCAATTAGTATCATCTTTGTTTTTTCTTGTCTGACCTTTAGTAGGACCTTGGGAAGAAGAGGCAGAGGAGGAAAGGCATAAACTGTCAGGTTTTTCCAACTGAAGGATAGGGCATCCACTTTCCATGATTGTCTGTGCTAAGTCCTTGTGCAGAATTTGACCAGTTGATAATTCCGAGGAGAGGCAAATAGGTCTGTGTCTGGGCTCCCCCACTTATTTATCATGCTGAAGACTTGTGGATGTAATTTCCACTCGTGAGGGTCCATAAGGTTTCTGCTAAGTCATCTACCAGAGTGTTTTGCTTTCCTGGCAGGAATTGAGCTTGAAGATGCACTTGGTAAGTCAAGGCTGTGTCCCACAGTGCCATGGCTAGTCTGCAAAGGGGGTATGAGTGTGTGCCCCCCTGCTTGTTTATGTACCACATAACCGTGGTGTTGTCCATCTTTATCAGTAGTATTCCTGGATGAAGTAAGTCCTTGAAGACTGTCAGGGCATTTTGAACAGCTAACATCTCTTTTTGGTTGATATGCAGATGCATTTGTTTAGGGGTCCATATGCCCTGAATGCATCTTCCCGCCAGGTGGGCCCCCCATGCATAGTCTGACGCATCTGTAGTTAAGGTTTGGCTAGCAGGGGGTAGAGTGAAAGCCCGTCCCATGTTTTGGTGACATGCCTTTGCCCACCAAAGAAACTCCTGTTGTAGGCAGGGAATGAGAGGAATCATTGTTTCCAGACTGTGACAATGCTGACTCCATAAACTTTTTAGGTACCACTGTAGTTTCCTCATATGCAGTCTTGCATATGGAATCAGTAGAATGCAGGATGCCATGAACCCCAAAAGCCTGCAGAGTTTGTCTTGCAGATAACTGGGTTTTTGTTGCCATCTGTTTGAAGTAAATAGCCAGTTGCCTTTGTTTGTCTGGCGTGAGGAAAGCCATCTGGGCAGTTGTATTCAAGCTTGCACCCAGGAATGTTATCTTTTGATAGGGTACCAGTTGTGATTTCTTTTCGTTTATTGTGTATCCTAGGCATGTTAGAAGCCTTTTCACAAACGCCAGATGCTGAAGAAGAATGTCCTTGTTCTCTGCTTAAATGAGACAGTCGTCCAAGTAAGGATAGATTTGTATACTTTTTTGTCTGCAAAATGCAATTACTGGTGCCAGGCACTTTGTAAAGACCCTGGGCACAATAGATAAGCCAAAGGGCAGTGCAGAGAATTGGTAATGCATAAAACCAGCCTTAAAACGGAGGTATCTTCTGCACAATTCCCTTATTGGGATATGCAGGTATGCCTCAAGTCTAATGTCACCAGCCAAGCATTCTTGCCCAGAAGTTGCTGCAAAGTTAGCATTTTGAATTTTGGAATGTTGATTTTTTTTGGCAGATCTGGCCAACCGTTTGCAATTGGCAGAGTGTGGAAGTGGAATCTGTATCCCTGAGATACTATGTTTAACACCCACTTGTCCAGGGTTATTAACTGCCAATTGTGAGCATAAAGTGCTAATTTTCCCCCTAAGGGGGCTGCCAAAAGATAAGTGCTTGGTGATGGCAGAGTGAAGTCATTGAGACTGTTTACTGTAGGATTGCGCTTTATTTCCTCCAGATTTGGAGGTAGAAGCACCCCATTGCTTTGACCTGTAAGCATTCTGTGACTGGTATCTAGAGCCTTTAGGGCACCTGGATTTGCCCCGTGGAGCTCTGTCGGACACAGGAAAGGACCAATTTTTTGTAGGCCAGTGTCTACTGAATCTTGGTGGCTGCACTTGTAACAAGTCTTTTACAGTTTGCATAGACTTAGCTTTGTCTTCCATTTTCTTTAAAACCTCTTCTGCCTTAATACCAGAGTATCATGCTATAAAGGTGTATCCAGCAATTTAGCTTTAACATGATCAGGCAAATTTTGCTCTTTTAGCCAGGCATGCCTTCTAATCACAGATCCAGTAACTGCGGCCCTGCAGGAGGCCTCTAAGGAATCAAATCCACATTGCAAAGTATGCTTTCCAACTTGTTCTGCTGCATGCAATAATTCCTGCAATTCTTTATTTTCTGCACATTCAGAAATCAACAATTTTCTGTTTCAGTAATCCCGTAATGTTGTTGATACTTGAGCATATGAAACTGGCAGTTTAAAGCCCTAATTGCCAAGGTTGCAGATGTATAAACCTTCTTTCCCCATCTATCCAGTGCCCTGGAATCTCTGTATAGAAATAGAATTGATGGAACAAATAAGAAAGGTACTTTGAAATGTGGTTCTTGTAACCAATGTAAAAACATTAACACCAGTGTTAGAGTAAGGATTAATAATATAATTAGATCAGTGGTTACCTGTAAGAGAGGCAACTGTAACTCACAGCGCGTAGTATATATAGCAACGTGTATTAAATGCTCCGCATACTACATAGGGAAAACTGAGAGGAAATTTAAGACCAGAATATATGAACATCTGTATAGAATAAGGAAAAGGGACCCTAAAAATGCGTTGAGCAAACACATTATTGAAAATGGACAAGAACATACTTTCTTATTTGCAATTATTGACCAGGTGGAAATAGGTGATAAAGGAGGAGATTGGAAGACGTATTTAGCCTGGGTAGAAAGCAAATGGCAAATCAGCCTAGATGCAACTACATCTCCAGGTATTAATGACCACGTCAGCCTGAAACCTTTTTTAGCCTTGTACTAATGTAATATAGGAAGTTATTATTCCCCTAGGATTAGTTCTTCATTACACTACAATTTGCTGTGCAGTGTAGTGTTACCAATTGGTTTTAGTGAAACTCTTTATACATTACACATTTTTATTTAAGGAATATATAATTCATTATTAACTATTTGGTCTTGTAGGAATATTTAGTAGAGTATTATAAGGAATGAAGAATATATGTTTTAATAAGCACCTACTAAATTAAGGTATACAAGTGTATGGTTGTATATTCAATACATCTGTAAATATCTTTAAGTATACATTAAGTATATTTTTATATTTTGTATTTTTATATTTTAAATATTGTATGTGTAAAGTGATTTTTAAGCTAGGGTATTAGCATATCCAATTATGTAAGCTATAGTAACAAAGTTTTGAAAATTGGCGCCAAAATAGGTATATAAACTGTGATTGGTTAATGTAACAGGGTTCTGATGAAATCTGATGATGGCAGATGAAAGCGCTTAACCACTACTTATCGTTGTAACTATTTTTGGAGATTCCTGAATAAAATCTGTTTGGTAAAGCAGCCGTGTTTATTACTCCTTCTCGGGTCAAGGGAGACCATACCAGCCGGTTGTGTACATTTGGGTTCGTATTCTAGTGCTTTTGGACTTATAAATTTTGCTCTTTTAGCCAGGCATGCCTTCTAATCACAGATCCAGTAACTGCGGCCCTGCAGGAGGCCTCTAAGGAATCAAATCCACATTGCAAAGTATGCTTTCCAACTTGTTCTGCTGCATGCAATAATTCCTGCAATTCTTTATTTTCTGCACATTCAGAAATCAACAATTTTCTGTTTCAGTAATCCCGTAACGTTGTTGATACTTGAGCATATGAAACTGGCAGTTTAAGGTCCTAATTGCCAAGGTTGCAGATGTATAAACCTTCTTTCCCCATCTATCCAGTGCCCTGGAATCTCTGTCAGAGGGGGTAGGATTTTTTGCTGTTGAGGCTTTAACACCTTTTGTACCCTGTGAAATAGTTTCAGGGTCAGCAGCAGGGTTTTTAAATAAAAATTTGTGCGAGTCAGGAACCCTGTAATATCTGTCTGGTTTGCAAGGAGCCGGAGGTAAGGAGTCTGGAATCAAGCTTGACTCCGAAAACACATCATCCACAATGTCTAAAACAGCAGGTATGGCTAAAGGCCTATGCTGAGGGAGAAGAAAGAAATCCCTAAGCCTCTTTTTTGATTCTGAGAAATCGACTCTCCCAGTGAAAATGCTCCCTCAAAGTATGCAAGGTTTCTCCAAAGGAATAATCTTCAGGAGGAGATGCAGATGGGAAAGATAACTCTGCATCAGAATCCTCATAGGGTGGTACAGAAAATTCCTGATCAGAAGAATCAAAAGAAATAGAAACCTGATCTGAAGATTCATAATCAGTGTCTTGCCTAGGCCTCTTATCAGGAGGGGGTTGAGAACCCCTGATCAAGGTAATTAGGTCTTCAGCCATTTTGATCATCTGCATTTTGGGCATAGAGGCCTGTGCACGTGGCTCATGTGTCTTTTTTTAGCTTTTGAAGTTGCTTTTGTCTTTGATTTTGAAGCTAGCGTTGGTTTTATATAAAAATGCTGTGGCCTGAATACACCCTCAGAAGCCGATGCCTGCTCATCGTCTCCGGACCCATCCGAGGGAGAGACATCCGCTGGTACAATACTTTGACAATCTCGCGGCATGCCAGACTCCACTTGGGTCTCGGTAGAGGCCTGCAACTCGAAAGTAGCAGGTATCAGGGGCTGCGAAAGCACCTCACTGAATACCGGCGACGGTCTGTCTCTGTCCTTTTCTTTGCATTTTTTGTGAACTCCGGTAGTCGGATTGCTATCCGACGACATTTCAGGATAGTTAAATCTGTTTCAAAAATATTCTGAAGCAAAGATATACTGACGCTTAATAGTGCATTGGTTAAATCTAGCACAAAACCGACAGCTAGGCACATTATGATCAGGGCCTAGTCAAGGAATACAGTATAAATGAAAATCCTTATGAGGTATTTGCTTCCCACAAGTAATGCAATTATTAACTTTTACTGACACTGGTATGGAGCAAGAAAAAGTTTCCCCAACGGGGTACTTAGCTTTAGTGAAGACTTCGGTTCTGAAACTCGAATTCGAAAATTTCAGGAGTCGGCCAACCGGCACTTGCGAACTGCTTCTGCTTCGGGCACCGCGCGGCAAGAAAGACTGAAGAAAATGGCATCGGCTCCCTGTTTTATACCCCTGATGACCTGACGTCATGGAAGAGGAGACAGCAACCGACGCAGGACTCAAGACTTTGGAATTCAGACCGACTGAGGGCAGCCTACCAGCAGATTACCCAAATGTAATGACTGCAAAAGTGAAACACGAAGAACATCCAAGGATTCGTAGAAATCAGCTTACCTGCAATTTAACTTACAGTATGGATAACTAGAGAGTATGTGGCATTATCAGAAGGTTTTGGCCCATACTCACTGCTGATGAAAAACTTAAAGATACTGTTGGTGCATCACCTCGATTCACCTTCAAAAATAAAAAGAATCTAAAAAGACTACTTTGTAACAAAGATGGCACTGCTGAACAAGAAATGTCAAATAAAAAGGGTACTTATAGGTGCCACAGATGTAAAGCATTTAATCACTTGGATAGTGACAACACGTTTACACATCCGGGCACGAACCGTATCGACAGTTTCAATACCTATGCAAGCTGCAATACACAACATCTAATTTATCTTGCTTGTTGTACACATTGTACTGCTTTTTACATAGTTAAAAAAGACCAGCTTTTTAAACATCTGAATGAACTGAACAATATGTTCTGGCAACCAAAGGAATTCACTCCCTTCGATGCTATTGGATAGCTACAGGACAAGAAAATTGTAGAGTGGATATTTGAAGGCATAAATATGATAGGCTATAACAAGAAGCAGGATTTATGAGTTATGCAAATCATTAACTTTGTTGCTATTGGATAGTTCTGCCACTAGGATACCAGACATTTGATACCTTGAGATACAATAATGACTGGCTCACAGCAAGACACAGGAGATATGCTGTATGCAAATTAATGAGTCTTCATTGGTTATGACTATGTGTCTAGAACATTGATTGGTTTATTCTGTTGGTTTATCCTGTCTTTAAATTCAGAGTGAGCACAGCTAAGACATATGATCTGATGAAGGATAGTAAGCCGAAAGCGCTTATCAGGGAATTTTATTTGTTTTTACTGAAGATTAAAGTTTGTTTTTAACATTTTTACAGCTGCGGTGGAACCGAGGATTTTTTCCTACTAAATGTCGAACATAAGGTAAATTCTTCCCTAACTTGCAGTATATTTGAAATATACCTTTTATAGAACCAGTTTGTCTTTTTTACTCTTTTAGAGAATAATGGCTTCCTAGTCTGTAATGTGAAAAAGAAATCATGTACATTTGGATGTTTTTGCTTGCCACTAAGCCACCACAGTGATATAAAACTCAAAATGTTGAATCCAGGACATCTCATTTTGGCTGGTTTCCCTGCAACAACATAGTCATTGGTGGTTGGCTGATCACGGTATTGAACCAAATGTAAAAATATATGCTTAGTGCAATATCTTGGCTAAAAATAGGTATTTCTGAGCAAAGTGAGGTAACATACTTCTATATGTGGCCACTAATTACTGCAGTATTTTTATTCACATTTTACACTGAAATAGTGTTACTTGAGGTATGGTTGTCACAAAGGCAAACAGAAGCATAGGCTCACCACCATAACTACACAAATGATGGAAGTGGTTCAAAGACAACAGGAACAGTCACAGACTTTTCCTCTTACACTGTATCAGATCTGCAATACAAGAGACTTGTTAGTAGATATATTAGTCTGGACTAGGAGCAAAGAGGTCCTAGAACATATAAGATACTCAACAGCTCCAGCTTTATCATGCCTTACTAGTAAGTGCTGAAACCCCTCCAACTTACATGACTCACAACCCACACTATTTGCCTTTCTTAAAGGAATATTACCTAGCATACCTACTATGTGACACTGACTGATGGCAAAAAATAACACAGTTGACTATAAACTTTATTGGCAGCTATAAACCCCTCCCCGAAGCAGAGAAAATGAACAAGTTCCACCTTTCTAAATTCAACTGCAGGTGCACTCCAGGGGCACTCTCCCCTTATAGATTCACAAAGAAAACAAGAAAACAAATGAAATTATTAAAAAAAAAAAACTAAAATGAGTTTTGGGAAGAATACTTTCTTCTTGAAAAATGCCCTATCCTTGTGAAGGATTGCTTATGGTTCCCTACCCAAAATGGCTTAAAATGAAATCTCCCATGAGGAAATGCATCTTCCAGCAGATAGCTTTCAGCACTGCCAAGCTAGCAGACAAATAAACCTGTCTATTACAAAGTTCCAATCCCGCATAGGGGAAGGATTTCTTATTTGAAGACTAAGATGTGCAGCACTGTGCACCTGCTTAGTAGCCAGTGTAGGTCCACAAGTCCGTCCTACCCACAGTCACATTGGCCAGAAATAGTTGGCACATGCACCATGACTGAAATAACTAATTAGTGACCAATGTCATAAAGTTAGAAAAATGTCACTATAACAAAGTGACTGCAGAGCTACAGGGCACTGCTCCACTCAGATCGAGAATCCCTACCACTTATAGTGTTCTAATCCTGTCAAATGGTCAGATTTCATGTGGTCTCAATCACATCTGTAATCCTTGCAGGATGATCTGGTGGTAAAATAAGTCTACATCAGCAGCCAAATCTTGAGGTATAGCTATAGTTCCCCCAAGGGGAGTAATCCTCGACTAGGAAAATCTCCTGTACTGTTATGGCCCTGAATCTACCCTTCTCAGCTAATAGTGGGTGATGAGGTGGTCTCCCCCAGTCTTTCTTGAACTTGGTGATGATGCACAGATCAGCAGGAATGTTGGGAAGCTATACAGGAATACTTTGAGAACCACAGCAGAGGAAATGGTCATCAATATGATCCCCCTGCTGTGCTGAATCAAGAATAGGAGAAAGACCCCATTCTACCAAGTGAGAAACAGTTTGGGATACAGAAAGCCTACCTTCTAGAAGTTCATGGCCAGAAGCAGCTGTTGATTCCTAAACTCAAGAAAGGGATGAGGTTCACAGCATCCACCAACTTGTTCACTTTTCTAGGGATATGGACTCTTGAATCAAGGATGTCCCAGTTTAAGGTTTAGCTCCACATATGCATTCCAAAAAGGACATGAACTTGTGCCTCCTTGCTTGTACAAATAGTCAACAGACTGACTTGCCTGAGTGAAGGGGAAGATTTCAGAACAGCTGTTTCTCTAAGGTTCTCACAGCCAGGAGTACTACTCTCAGCTCCTACTACCTATTCTACCAGTCTTTACTGGATCTGGAGGGAAAAGACTGCTTGACCCCTGAAAAACTTCCTCAGATGTTGAACAGTCTTGTTTCTCTTCTGGCACCAGTGGCTGGACGTGCTGAGAGAAGTAAGATGAGGGCCTGCTTTTTACTGAAGAGGCCATCTGCCAGGTCTTGGGCAGGTGGGCTAAAGATCACTAATCTCCATGAAGGAAGTGTTTAGGACAGTGTTTCTGACCTCCATGGAGGAGTCTCTAAGCTATGCCATCCTGAGCAGGCACACAATAGAGAATGTGGCCATAAACAAAGCATTAGTACAATCAAAGGTGCAGCATGACATATGGTATCTCACTGAAGAGGCCAAAAACAAGGGAGCTCATAAGGTCTCTCTTAATATCATACTCTTGAAGATCCTCAGCTTCTCTAGGGACTGCCACACATGGTAGACAGACACAATGATCAGTTGAATACCTTTAGCACCAGCCTGACAGAGTAGTATAACCTCATGACCTTCATGCTCACAGCTGTGGTTTCTTGTCCTGGAGCAAGGTGGCAAAATATTGTGGTCTATGAGACCTAAGCTACACTGAAGAATCACAAGGGAGTCAAGCACTGGGATACCAAATAAAATTATATTCCTACTAAGCTGGAGACCTGTAAGGGGTAGTAGCCTTTTTGGGATGAATGGTCTAGAATCTTGATATCTCCAGGCTACTTTAACAGCATCCTTAATGAAAGGCTTTAAGGGAGCCAGTGACACAAGACTCCTGAGGTCCCTTCCCCAGAAAGTGTACAAACCATCTTTGGGGGGGCAGGAGCAAGGAGTCCAATTTACGTACCACTCATAAGTCTAGAACTACCCTCAAAGGAGACATTATGCGGGTTGTGGAAACTTGGACAAGAGTGGTCTTATTATTTATGCTTACCACAGAAAACATGCCTACATCAGATGCAAAAAGTGAGCCAGGACGTGAGAAAGATCAATGACCCATGTTGCCAGTGTCAACTCACATATGTCTAAGCATGCAACAGACAGGCACTAAGTGCTAGGATAAGGAACCAGAAGACAGAATGAAATAAGGAGATATCCATACAGAGATGGCAAGGGCTACAGAATTACCTTCTTAAAATCCTACATGCCTATCCCAAGCTGGTACCAAACATGCTGCACTCCTTTGTGCATGTCATCTGTCGGATGAGATGTGAAATCAAGGCCCCATCTATCAGAGCTGGTGTACTCCTACGTGTCTTCCTTCAGATGGGATGTTAAACCAAGGCACCACCCACTTGATTTGGTGGTAGCTCAGGTGGATGCAAAAGATCCCACAGCACCTATTGAACAGAGCAGGGGAAAAGATACCCTGGCCAAATTTCACCTACTAGTATAAATACCGCCTCAGCTCTCCCCTGAAAAGAGGCTATTAGCCTAGTGGGACTAACTTGGTCAACAAAAGGATAAATAAAATAAAACAAAAATAAATAAAAATCTATCATCATTCACAAGTTTAAAAATAGAGAGTATTAAAAAAATGCTCTTTAGATACTAACAAAATTACTTCAGACAGGAATGCACTTTTTCCTTCTATCTTGACCAGTAATAGATGTATGCTTTTCAAGTTGTTTGGAATGACAGTTGATAATACAGTTTTAGTAGAACATTATTACTGAGAACAGGGAAGTGGTATCTGTATTAGGAATGTACCCAAAATTTGTTAATATAAAGAACTCTAACTTAAAGACTAACAAAATTTCATTAAAATTCATTTACCTAGGACCAATCAGCCAACAGAAACCTATGTTGACTTTGTAGGACATGCATGTACATTTCAGGAGGAACTTTTTATTTGTTATAATACTGAGACAAAACTATAAGCGTTAATCATCACTACAACTGTAATTCTAGGAATATCTACACTGTTAGTCAGAGATGAGCATACCACTTACATGGGGGCAGATGGATACCAGACTTATTCAGAGGAAGTTATGGCATGCACCCAACCTAAGAGTTTTTGTCATTGTAGTTGTGCTCCAAAGAAGACAGAGGACCATGAGAAGGACTGTCATACCTAGTTTCCTCATTAACAGTAACTGCTGGCATCTTTGTAAGGTAACAAACAGCTTCTTTCTCCTTCAACATCAAGTAGCCAGGCTGAAACATCTGGCAACTTTTAACACTGTGCGCCTCCTTGAGATAATGTAGGCAGTGTTGTCTGGTAAGCTGATTGCTGTAATGCATTTGCATATCTTTACCAAGAACTGTCAACTTTAGTCTCTATCCAAGTTACCAGTCTGATGTCCATGTGTTAAACCTGAAAGTAAATCTTTAACTGCCTATATGAGCATCCTGAGACACATCCAGTGTTACACAGTGCAAGAAACGGTTGTGAATAAGTAATTTTGCCTGCCATTTTGAGGAATGGTGCAACTGCAACCACCACTGGCTGAGAAACTGAAACTATGGATCCAGAAATTGGACTTTTCTTGACTGTGGGAAGAATATTCAAGCTGTCTGAACTGGTTATGAACTCAACATAAAATAACAGATGTCGGATTAATGCAGTACATGCATGTTTTCCAGACGCTGCATTTCTGATGTGATCTATCAATCCATCCATCCACACCCCCCCTTTCCCCATTTTTTAACATGGGGTCGGGATGTAACTTCAAAAGTGAGACTCATCTACAACCAATGTTCACACCGCTGGGTGGCTATCCACTGCGGCACTTCAGATTTGGTTATCTTGCATTAAGAAGCAAAGCATTCCCTCTGCAACTCAGCCTTTGCTTCACATGGCAATGTAAAAGGGCAATACATTATTCATAAAGTAAGGAAAGAAACAATTCATACTCCAAACCTTGGCTCGCAAAGACTTTTCTTTTACTCATTCTTAATTAATGGAGTTCCAAGTGGGAATCTGACATCTTATTTATTTTTTTTTTTTTTTTTTTTACAATTAATATAGGCTGTGCTACACATTGTTTACAGATGCATATAATCTTTTCATTCAAAGCTAAGGAGAGTTACTTCAAGCTGGAAATAATAAAAAAAAGTCATCATCAACATTGATGCTTATTAAAACAGACTTATTTTTTGAAAGTATTTGGGAAAAATAAATATTGTAAAAATGAAGCTGATAGAAAAACCTTTATCAGCAGCTGTGGATAAAACCTTACTGATAGATGCATTTTTTTTTTTTTTTTTTAAGCCAAACATTCCATGACCTTATGACCTCTTCAGTTACATTAGGGGAGGGGAATCTACTTTGGATGATTTTATTTTGATTTCTACTTTTAAAATGAAAAAAAAAAAAAAACATTGTGGGTTGCCATAAAAATACAGATATAATTATTTTTTTTTAGTTTTCCCTATTAAATCACCACTAGCAAGATTCCATACCATTAATACAGTGGATGTCAGTATTTATGTTTTATTTTCATTGATTTTACTATTAATCCAAGCCTGAGAACCAATAAATAGGGTTTCTTTTCACTTTCTGTTAGCTATTGTGGCATGCAGTAACCAAAGTAGACATAATTATGACTTGCAACAAAATGTATGTTCCAGTATTTTCATTTCTTCCAGACATGTAATGTAGTTTTTTTCCCCATATGATTAACTGTTGTTTGATAGGCTGCAAGTTCTTTATAATTACATTAGTTTAGGTGAATTCCTCAAGAGTGTAAAAAGTAAAGAATTAGTCAAAAGCCAGCAGGACACAGCAAAAACTTTACCAGAAGCTAAACTTTATTAAAAATAAGGACTGTTAAGCGCTTTCATCCCAAATGGGACATCTTCAGAACTACCATGAATTAAAAACAATTCCTTTACATAACGCTCATTAGGTCATATGAACACCTACATAAAGTACAGTTGTGTACCTACCATAAACGTAGATGTTTGAGTGTCTTCACTGTTGCAGTCATTACTCTTGGGCCATCCTGCTGGCAGGCTACCCGCAGTCGGCCAGATTCCAAAGTCTAGGTCCGGCGTCGGATGCCGTCGCCTCTTCCCTGCCGTCAGTGCGCCAGGGGTACAAAAGAAGCAGCCAACGCCATTTTCTTCAGTTTTTCTTGTCCCAGATGTCAGGTGCCCCTAAATTGGAAGGCTGAAAGAATATGCCAATAAAAATACATTCACAAAAATAACATGCCCTTCATCTACAAGCAAATACACCAAAAAGGTAGTATAGGCGAGAGAAGTGTAGATAAGTCCCACAAAGGAAAGGGGGATGGTGGGTGGGTAACCAGGACTGCAACAGTGAAGACACTCGAACATCCACATTTATGGTAGGTACACAACTGCACTATGTTCATCGTGTTTCACTGTTGCAGTCATTACTCTTGGGTTGAATCCCAAAGCGGAGGTAGGGTGGCTGGTCTAAATAGGATTTGGAGAGGCTATGAGGCCCTGCAGAAAGTACAGTTTTGTACCTACCATAAATGTAGATGTCCGATAGATATGCAACTGCAGTCCTGACATATGGGTTTGTCCTGCCTCAGGCAGCCCTTCGGTCGGCCGGATTCCAAAGTCTGGGTCCGGCGTCGGCTGATGTCGCCTCCTTCCAGACGTCAGAGCGGCTGGGGTATAAAGGCATCCGCTGACGCCATCTTCTTCAGTGTTTCTTGCCCCAGATGCCAGGTGCCCTCCAAGGAAGGCTAAATTTTGTGAATGGATAAACAAGATTCCAGACATGCATAGCAGTAATAAACAGATACACCATAACAGATATCCCCAGCTAATAGGAAAGGGGGGAATGGACCCAAGGGAAAAAAGCAGAGGGGTAGGAGGGAGGATAAACCTGACTGCAGTTGCATATCTATCGGACATCTACATTTATGGTAGGTACAAAACTGTACTATGTCCTTCAAGAATGCAACTGCAGTCCTGACATATGGGTTGAATACCATAGCCAAGCTGGGGGTGGTAGGATCTAAGCAAGGGATGGTGTAGCTAGAAGGCCCTGCAGGACTGCCGAAGCAAAGCCTGCTCGGGATCTGGAGTATAATGGCAGGTTGTAGTGTTTGGTAAATGTATGCACGGAGCTCCATGTAGCAGCCTCTAGGATGTCTTTTGTAGCCACTCCTCTTAGAAAGGCTGTGGATGTGGCTATAGCTCTGGTGGAGTGTGGTCTAATATTGGCTGGCACACCTTTTCCATGGAAAGAATAACAGAATCTGATGCAGTGTCCAATCCATTTTGAAATTGTTTGTTTAGAGACTGCTTTTCCTTGCACTCCAGCAGCATAGGCTACAAATAGTTGGTCAGACTTCCTGGTGGTCTTTGTTCTGTCCAAGTAGTAGCGTAATTGTCTGTGTATATCCAAAGTATGCAGCAGCTTTTCCCCTTTATTTTGAGGATTGGGAAAGAAAGTAGGCAGGTGGATTGCTTGATTCAGAGACACCCTGGATATCACCTTTGACATGAATGAAGGATTGGTCCTTAGAGAAACTCTGTCCTGATGAAAAATGAGAAAGGGAGGTACTGCCATGAGGGCCTGTATCTCCGATACTCTTCTTGCTGAGGTAACTGCCAACAGGAAGACCGTTTTCCAGGAGAGAAATTGCATTTCTGAAGGTGCTGCTGGTTCAAAAGGAGGAAGAGTTAATTTTTCCAAGACGTAATTGAGGTCCCATGCAGGAACTGGTGGTTTTCTGGGAGGTTTGATATTCTTTATCCCTCTTAGAAACTGTCTTAGCAAGGGATGCGAAAACACAGGTGGGTCACAGTTGTAATTTCCTGAGATTGCTGAAGCGTGGATTTTAATGGAAGAATATGAGAGGCCACTATGAAACATTTCTGCCAAGTATTCTAATATCTGAGGTATGCTCAGCACTGATGCATCCTGGCCCTTGCTGGCATTCCAGATGATGACTCTCTTCCACTTGGCCAAATAGTTTTTTCTGGTGGAAGGTCTGCGTGCTTCCAGCAAGATTTCCTGAACTTTTTCGGAGAGGGAGTCATGGGTCAAGGTCATGGAACCCTCCAAGCTGTCAGCTGCAATGTTTGCAGGTTTTGATGAACTGTCCTGTAATTGTGCTGAGTTAGGAGCAGAGGCCATTGAGGCAAGGGCCACGGTTTGGTGTGAGTTATGCTCAGTAGCAAAGGATACCAGTGCTGCCTTGGCCAGTCTGGAGCTATCAGGATTCCTTTTGGTTGTTTTGCTTTGATCTTCAGTAACACCTTGGTCAGTAAAGGTAGAGGAGGGAATGCATAAATTGTTAGGGCATTCCAGCTGAAGGAAAGAGCATCCGTTCTCCAGGCTAGAGGATGGTGTGTCCTTGTGCAGAACCTTTCCAGGTGATGATTGAGATGAGAAGCAAAGAGATCTATGTCCGGTCTTCCCCATGCAGTTGTTATTTGTGAGAAAATGCGTTGATGTAGCATCCATTCGTGTGGATCCAAGAAATTTCTTCTCAACCTGTCCGCCAGGACATTGTCCTTGCCCGGAACAAACTGGGATTGCAAGTGGATGTTCAGTTTCAGGGACTTTTCCCAAAGAGTCATTGTTAATCTGCAGAGGGGATACGAGTGAGTGCCCCCTTGTTTGTTTATATACCACATGACATTGGTGTTGTCTGTCCTTATTAGCAGATGACCTTGCTGAAGAGATTTTCCAAAGGCTTCTATTGCATGTATCACTGCCAACATCTCTTTTTGATTTATGTGCAGATGCATTTCCATGGGAGTCCATTGTCCTTGAATGCATCTGCCCTCCATGTGTGCCCCCCATCCATGGTCTGAGGCGTCTGTTGTAATGGTTTGACTTGTTTGAGCTTTGTTGAAAGGCATGCCTTCGTTTAACTGACTTGCTTGAGCCCACCACAAAAATTCCCTTTGCATGCATGGAATGAGTGGTATTACGTCTTCTAGGTTGTGGCTGTGCTGAGACCACAAGCTTTTTAGGTACCATTGCAGCTTTCTCATGTGTAGTCTTGTCAGAGGGATCAGAAGAATGCAAGATGCCATGAATCCCAGGGCCTGCAGGGTCTTCCTTGCGGTCAGCTGGGTAAGCTTTGCTAGGTTTTTGAAGTAATTTGGTAAAAGCTCTTGTTTCTCCTCTGTGAGGAAAGCCTAGAAAAATAATCTTTTGGGATGGCAGTAGTCTTGATTTTTGAATGTTGACTGTGTATCCCAAAGCCTGTAGCAACTGAATGACATAATCCAAGTTTTTTGTCAAGGTTTGTTTGCTGTCTGCTTGTATGAGGCAGTCGTCCAGGTAAGGGTATATTTGAATCCCCTGGAGCCTGCAATGTGCAACTACTGATGCCAGGCATTTCGTGAATACTCTGGGCGCAGTAGATAAGCCAAACGGCAATGCTGAGAATTGATAATGCTCTGTTCCCGCAATAAATTTGAGGTATCTTCTGCAACTGTGTCTGATTGGGACATGCAGGTATGCCTCCTTGAGGTCCAGAGTAACCAGCCAAGACCCCTTGCCCAGCATGGGAAGGAGTTGCTGTAACGTCAGCATTTTGAATTTTGGCACAATGAGAAAAGTGTTTAGAACGGACAAGTCCAGTATAGGCCTCCATTGTTTTTCTTTTCTTGGAACAAGGAACAGTCTTGAATAGAATCCCTGGCCTTGTTCCTGAGGAGGAACCTTTTCTATTGCTTTTATTTGTAACAGCTTTGAAACTTCTATGAGTGCCTCTGCCCTTTGATTTTGTGGCAGGTTTGGCATGCCTTGTCCCATTGGTAAGGTATGGAAGTGGAACCTGTAACCTTTGTCTATTATGTCCAGAATCCATTTGTCCTTGGTTAAAATGTGCCAGTTCTTTGAGAATAAGGATAATTTTCCGCCTAGAGGTGCTTCTCTTTGAGCCTTGGTAGGCAGAGTGAAAGTTAAGTCATTGTGATTGTCCCTGTGGTGCAGGTGAACTACCTGTGCCACTTCTCTGATTTGGTGGTTTCCATTGGCGGCCCCTGTAGGAGCCTCGGTATTGTCCTCTACCTCGAGCACGCCTGTTTTTCCCCCTTTGAAACTTGTCAGAGTCTGGAAAGGACCAATTCTTTGAAGGCCAATTCCTGCTGAATCTGGGTGGCTGAACCTGGAGGAAATCCTTGACTGTCTGTACTGAATTTGCTTTTTCCTCAATAGACTTCAACACATCCTGTGCATTAGCACCAAAAAGCTTCTGTTTTTCCAGAGGTGCATCCAGGAGTTTTACTTTAACATGGTCTGGCAGTGGCTGTTCTTTCAACCAAGCATGTCTACGTATAACGGCCCCTATCATAGCTGCCCTACATGAAGCTTCCAATGCATCATAACCACACTGAAGAAAATGATTGCTAACCTGCTGAGTATTATGAACCAAATCCTGCAATGCCTTTCTATCTATAGGCTCAGGAGAGGCTAACTTTTTCTGCAAATCATCCATTAAGTAATCCTGGTACTGAAACATATGAAAAAGGCAGTTGAGTGACCTCATGGCAAGGGTGGAAGAGGTATAAACTTTTTTGCCCCATCTCTCCAGGGACCTAGCTTCCCTGTCAGCTGGCAGAGGGTTTTTGGCCGAGGAAGTAGCCACTCCTTTGGGGCCCTGTGAAATAGTTTCTAGATCCACAGAGTGGGCCTTAAAGAGATGCTTATGAGTTTCAGGGACCCTGTAATATCTGTCTGGCTTGACAGGAGCAGGAGGGAGAGAATCAGGGGAAGCACTGGAGTCAGAGAAAACATCATCCAGGACATCCAACACTGGAGGGATAGCTAAAGGCCTGTGCTGAGGTAACTTAAGGAAGGTACGTAGCCTTTTCCTGGAATCAGAAAATTCCTGACCCTGCCACTGAAAATGTTCTCTCATGGAGTGGAGAACTTCACCGAAAGAAATATCCTCTGGAGGAGAGGCAGAGGGAATTGATTCCTCAGCATCAGAGTCCTCATAGGCCTGGAAGGATTCCTCTTGGGTATCTGAGTGCTCCGAATCCCCAGAGGCTTCATCTGAAGAGAGGGTGTCTGCCTGCTCAGTTCTAGGCCTTTTTTCTGCAGGCGGCTGAGAACCTCTGTCTGGGTGTGGCTGAGAACCCCTGATAAGAGAGATTAGATCTGTAGCTAGAGTCATGATCTGTCTATCAGAAGGGCCCTGAGAAGTAGGTTTAGGATGGGCCTTGGCTTGGCTGGCAGCCTTAGCACGTGCAAAGGCCTTGATGGACATGGATACAGGAGGCCTAGCTGCCCCACGTGCAGGGGTAACTTTGTCTACAGGAATGGTGTCGGGTAGATCTAGAGCTTCGGTTTCTGGAGGAAAATCAACAACCGGCACCGGTGAAACCTCTGGGACCGAAGAATGTGGTAAAGCGTTGTCGTTGGCCTGGAGTGGTTGAATTACCACTTCCGAAAGGACCGATGCACTCGCGGAGGGCTTAGGCGTGGTATCGGTGGACGACGCGGGCCGAGGATGTCCGTCCCGGTCCTTGCGTTTTTTGGTAGTTTGTGCTGTCGGTTGTTCCGACGGCATGATATAAGCGTAAGATTCACCAAAAAAGTCTTCAGCAAATTCTGCCCGGCGCCTGAGTGTGCGCTTATTAAAGCAAGCACAGGCAGCACAGGCCGAGACGTCGTGGTCTGGGCCCAGGTAAGGTAAGAATGGAAGTCCTTATGAGGTATTTGTTTACCACAAAACAAACAATTATTAACTTTTTCAATTTTTTCTGACATCGGCTGAGGCAAGAAAGAATGTTCCCCAATGGGGTACTTAGATTTAGATGACTTAAAACACAGGAGCTGACCGACCGGCACTTGCGAACTGCTTCTGCTTCGGGCACCGCGCGGCAAGAAAGACTGAAGAAGATGGCATCGGAGGATGCCTTTATACCCCAGCCGCTCTGACGTCGGGGAGGAGGCGACATCAGCTGACGCCGGACCCAGACTTTGGAATCCGGCCGACTGAAGGGCTGCCTGAGGCAGGACAACCCATATGTCAGGACTGCAGTTGCATTCTTGAAGGAAATCTGCAGTGGCAAAGCCTGCTCTGGACTTAGAATAGAGAGGTAAATGGTAGTGCTTTGTGAAGGTGTGCACTGAATTCCAAGTTGCAGCCCCTAAGATATCTTTGGTTGGTACTCCTCTGAGGAAGGCTGCTGCTCTGGTGGAATGAGGCCTAATGTCCTTAGGCACTGATTTGCCATGTTGTAAATAGCAGAAATGGATGCAATGGCCTATCCATTTAGAAATAGTCTGTTTTGAGATAGCCTTTCCCTGTGAACCTGCAGCAAATGACACTAAAAGTTGCTCAGTCTTTCTGAAAACTTTAGTTCTATCCAAGTAGAATCTTAGCTGCCTGTGTATGTCCAAAGAATGTAGAATTTTCTCACCCTTGTTCTGTGGATTAGGATAAAAGGTTGCCAAGTGAATGATTTGGTTGAGGGCCACACTGGACACCACCTTAGGCATAAATGTAGGGTTTGTCCTCAGGGAAACCCTGCCTGGATGGAAAATGATGAAAGGTTCCACAGCCATGAGTGCTTGTAGCTCTGGGACTCGTCTTGCAGAGGTTATTGCTAGGAGCAGAGTTGTTTTCCAGGATAAGAATTTTATATCTGCTGTTGATTCTGGCTCGAAAGGAGGCAGTGTGAGTTTTTCCAAAACATAATTGAGGTCCCAGGCCGTAATTGGTGCTCTCCTTGGAGGCCTAATGTTTTTGGCTCCCCTGAGGTACTGCCTTAGTAAAGGATGAGAAAAGATAAGTGGTTCCGTATTGTAATGGGCTGAAATGGCAGAGGCATGAATCTTAATAGATGAGAAAGAAAGGCCTTTGTTTAGCATCTCAGCTAGGTATTGCAAACTCTGAGGGATATTTGGTACACACGTGTCTATGCCTTGTTCCTGGTTCCAAGCAGAGAATCTCTTCCATTTTTCTGCATAAGATTTTCTGGTACTGGGCCTTCTGGCCTCCAAGGTAACGTCCATAACAGCTTTTGTAAGTGGAGTGCTCTGAATGGTTACATTATCCGCCATGCTGCCAGATTTAAGGTCCTGAGTTGGCTGTGCAGGTTCTGACTTTTTGTTGGGTCAGCAATTGAGAAGTTTGAGGCAATATCCATGCTGGACCTTGAGACAAGCTCTTCAGAACTGGGTACCAGTGCTGGCGTGGCCAGTCTGGTGCAATCAGCATCATGTTTGGCTTCTCTTGTCTGACCTTTAGGAGTACCCTGGGAAGGAGAGGCAGTGGGGGAAAAGCGTGTACGGTTAGATTTTTACAGCTGAAGGATAGGGCGTCCACTTTCCATGCTTGCTTGTGATAAATCCTTGTGCAAAATCTCTGTAATTGGCAGTTGTGAGGGGAGGCAAATAGATCTATGTCTGGGCATCTCCATCTCTTTATTATCATGCTGAAGACTTGTGGATCCAGTTTCCATTCGTGGGGATCCATGAGGTTTCTGCTTAGCTCGTCTACCAGAGTATTTGTTTTTCCTGGCAGGAATTGTGCTTGCAGGTGAACTTGAGATGCCAATGCTGTGTCCCATAAGATCATTGATTGTCTGCAGAGGGGTAGGAATGTGTACCTCCCTGCTTGTTTATGTACCACATAACCGTAGTGTTGTCTGTCTTTATCAGTAATTGTCCTGGATGAAGCAGGTCCTTGAAAGCTGTCAGGGCATTTTGTACAGCTAGCATCTCTTTTTGACTGATGTGAAGATGCATCTGGTTTGCAGGCCATGTGCCCTGAATACATTTTCCTGTCATATGGGCTCCCCAGGCATAATCTGATGTGTCCGTTGTCAGTGTCTGTCTGGCTGTGGGTAAACTGATTGGCAGATCTTTGTTGTGGTGACAGGCTTCTGCCCACCATCGAAACTCCTGTTGCAGGCAGGGGATGAGTGCAATTACTGTCTCCAGGCTGTGGCAATGCTGAGTCTAAACACTTTTTAGATACCATTGTAGTTTCCTCATATGCAGTCTGGCATATGGAATTAGTAGAATGCAGGATTCCATGAAACCCAAGGCCTGCAGGATTTTCTTTGCAAATAAGTGGGTTATTGTTGCCAAATTCTTGAAGTAAGTAGCCAGTTGCTTTTGTTTGTCTGGTGTGAGATAAGCCATCTGGGCAGTTGTATTTAGGTTTGCACCCAGGAATATTATCTCTTGAGAGGGCACTAGTTTTGATTTCTTTTCGTTTACTGTGTACCCTAGGCCAATTAGTAATCTTTTTACAAACGCCAGATGCTTTAGAAGAATGTCTTTGTTCTCTGCTTGAATTAGGCAGTCGTCCAAGTAGGGATATATTTGAATTCCCTTTTGTCTGCAAAATGCAATTACTGTTGCCAGGCATTTTGTGAAAACCCTGGGCGCAGTAGATAAGCCAAAGGGCAGTGCAGAGAATTGGTAATGCATTGAGGCAGCTATGAATCTGAGGTATCTTCTGCAAGATTGTCTGATTGGGACATGCAGGTATGCCTCTTTTAGGTCCAAAGTTACGAGCCAAGCCTTCTTGCCCAGCATGGGCAGTAGCTGCTGCAGAGTCAACATCTTGAATTTTGGAATTTCCAGAAATGTATTTAGAATAGACAGGTTCAGTATTGGTCTCCAGGTTTTGTCCTTTCTAGGTACTACGAAAAGTCTGGAGTAAAATCCTTGCCCCTGCTCTTGTTGCGGCACTTGCTGAATGGCCCTCATGTCCATGAGGGCTGTAATTTTTGTGCCTCTGCCCATTGACTGTGTGGCAGGTCTGGCATACCTTTTGACCTTGGTAGAGTGTGGAAATGGAACCTGTAGCCTTGGGACACTATGTTCAGGACCCATTTGTCTTTGGTAATCCTTTGCCAACTTGAAGAAAAATGTGCTAGTTTTCCCCCTAAGGGGGCTGCCAAAAGGGAAGTGCTTGGATTTGGTAGAGGAAAGTCATTGGGACTGTTTGCTGTAAGGTTGTGATTTGTCTTCTCCGCTTTTGGAGGTAGGAGCACCCCATTGTTTAGGCCTGTATGAGCCTTGGGGCTGACCTCTGCCTCTGGGACGCCTGAATCTGCCTCTTTGTGGTCTGTCTGACACTGGAAAGGACCAGTTTTTAGAAGGCCAGTTTCTGCTAAATCTGGGTGGCTGTACCTGTAAGAAATCCTTGACTGTCTGCATGGATTTTGCTTTATCCTCCATTTTTTTCAATACTTCTTCTGCTTTAGTATCAAACAAAGTATCATGCTGTAATGGTGCATCTAATAATTTTGCTTTAACATGATCAGGCAGATTTTGTTCCTTTAACCAAGCATGCCTTCTAATAACAGAACCTGTAACAGCAGCCCTGCAGGAGACCTCCAGTGAATCATAACCACATTGCAAAGTATGCTTTCCCACTTGTTCAGCTACATGCAATAAATCCTGCAATTCCTTGTTTTCTGAATATTCAGTATTTGTCAACATTTTCTGTTTAAGCAGTGACATTAAATATTGCTGATATTTAAGCATATGAAACTGACAATTTAAGGCCCTTACAGCCAGGGTAGCAGAAGTGTAGACTTTTTTCCCCCCATCTGTCTAGAGCCCTGGAATCCCTATCAGAGGGGACAGGGTTTTTTGCAGTGGAAACTTTAACCCCCTTGGGACCTTGTGATATAGTTTCTGGGTCAGCAGAAGGGTTTTTATACAGGAATTTATGAGAATTCGGGACCCTGTAGTATCTGTCTGGCTTAGCAGGTGCAGGGGGGACAGAGTGTGGGGACAGGCCAGACTCCGCGAATACATCGTCCACAATGTCTAGTACAGGTGGAATAACAAGGGGTCTGTGCTGAGGAAGAAGCAGAAAGTCTCTGAGCCTTTTCTTAGATTCAGAATAATCTTGGCTCTCCCAGTGGAAATGTTCCCTCATGGTATGAATGTTTCCCCAAAAGAATAATCCTCAGGAGGAGAGGCTGAAGGAATGGATTCTTCAGCATCAGAATCCTCATAGGGAAGCATGGAGTAATCTTGTTCAGAAGAGGAATCAGAAGGAATGGAAACATGATCAGAAGAATCATACTCTGTTTTGCCTAGGCCTTTTATCAGGAGGGGGATGGGTACCCCTGATCAAAGTAATTAGGTCTTCGGCCATTTTGAGCATTTGTTTCTTAGGCATGGTCGTCTGAGTAGGAGAATGCTGTACTTGTTTCTTTGTCTTTAATGCTGCTTTATTCTTTGTCTTTGAAACTGAGGATGGCTTAATATATAGCTATGTAGGTCTGAAGACACCCTCAGAAGCCGATGCCTGCTCAGCGGCTCCGGACCCATCTGTGGGAATGATTTCTGAGCGTCCAATACCTTGAGCATCCAGAGGCCCAGTCGGCTCCACGTGGGAGTCAGAAGCAGCCTGTGGCTCCGAGGTAGCGGGCGCCAGGGGCTGCAAAAGCGCCTCACTGAGAACCGGCGACTGACCTAGAAGACGCTTTGCCGTCAGTTTTGGACCTCGGATGCCTATCCTTTTCCTTGTCCTTGCGTTTTTTGTAAACTGCGGTTGTCGGCTGATCCGATGGCATTACATAGTTAAATCTTCGGCCAAAGTAATGAAAAGCAAAATCAAACAGACGCTTGATAGTGCGTTGGTTAAATCTAGCACAAAATCGACAATTAGCAACGTTGTGATCACGGCCTAGGCAAGGAATACAGTAAGAGTGAAAATCCTTATGAGGTATTTGCTTCCCACAAGAAATACAATTAAGTTTTTCTGACATCGGACTGGAGCAAGAAAAAATTTTCCCCAACGGTGTACAAGACTTCGGATCTGAAATTCTGATTTGAAAATCTGAGGAGTCGGCCGACCGGCACTTGCGAACTGCTATTGCTTCGGGCACCGCGCGGCAAGAAAGACTGAAGAAAATGGCGTCAGCTGCTTCTTTTGTACCCCTGGCGCACTGACGTCAGGGAAGAGGCGACAGCATCCGACGCCGGACCTAGACATTGGAATCTGGCCAACTGTGGGTAGCCTGCCAGCTGGATGACCCAAGAGTAATGACTGCAACAGTGAAACACGATGAACAACTAATGTTGTTCAAATAAATATTTAAACATATGTAAAACTAAATAATCAGTCCAGAACAAGCCTTATAATCATTTCAAAATAATACATATCTAAAATATTCAATGCTTGAAATGAAACCAGTCCTTATGATCCTGTAATTGTAAACTTTTAAGTTTGAGTAATGAACTTGTGGAGCAGGCCTCATTTAAAGCAAGGGCCACCTGGGCATTTAAATTAAAACTTGTGGAGCAGGCCTCATTTAAAGTCAGGGCCACCTGGGCATTTAAATTAAGTTGCCACATTAATTCCCTCACCAATACATGATCTTCTATTACACAGCTCCTGGGAGTCTCTTTTAACTTGTTCCATAACCTTATATTTAAAATAATGTGTTGGATGATTTTGCCCTTCTTAACTTCTAGTTCATGCTCATATATTCTATATAAAAAGCAGGGCAAAAATTACAACATGCTGCATAAATCACCCAAGTGGAGTCACAATTACAGTACCAGTGGGACTTAAAATGTTAACCATTAATGTAAACCGACTCAACACCTAAAATGGAACAATAAGCACAATGCCCACATTTGAACATACCCTGTCTCATCCTATTCTTATTATTATATTGTCATTTTTCCATCAGTTCCTTAAAACATTTGTTTTTTTCTAAAAATATTTTGGGCTTGTCCCACAACAGCTTTTTCAATTGCACATCTGATAAAAAAACAAAACAACTGTCAACAATAACGTTCAATATACCAAAGGTTCAACAGAAAAAAAAGAAGTTATGTACTTACCATAATGTTCGATGCTTGTAGTCCATCTCACCCCACATTCTTACAGTTGGGATCGGAGGCAAACCTCGGCTCTGACTCGGCCATTCTATAGCTCAAAAACGTCTGGTTGGCTTGTGGCTATGAGGTATCCCATCATACACCACTAACATAACCCAGATCTGGTTTGCTGCAAGGAGAAGCATACAGAGACAAAGAACAAACCATGTCGAAAGGACCCAAAATAACAATAAGGCAGTAGTCACTCTACCCCCACGTCCTCAAGGAAGGGGGCAGGAGGGTGGGTTTGTAAGAATGAAGGGCGAGATGGACTACAAACATTGAAAGTTATGGTAAGTACATAACTTCTTTATGCTCTGTAGTCCTATCTCACCTTCATTCTTACACTTGGGACAGCGTCCCCAGCACCTTCATCTTGGGTGGCTCAATGGAAAATGCTCCTGAGTACTGTGGAACCAAAGGAAGACCTGTTCCTGGAAGCCATATCCAATTTGTAGTGAGTAATGAATGTATGAGGTGAAGCCCATGTTGCTGCAGCACAAATGTTATCTATTGGAATTTTAGCCTGAAAAGCTACCGAGGTAGACACAGACCTGGTAGAATGAGCTTTCACCTTGAAGGGAAGATCTTTGCCATTGGATGAATAGACAAAGGAAATGCAGCTGGAAATCCAGTGAGATAATGTGACTTTAGAAACTGGAAGGCCCTTCCTTGTATCTGAAAAGGAAACAAACAATTGATCTGACCTTCTGAAATCTTTAGTTCTGTCCAGATAAAAAAGCAATTGTCTATGCACATCCAGTTGGTGAAATTTGTACTCTGCCTTGTTGGAAAAATTAAAGAAGAAAACAGGTAATTCAATGGACTGATTAATATTGGCCAGAGAAGAAACCTCAGGAATAAATGAAGGGTTTGTCCATAAGGAGACCCTATCTTTGTGAAACACCAAATAAGGGTGTTTAATGGAAAGAGCTTGCAGTTCAGAAACCCTTCTTGCAGAAGTGATAGCCACTAAAAATATAGTTTTCCAAGATAAGAACTTAAGGTCACATGTTGCTGAAGGTTCGAAAGGGCTTGAGTCTATGGAGAACAAAGTTGAAATCCCATGGCGCCACCAGAACCATGACTCGGGGTCTTAACATGGTGGTCCCTTTAAGGAAAGCTCTACATAGTCTATGAGCCATAAGATTAGGTTCATTAGCCAAATGAAAGGTGGAAATAGCCGCCAGTTGAACATTAATAGTGGCAGCTGCTGAACTTTGATGGAACAACTGAGAAAAGAAGTCTAAAATGTCAGAAATGAGAGCTGTGTAAGGATCGAGGTTTCTCACACAGGCCCAAAAGTTGAATCTTTTCCATTTACTGGTATAAATCTTTCTGGTAGAAGGTTTGTGAGAGGATGTCAGAATGTGTACAACCCTCAGGGGAAAAGTCATGAAGCCTGACTAGGGATGGTATTGGAGCAGCCAAGCTGTCAAATTGAGGGTGTGGAGAGAGGGATGGAACACCCCTGACATGTGTGTCAGCAAATCTGGCACTGGGTCCAGAGTCCAAGGTTCGTCCATTAGATGAGGTCTGAGAAAGGGGAACCAAATCTGTCGAGGCCAGTAAAGAGCAATTAGAATTATTTTGCTTCCCAAGGATATTGCTCTCTGAATTACCTTCGATATAAAGGGAAATGGAGGGAAAGCATAGAGAAGTCCCGAGGGCCAATCATGAATGACTGCATCCCTGGATGTTTCCCCTTTTGGGGAAATCAGGGAGAAGTAGCTGCTGCATTGGGTATTGAGTGGGGTGGCAAATAGATCGCAGCAAGGCTGACCCCATTTGCGAAAAATTTGTTCCGCAATGAATGTGTTCAGAGACTACTCGTGAGGAATCAGAATAGCCCTGCTGACCCCGTCGGCTATCACGTTGGATTTCCCGGAGATGTGTGCTGCAACCAGAAAGCGCTGGGAAGACACTGCCCACTCCCATATTCGAAGAGCTTCTCTGCAAAGGGGGTAAAGGTTTGGTCCCTCCTTGTTTGTTTATGTACTACCACTGGCATATTGTCTGAGTGGATCGCAATTGTCCCTAGACTGAGAAAGCTGTGAAGTGCTTGCAACGCCAAAAGCACTGCTCTCATCTCCAAGATGTTGATATGCAAATGAACCTCGTGTTCCTGCCACGTGCCTTGGCCTGTTCTCCCTAGATAATGCCCCCCCCAGCTTATCTGGGAGGCATCTGTGGTCACGGTGGCAACAGGGGGGAGGAACAAATGGTCTGCCTGTGTTTAGATCGCTGGTCTGAGCCCACCAGTGAAGATCCTGTTTGCAAAAATCTGTTATCAAGATGGGGTGAGAAAGAGGTAACCATTGCAGGACCCTCATGTGCAATCTGGCTAATGGAACTGGGATTTCAACTTTGTTCTCCATAGACTTGTAGAAGCCATTGTCCCTAACAACTTGAGCACCATCTTTGCTTTGACTTTCCTTAGAGGAAGTAAGCTCAAAACTTGTTCCCTGAGGTTCTGAATTCTTTCTACAGGAAGGTAAGCCCTCATTGAGACAGTGTTTATTTTGGCACCAATAAAATTCACATGCTGAGAGGGCGATAATGCAGATTTTTGCCAATTTACTGTAATCCCTAAATGCAGGCAAGTTGAAATGGTAGCGTCCCTGGCCTGTAACAGTAGATGACTGGTGGTGGCAGTCAGGAGCCAGTCGTCCAGGTACGGAAACACTTGGAATCCCTGACGTCTGAAGTGAGCCGTAACCACTGCCATGCATTTGCTGAGACCAAAGGGCAGGGAGCGAAACTGATGATGACTGGCTCCCAGCCGGAAGCGTGACTCCTTGATGCCCTGTCCATTTTGATATGGTAGTATGCATCTTGGAGGTCTATAGAGCACAACCAAATGTCTTTCCCTAACAACGGGAGTATCGACTGTAAGATGATCATTCGGAACTTGGACTTCTGTACAGATTTGTACAATTTGCTGAAATCCAAGATGGGTCTCAAGTTCCCTGTTCTTTTTGGCACCAAAAAGAATCTGGAGTAAGTCCCTAATCCAACTTGATCTGCGGGGACGGGTTGGATAACTCTCTTTGCGAGCAACTTTTGAATTTCTAGAGTTGCTGAATCCCTGTGACTGGGTGGCACCATCTGGGATTCGTCTGATCCGAGGAGGTGGAGAAGAGAAGGGAATATGGTAACCTCTGGTAATTATCTTTAATACCCACTTGTCTTGAGTGATATCGTGCCAGGCCTCTGGGTATAAAGAAATACGACCCCTGACTGGCTCCAGAGACACACAGTCGGGCCTCCTTTCAGGAGCACTGATAGGGATGATCACGAAAGGAATCATGGTCTCCCTGGCTCTGCGGGCCTCTTCTGCCTCTAAGGTAACATCTACCATTATTTACTCCTCCTCTGTTTCTGGAGAAGGAATCACCTTGTGCGTCCAGAAAAAACCTCTGCGACTTCTTGAACCACATTTTGCCGCCCTTCTGCCCTTTGGATAGGGTATAGAAGGAACAGAAAAATGGACTCCCACAGCAGACAGGGTTTTTCCTTCCTGTTCGCACCTGGCGAGTGTGTCCTTTACCTTGGTTCCAAACAATAAAGATCTATCAAAGGGGACATTGGTAAAGGTGGACTTAAAGACCCCTGCAAAGTTACACAAGTGCATCCAGGAGTGTCTTCTAAGAGAGACTCCTGAACCCGCTGCCCTACTCGCTCCATCAGCTGCGTAAGATATCAGCCTCATGGAGGAGTTCACAACAAAATTTAAGGTAGACATCTGTGCCTTAACTTTCTGAGATACCGCATCAGATACGTTACCCTGCAGAGTCTCTCCCAGCTAGTTTAGGAGATCTCTCTGGAGCCTTGTGAAATGAGACAGGTAGTTCAGCGATCTAAGTGTAAAAGCCGCTGATGAAAAGACACGTTTCTCGTACCTATCAATCGTTCGAGACTCCTTGTTCAGTGGATGGACAGTGGAGGAAGTTTCGGCAAGTTCCTTTTTGGAAGCTGCTGCCACTACCATGGCATCTACTGGAACTCCCTTAGCAAGAAAGTCTTCTGGGGTGCTGACAAAAATGTATTTGGTCTTTTAGGAGCTGGTTCCACAGAATCAGGAGATTCCCACACCTGTCGACTCACTAGATCCAGAAGCTCGTCAAAAGGTGGAGACATCCAAGAGGCGGAGGGTTGAGACCTGAAAGCCTTCAGGTACACTGACTCCTCATCAGAAAGGGATGTGGTGAGCCAGCCGTCTCTCCGTTTCAGGATCTCCAGGATATCTGCGAATGAGATATCATCAGAAGATGACTTGGGGGACCCTTTTGACTCCTCGAGGTCAGTATCTGATGTAATGGACTCATCAGGGGAGTCAACATGTTTCCTCTTGCAAGTTTTATTCCTAGGTGGTTCCTCAGAAAGGTATTCTGGGGAGACCTCAGAAGACTGGGGACCACTCATGGAGGTTTCCTGAGGCTGCGAGTCTCTGCTGTGTTGGGAGAGAAAGGGAGCAGAGACTGAAGTCGGCGCTTTAGGGGGAAGAGTGCCGGTACCTCTAATTGAAACTGAAGACCTGGGACAGCACACTCATCACCTGAAAGGCCGATCCTCTCAGCTCCAAGGATGCAGAGGTGGACCTCGGCGCCGAGGAGATTGGCTCCGAGGCAGATGTGGAGTCCAAGTTCACCCGTGCTGAAGCACCAAGAGGTAGGCTTGGAACCAAAGTACAATTTGAAGTTTCCCCCTTGGGCCCGACCGGAGAACTGAAGATCCTAGACCCCACGGACGGCACCGAAAGGGTCGGAGCGGATATTGGAACTGAGAGACCAACTGGGATAGCAGGAGACAACCTTTCCACAACCCAAGGCACCGACAACTCTGGCTCCGACAGCCCACAGTGAGTCAGAGGAGGAACATCGACAGGGTGTAAGGGCACATTAGGCCCCGGAGCTGACTGGGACGGAGCCGAAAGTAAATTTGCCAGCGCTGAAGTCTGAAGCAGTCTACGTAGCACTCTCTTGACATCCTCTTCAGAAAAGCTCCTAGAGGACCTGGAAGATAGAGTGGGGGACCTTTATCACTGGAAAAAAGAAGACCTAAGAGTCAGAGATACAGGCTCAGTTATCGGCTCCAATGCTCCTGGAGCCGAAACTGATGGATTCACAATGGAAGCCTATGTCAGCACCGCGACCAGTGGAGCTGTCGAGAATGTAGTCATTTTGGTAATTCTGTATGGCGGCTCTGACGACAAAGAATGGGTGGGAGGACCGCCTTTTTGTAGCTTTTGCTTTGTCTTTCTTGGAAGAGGAAGGAGATTTACAGCTGGAGGATGAAGATGTCAATTCCTCCTCAAAGGAATGCTTCAATAGTCCTTTCAAAATAAGTTTGTTCTTCCTCTCCTGAAGAACACGGGGACTAAATGCATGACAAAACAGGCAAGACTCTTGGAGATGAACAGCCCCCAAACAATACACACACAGATTGTGCCCATCCGTTAAGGACATTTTATGGGCACATTTTGTACACTTTTTGAAACTCGAAGGCTTATGATCCTTAGTATCTTTAGACATAGTGCAATAACCACTAAGAACAAAGTACGGCAACTATAATCAAACAGATAAACAACAGCACAGGCAAACAGAGGACCAGGTCCTCTAACTTAAATGGGCCTAGCCCTAAGAAGAGAAGAGACAAACAGAGGACTAGGTCCTCTAATTTAAACTGGCCTAGCCTAGGGAGATAAAAACAACAGAACCGAGGACTAGGTCCTCTAACAAACGGGCCTAGCCCAAGGAGAAGGAAAATAGGTAACAAAAACAAGCAGCACAAGAGAAGCAATGCAGGGATACTAAAGGCCAACGGAAGAACGGCCAATCAAAGTACACAAAGTATACAATGCAGCAAATAGTCCAAAACAGACACAGACTGTGAAAACACTTTACACTATCAAAAAGGAATATTTTAGTCAGCAATAACTAGTCAAAGGTATTGAAAAATTTCACTTAGCCACGGCCAAGAAGAATCACATCTGAGCTGAATGAGCGGCAAACGAGATCTGGGTTATGTTAGTGTTGCATGATGGGATACCTCCTAGCCACGAGCCAACCAGAAGTTTTTGAGCTATAGAATGGCCGAAGTTCGGCCAGGCGAGATAGGACTACAGAACATAGGTAGTTATTATTTGCCATAATCAACCTGCATATTTATATTAGAATTTAAATAGGACACATTCACCTGTTCCTTAACTGGGAGTTAGTTAATAGAGGACAATAAAAACTACTAAGCCTCTTGCTCACTACTTCATCCTTAATTCCCCATAGAAAAATTCATTAGGATAGTCAACAAATCTAGTAGCTTATCACACTTGCTACAAAAACTGCATCACTGAACACCATCCGAGCCAGCCTCACTAACTGGCCTTTCACTACTGATTTTTTCTTAAATTTTGGGTGGCAGCTATGACAGTGGAGGTAGCTATCGGAAAAAATGGACTTCCTGTGGATGTTTGAAACAGTCTTTATATAGTTCTACATCTAAAAACACTATGGCTTCCGCATACAAGAATAAGAAAACTTTAAAAAGGAAGTAGACACGTTAATATAATCAAAAAATTCTAAAAGTCTTTCTTCAGTATCTGTCCACACAACAAAAATAGTTCAAAAAGCAGATATATTAAGATCAACTTCCATTGAAGGGAGTATTAAAAACAAAATTATTTTCCCAATAAGCCATCACTAAATTTGTGAAGCTGGGGGCACATGCTGCCACCACAGCGATACCATTGGCTTGCTTAAATAACTGACCCTCAAAGAACAGAAAATTATTAGACAGAACTATATCCATCAAACTCACAGCTACATTAATATGACTCTGAGATAATATTTTGATGTCCCATAAAATTTCTTCCAAACATTTCAACCCCTCATCATGGGGGATTATCGAGTATAAATTACACACATCAATCGTAACTAATAAACAATGCTCACCAAATGCAATGCCAGCCATTTTTGTCAAAAAGTCCCATGAATCACAACAAATCTGGAGCAACATCGCAACAGATTCTTTCAACATGCCATCCAAAAATTTTGCAATAAAATAGGTTTAACTCCATTTTCCATAAAATCAAACTCGTACTAACTAATCTGCCCTTGCAATAACATGTCGTATATCCATCTTCACATAGGCAATATCTAGCTCATTTCTAGAAATTTCTACATATGTATCAGAAAGTAATAAACGACTCTTTCTAATAACATAGTGATTGGTGCCCATAATGAATACCCCCCCCAAAGAGTATTTATTTTTACGTATATTTAAATACTTATTTGAACAACATTAGGTTAGAAAATAGGTGCCCAGTGATAGCTGGTATCTGAACACATTATTTTAGCTGCTAAGGATATGAAGTGTGTAAATACGGAATTCAAGAACTTTTTCAGAGCATTTAAAATTTCAATAACATGTCTAGCCTTAACCACCTACGGTTTAATATTGGAGTTAATTAAGAGGTATGTGAATATTGTTAAAAACTCAATGAAGAAATCAGTGTACTAGTGCTGACTTTTACACAGAGAGGTACTCAGCTTTACTGGCACACAGAAATACTCCAGTGCAAGATGTAGATCTTCTGCTGGTTCACCTACTGCTGCTTCACACAAGTAAAATTCTTACATCACCTTCCTTAATACAGCCTGAAAGTTTGAGTTAGGAAATACTAACAAAACTAGTCCAGACAAAAGTACTATTATGGACAATCTGCAAAATGCTTGTCTTCAAAAAAAAAGAGAAGACAGAGTGAGAGTTCAGGAAGAATTCATGAAGACACAAGTCAGGAATGGCCATCAAGCACAATAAGTGCTGTCTGTACCAAGAACAGAAAGATGTTCACAAGAAAGCTGAATCATCATTTCAAAGAGACTATGCCTCAATGCAACTGTACTGAGTATGGAAATTGTGTCTGTAATATCCTCAGCAAACAGAATGTTACAGAAATGACCAGAGAGACATTTAAAGAGGTGCCCTAAGAGGCTTTTCCATCAACAGGTAAACATGAGTAGAGTTATCCAAGCCCAGAAAATCCTGACATACTGAATGACTTATTACATCACCTCGGGAAATAAAGACCACAGAACTTTCTCATATTCGGAGTAATCCATAATGCTCAGAAACCCAGCAAGCTATTGTAGTACTACACTTTAAACAAAACATACCATATTAAAATAAAGTCTGAGGTCAAATGTTCTTTACATGTATACACAGAGCTGTAGATTGTGTATTGCTCTGCAATACACAGAGGTCCAACACTGTTACAACTTGCTGCAACTAAAACAAAGGAGCTTGCTATAGTTAACACCCCCTGCCACCTCCCCCATACACATATACAAAGCGCTTCAGCCATGACCACAAATACAGAATCAACATTAACTGCTGTATTTGCAATCATAGCTGAAACACTTTGGGTAAGGTACAGCACCATCAACATGGTCTCACCTTTTAATGCTTTACATGGAGTGCAGTCATCCCCTTTGCTTTGCCCATGCTACACCTGTACATGTGTGTGATATAACATACATACAAGTATGTATAAATATATATGCACACATACATACACACCACTGTATTAGTGAATGCACAATAATCTACCTCATAAAGTGAGAAAAAAGAAGTTATGTACTTACCATAACGTTCCATGTTTGTTATCCTTGATCTCGCCTTCCATCCTGTTGGTTGGGTTCGGAGCAGACCCTCGGCTCTGACTCTGCCATATTCTAAAGCTTGAGAGCTTCCACTGGATCGAGGCTAGACCCTATCCCATCATGCCTAACGCTAGTTACCCAGATCTCGTTTGTGATAACCCATAACACTAGGCCACAATGTGTAGACATATAAACAATACACATATACAACAAAATATATATGTACATGTATATAAGAATAAAATCTCAAGCCATAAGTAGAAATTCTTATTCTATCCAACTCATAAGGCAGGAAGGGAATCAAGGCCTACATAGCCAAAGATGGATAACTCCTCCAGGAGGGGGAAGGAGGGTGGGATGCAAGAAGGAAGGCGAGATCAAGGACAACAAACATGGAACACTATGGTAAGTACATAACTTCTTTATGTTATGTTGTCCCTATCACGCCTTCCTTCTTGTTGGTTGGGACAGCGTCCCCAGCACCTTCTTCTTGCGTGGCTCAATGGAATATACTCTTCAGAACCGTGGAACCAAAGGATGCCCTGTTCCGGGGAGGCCACATCTACTCTGTAATGAGTAATAAAGGTACGAGGTTAACCCATGTAGCCACCGCACAAACTGAGTCTAAAGGCAGTCTGGCCCAAAAAGCAGTAGAGGTAGACAAAGCCCTGGTTGAGTGTCCTCAAATTTTCCCTGGTAGTTGTTTGTTCTTTGAGTTATAGACGTAAGCAATGGTATCCAAAATCCATTTTGAAAAAGTCACTTTCGATACTGGAGTTCCCTTTTTGTTCTCTGCAAAGGATACAAACAATTGGTCAGATTGTCTGAATTCCTGAGTCCTATGCAAATAGAAACGTAATTGTCTTTGAACATACAATTGGTGGAGTTTATACTCTGCCTTGTTGCCATAGTTCGGAAAAAACACTGGTAGTTCTATCGACTGATTCAGATTGAACTCTGAGCAAACCTTTAGTAGAAAGGAAGGGTTGGTCCTGAGAGAAACCCTACCTTTGTGGAAAATTAAATAAGGGGAACGAATTGAAAGGGCTTGTAATTCTAATACCCTCCAAGCTGAGGTAATGGCGATAAAGAAATTTGTTTTCCACATCAAACATTTTAGAGCACAAGAACTAGCTGGTTCTAACTGAGGAAGAATCAAGGCAGCAAGGACTAAATTTAGATCCCAAGGAGGAAGTGGTTCTCTTACTGGGGGTCTCAAAAGGATGGTACCCCTCATAAAAGCTTTGCATAGCCTGTGGAACATAATATTAGAACCCATTTCTCCCACATGGAAGTTGGAAATAGCAGCCAACTGAACTCGGATAGTTGTTGCTCCTTGGTTAAAAGTTTCAGCCAGGAATTCTAGTATCGTTGAAATGGCTGCAGTAAAAGGATCAATATTATTGTTGATTGTCCGACAAGAAAACAGTTTCCATTTACTAATATAGCTTCCTCGTGAGAGGAGATGAGAATATGTTGTAGGGCCAGGGAGATGTCAGGAAGCCTGGCTAAACCGGGAAGTGGAGGAACCATGCTGTCAGCTTCAGGGTCTGTAAGGAAGGATGGAGTGTGCCCGACTGATGCATCAGCAGGTCCAGAGCTGGGTCCAGGATTCAAGGCTCCTCCAGGAGATGTGGCCATAGAAATGGGAACCAGATTTGACGAGGACAGTAGGGGGCAATGAGGATTAGCTTGCAACCCACAGATTTTGCTTTCTGAAGAACCTTCGGGAACAGAGGAAATGGGGGCCAATCATGAACAAGTGCATCCCTGGGTGACTGTCCCGGTGGGGGGACTAGGGTGAAATAGCTGCTGCATTTGGCATTGATGGATGTGGCAAAAAGATCACAGCAAGGCTGACCCTACTTGCAAAAGACTTGATTCGCAATGTCTTGTTTCAGAGACCATTCGAGGCATAAGGATAGCCCTGCTTAGTTTGTCCTCTATCACGTTGGATTTCCCCGGGATGTGCGTCGTGATCAGAAAGCATTGGGAGGACATCGCCCACTGCCATACTCTTAGGGCCTCTCGACATAAGGGATAGGACATGGCTCCGCCTTGCTTGTTGATGTACCATACCACTGACATGTCTGTCTGAATCGCAATCTTCCCTGTGGGGAAAAAGCTGTGAAGTGCTTGCAACGCCAGGAGCACCTCTCTCATCACGAGGACATTTATGTGCAAATGGTACTAGTGTTGTTGCCAAATTCTGTGAACAGTCTGTCCCAGATAATGCCCCCTTCCACCCTACCTGGGAAGCGTCCCTGGCCACTGGTTGGGGGAGAACGAACGGTCTGCCTATCGTCAGCTGGGTGGACTAAAGCCACCATTTTAGGTCCTTCTTGCAGGTCTCTGTGGTGAGAATTTCATGAGACATGAGTAGATCTTGTATAGGCCATTGAGCAAATAGGAGCAACTGCAATAACCTCATGTGGAAACGCGCCATGGGAACTAGAGTTATAGCTGCCGCCATTGAGCCCATGACGGAGAACAAACCTTGCTTTCCTCCAGATTAGAGTTGCAACTTGGTGTCGAATGGTCAACACCTTCTCCTAAGGCAATTTTGCTATAATGTCTTTGGTGTCTAGATCTGCTCCTATAAATGTAATATAATGACAAGGCAACAAGGCAGACGTTTCGTAGTTTATAGTAATGCCTAGCTGAGAGCAGAGGTGCATTGTGGTATACCTTGTCTTGGTTAGACGATGCTCAGTGATGGCAGTAAGGGACCAGTCTAGATACGGAAACACCTGGAATCCTAGAAGCCTCAGATGAACCGTGACTACTGATATGCATTTTGTGAACACACTGGGGGTTGTGGTGAGGCCAAAGGGCAGGGCTCTGAACTGGTAGTGACTGGCTCCCAGCCGGAAATGTAGAAGTCTCCTGGATCGCCTGTTCTTCTTGATATGGTAGTATACATCCTGGAGATCGATGGAGCACATCCAATTGTCCTTTCCCAGAAAGGGAAGTATGGACTGCAGTGTCACCATCCGGAACTTTGTCTTTTTGACAGAATTATCGAGTCTGCTGAGGTCTAAAATGGGCCTCCAGTCCCCTTTTCTTTGGTACTAAAAAGAACCTTGAGTAAGTTCCGGATCCAATTTGGTCTGCAGGGACTTCTTGGATGACTCTTTTTCTTAGTAACTTTTGAACTTCTAGAGTTGCTTGTTCCCTCAAATTGGGTGGAACATCTGGGATGGATTTTTGTTTTTGGGAAAGAGGTGGCATGGAGAAAGGAATACTGTATTCCCTGGATATTATCGACTGTACCCATTTGTCTTTTGTGATATCTTCCCAGGCTTCTGGGTACAGTGACAATCTTCCCCTGACTGCCTCCAGAGGTGGACAGGCAGGTCCCCTATCAGCAGCACTGGAAGGGCCTCCCAGAGAAAGTACAGTTTTGTACCTACCATAAATGTAGATGTCCGATAGGTATGCATCTGCAGTCATCACATATGGGTTGTCCTGCCTCAGGCAGCCCTTCGGTCGGCCGGATTCCAAAGTCTGGGTCTGGCGTCGGCTGATGTCACCCCTTCCCCGACGTCAGAGTGCCTGGGGTATAAAAGCGTCAGCCGACGCCATCTTCCTCAGTTTTTCTTGCCCCAGATGCCAGGTGCCCTCTAAGGAAGGCTAAATTTGGAGAAATGCAATAAATTCCAAACATGCACAAAAATATATATATACATATATATATATACATATATAAAAACAAATACACCATAATAGGTAACCCCAGCTAGCTATGAGAGGGAAATGCACCCAACAAATACCACAGAGGGGAAGGAGGGAGGGTAAACCTGACTGCAGATGCATACCTATCGGATATCTACATTTATGGTAGGTACAAAACTGTACTATGTCCTTCAAGGATGCATCTGCAGTCATCACATATGGGTAGAATACCATAGCCAATCTGGGGGTGGTGGATCTATGTAAAGGATGGTGTAGCTAAAATGCCCTGCAGGACTGCCGTAGCAAAGCCTGCTCTGGATCTGGAATATAAAGGTAAGTTATAATGCTTGGAAAATGTATGCACGGAGCTCCATGTAGCAGTTTCTAAAATGTCCTTGGTAGCCACCCCTCTTAAGAAGGCTGTGGAGGTGGCTGTGGCTCTGGTCGAATGAGGCCTAATGTTAGCTGGTACAGTTTTTCCATGAAAGGAGTAACAGAAACAAATGCAATTCCCTATCCATTTGGAAATTGTCTGCTTTGAAATTGCTTTTCCTTGTGCACTGGCAGCATATGCTACAAACAACTGGTCAGTTTTTCTGTAATTTTTAGTTCTGTCCAAGTAGTAGCGCAACTGTCTGTGTATGTCCAGGGTGTGCAGAAGCTTTTCCCCTTTGTTTTGTGGATTTGGAAAGAAGGTAGGCAGGTGAATAGCTTGGTTTAATGAGACCCTAGATACCACCTTTGGCATAAATGAAGGATTGGTTCTCAATGAGACTCTTGTCTTGATGAAAAATAAGAAATGGCTGTACTGCCATGAGGGCCAGTAACTCAGATACTCTTCTTGCTGAGGTTATGGCCAGAAGGAAAGCAGTCTTCCATGAGAGGAACTGTAGTTCTGCAGATGCTGCTGGTTCAAAGGGAGGCAGTGTTAGTTTTTCCAACACGAAGTTAAGGTCCCAAGTAGGCAGTGGTGGTTTCCTTGGAGGATTGATGTTTTTAATTCCTCTTAGAAACTGTCTTAGCAGAGGATGAGAGAAGACAGGAGGATCAGTGTTGTACTCTGCTGAAATTGCTGAAGCATGAATTTTAATGGAAGAGTAAGACAGGCCATTGTGGAGCATTTCTGCTAAATATTCCGGGATACGCGCCATGTTCATAACTGTTGCATCTAGGCCCTTTGAGGTGTTCCAGGTGTGAAATCTTTTCCATTTTGCTGAGTATGCTTTCTGTGTGGAAGGCCTGCGAGCTTCCATGATGATATCCTTCACTCTCTTGGATAGCTTATCCTGGTGATGAGTCAAGGTATTTTCCAGGCAGCTAGCTGTAATATTTTCAGGTTGGAATGCAGAGTTATGTAATTGTGCTGTGTCAGGAGAAGCCATGGTTTTGTCCGAGACATGCTGTTTAGCAATGGGTACCAGTGCTGTCTTGGCCAGTTCGGAGCTATCAGAATCACTCTTGGCTGCTCTGCCCTGATCTTCAGCAAGACCTTGGTCATTAATGGAAGAGGAGGGAATGCATACACTGTTAGATCTCTCCAGCTGAAAGAGAGCGTCCACTTTCCATGCTTGTGGGTGGTATGTCCTTGTACAGAATTTGTCCAGCTGATGACTGTGTGGGGAGGCAAAGAGGTCTATGTCCGGTCTCCCCCATGATTGTGTTATCTGTTGGAAGATGTCTGGGTGCAGCATCCATTCGTGTGCATCCATGATGTTCCTGCTTAAGCTGTCCGCCAGTATATTGTCTTTTCCTGGTACAAACTGGGATTGCAGCTGTATATTGAGAGTCAGGGAAAGTTCCCATAGATTCATTGCCAGTCTGCAAAGAGGGTAGGAATGGGTGCCTCCTTGCTTGTTTATGTACCACATAACTGTAGTGTTGTCTGTCCTTATTAGCAGGTGGCCTTGATGTAGAAATAACTTGAAGGCCTCGATTGCATGTATCACTGCCAGTATTTCCTTTTGATTTATGTGCATGCGTAGCTCTTTTTGTGACCATAGTCCTTGAATGCATCTTCCTTCCATATGCGCTCCCCATCCGTGGTCTGAAGCATCCGTTGTAATGGTTTGGCTGGCTATTGGTTTGCTGAAGGGCAAACCCCTGTTTGACTGGCTTGCTTGAGCCCACCACAGAAATTCCCTTTGAAGGCATGGGATGAGTGGTATCAAAGTTTCTAAGCTGTGACTGTGCTGAGTCCATAAACTCCTTGGGTACCATTGGAGTTTTCTCATATGTAGTCTTGCCTGAGGAATCAGAAGAATGCAAGAAGCCATGTAACCCAGGGCCTGCAGGATCTTCCTTGCAGTCAGCTGAGTTTGTCTTGACAGGTTTTTGAAGTAATCCGGTAGTTGGTTTTGCTTTTCTTCTGTGAGGAAAGCCATTTGGGTGGTTGTGTCTAAATCCGCACCCAGAAAAGTTATTCTTTGGGATGGTACAAGTCTTGACTTGTGAATATTGACTGTGTATCCCAAGGCCTGAAGAAGATAGATGGCATAATTCAAGTGTTTTACCAAAATTTGTTGGCTGTCCGCTTGTATAAGGCAGTCGTCCAGATACGGGTATATTTGCATCCCCTGAAGTCTGCAGTGTGCAATTACTGATGCCAGGCATTTCGTGAATACTCTGGGTGCAGTAGATAAGCCAAAGGGCAATGCTGAGAATTGATAATGCTCTGAACCTGCAAGAAATCTGAGGTGTCTTCTGCAGCTTTGTCTGATAGGGAGATGCAGGTATGCCTCCTTGAGGTCCAGAGTTACCAGCCAAGACCCCTTGCCCAGCATGGGAAGGAGCTGCTGTAGAGTCAGCATTTTGAATTTTGGCACAATGAGATAAGCATTTAGTGCGGACAAGTCGAGAATAGGCCTCCATTGCTTTTCTTTTCTTGGAACAAGGAAGAGTCTGGAATAAAATCCTTGGCCTTGTTCTGCAAGAGGAACCTTTTCTATTGCTTTCATTTTCATTAAGTTGGAGATTTGTTTCAAAGCCTCTGCCCTTTGATTTGGTGGCAGGTCTGGCATGCCTTTTCTTTTCGGTAATGTGTGGAAATGGAACCTGTATCCTTTGTCTATTATTTGTAGTGTCCATTTGTCCCTTGTAATAATGTGCCAATTTTCTGAAAATAAGGAAAGCTTTCCACCAAAGGTGCTTCCAATTGAGCCCTGGTTGGCGGTGTCAAGGTAAAGTCATTGAGTCTGTCCTTGTGCAGCAGTTGTAGGTCCTGCACTACCTCTCTGGTTGGGAGGCTGCCATTGACGCCCTCTGTAGGAGCCTCTAGCTTGCCCTCTACCTCTGGCACGCCTGTTCTTGCCTCTCTGAAATCTGCCCGTGTCGGGAAAGGACCAGTTCTTGGAAGGCCAATTTCTGCTGAATCTTGGTGGTTGGACTTGCATAAAATCTTTGACTGTTTGTACAGATTTTGCCTTTTCTTCAAATTTCTTTAAGACCTCCTGAGCAGTGGAGCCAAATAACTTTTGCTTTTCCAGTGGAGCATCCAGAAGCTTTGCTTTAACATGGTCTGGCAGAGATTGTTCCTTCAGCCAAGCATGCCTACGTATAACTGCACCTGTCATAGCTAACCTACATGAAGCTTCCAATGCATCATAACCACACTGCAGAAAATGGTTGCTAACCTGTTGAGAGTTATGTACCAGATCCTGAAGAGATTTGCGATCTAGGGGTTCAGGAGAAGACAGCTTTTTATGCAATTCATCTAACAAATATTCTTGGTACTGTATCATATGGAATTGACAGTTTAAAGCCCTCATAGCAAGGGGGGCAGAAGTATACATTTTTTTACCCCATCGCTCTAAAGCCCTGGACTCCCTTTCAGAGGGGAGTGGATTTTTTGTAGTGGCAGCTGTAACCCCTTTAGGACCCTGGGAAATAGTTTCTGGGTCAGCAGAGTGGGCCTTGTAAAGGAAAAGATGTGATTCCGGGACCCTGTAGTACCTATCAGGTTTGGCAGGAGCCGGAGGGAGAGTGTCAGGGGTTGAGCTAGATTCCGAGTACACATCATCAATGACATTCAAAACAGGGGGAATAGCCAAAGGTCTATGCTGAGGCAAATGCAAGAAGGTCCTTAATCTCTTCCTGGAATCAGAGAATTCCTGGCCTTGCCATTGGAAATGCTCCCTCATAGTGTGCAAAGTTTCCCCCAAAAGACAGTTCTTCAGGAGGGGAGGCCGAAGGGATAGATTCCTCTGCATCTGATTCCTCGTAGGCCGAAAAGGCCTCCTCTTGGTAGTCCGAGAGGGCAGAGCCAGCAGAGGCCTCATCTGAGGAGAGGGGATCAGAGGGCTCAACCCTGGGCCTTTTTGCTGTAGAAGGTTGAGAGCCCCTGTCAGGATGAGGCTGAGAGCCCCTAATTAATGAAATAAGGTCCTCTGCTAGACTAAGGATCTGAGAACCTGTAGTGGGTCCCTGAGGGATAACCCTGGGAGGCATAGATTTAGAGCATTTAGCAGCTTTAGCCCTAGAGAATGCCTTAATAGACATGGATGCAGGAGGCCTGGCTGCACCACATGCTGGTGTAGTTTTGTCTAAGGGAATGGTGTCGGAAGGTTCCTGGACACCAGATTCCAACGGAGATTCAACAACCGAGACAGTAGTGGCCTCCAGGGCCGAGGTTGTCGGTTGTACAGTTTCGGTGGACGGTATTACCAAGGACTGTTTCAGCCGAAACCGAAACACTCGCGGTAGGGCTGGCCGCGGTTTCAGCCGAAACCGCGGGTGTCGGTCCTTGTCCTTGCGTTTCTTCATTAAATGTGAAGTCGGAGTCTCCGACGACATTTTGTAAGCATAACTAGCCCCAAACAATTCCTCTGCAAACTCCGACCGACGTCTTAGAGTGCGTCGGTTGAAGGAAGCACAGGCGGAACAGGCCGAGACGTCGTGGTCTGGGCCTAGGCAAGGTAGACAGTAAGAGTGGAAATCCTTATGAGGTATTTGTTTCCCACAAGTTAAGCAATTATTAATTTCATCTGACATCGGCTGAGGCAAGAAAGAGTCCCCAATGGGGTACTTAGCTTTTGAAGTCTTCGGTTTAGCTGAATTACAGGAGCGGGCCGACCGGCACTTGCGAACTGCTTCTGCTTTGGGCACCAGGTGGCAAGAAAGACTGAGGAAGATGGCATCGGGTGACGCTTTTATACCCCAGGTGCTCTGATGTCGGGGAAGGGGCGACATCAGCAGACGCCGGACCCAGACTTTGGAATCCGGCCGACCGAAGGGCTGCCTGAGGCAAGACAACCCATATGTGATGACTGCAGATGCATCCTTGAAGGACATCATATCTCTGTCGCCCTGACTCTGCCACGGGCATCTCTCATTATTATCCCCCCCTCTGCCCCGGGGGGGGGGGGGGATTCACCACGTGCATCAGGCGAAGTTCCCTGGGATTTCCAGAACTACATTTTTCCACCCTTTTGACCTTTGGGGTAAGGCCGAGAAGGGGCAGAAAAACGTACTCCCACGGCAGAGAGTGTCTTGCCATCCTGCTCGCACCTGGCTAGAGTCTCTTTTACCTTAGGCACGAACAACGGCGAGCCATCAAAGGGGGCGTTGGTAAAGGAGGACTTGAAAGGCTTTGCAAATTGACAAAGGCGCATGCAGGAATGCCTTCGTAAGGAAACTCCTGTGCCTGCAGCCCTGCTCGTTCCATCGGCTACATAGGACATAAGCCGCATGGAGGAGTTAACTATTGAAGATAAGGTCGCAAGCTGAGAAGCAGTCTTATCTGCAGCTCCCACAGCTGTAGGGTATCTCCTAGCTCTTTCAGGAGATCCCTTTGAAGACAGGTGAAATGGAGTAGATAATTCAGTGACCTTTGAGTAAAGGCCGCTGAGGAAAAGACGCTCTTCCCGTATCTGTCCATCGTTGTAACTCTGTTCGGCGGATGGACAGATGTAGAAGTCTCTGCTAATTCCTTCTTAGTAGCCGCCACCACCCTAGCATCAACTGCCACACCCTTAGATAGGAGGGATTTGTCGTCTGGGGCCGTTATGAATTTATTGGGCCTCTGCGGAACTGGTTCCACCGATTCTGGAGAGCTCCAAGCCTTTTGACTTACTACTCCTAGCAGCGGGTTGAAGGGTAGAGACACTCAAGAGGTGGAGGGTCGGGAACCCCTCAGAAGGGGAAAGGGACTTCCAGCCACCCCTCTGCTCGAGGATTTCCAGGATGTCAGAGAATGAGACATTCTCACAGGGGGACCGCCGGGATGCTTCTGAGTCCAACATGTCCTTGTCCGATGTCAGTGACACAGGGGAGTCCACATGCTTCCTCTTATGTCCTCTTCCAGGGGACCTCCTTAGGGGAATGCTCTGGGGAGTTTCGGAAGGGGGGGTTACCCAATGGGGCGTCCTGGGGCACTGGTTCCCTGCGCTTAGAATGGAGGGGTGGTGAGAGGGAAGACACTGGCTCCGTAGGGGGCAGAGTAGCTGAAACTGAGGGAGGAGCTGTCTGAGAGGACAGCACACTCCTTATTACCTCGAAGGCACCACGGTCCCAGCCGGAGAGTGTCCCCGGCTTCGAAGGGTGATAGCTCTGAAGCTGATGGGAGCCGAGGTCACCTCCGAGGCTCCAAGAGGGAGAGTGGGATCGGATAAGGGTCCGATGCCACTCCCCCCCTTGGAGCCGATGAGGGAGTGCCGGCTCCCAGATCTCTTGCTAGAAGGAGGTATTGAGGAAATTGGAGCGGATGTCGGAACCGAAAGACCGGAGGTTTTTGGAACCGATGGTTCCACCACAATGACTTCCATGCACTCCGGCTCCGAGCTCAGGTGAGTCGAAGGAGGACTAGATGGTCCGAAAGGAAGAGTAGTCAGCTCCACATCCATATGGGCTGGGCTCGATAATATTTTGGTGAGAGCTGGTGTCTTGAGAAGCCTCTTCACCACCCTCTCCACATCATCGTCCGAAAGACTCCTGGATGATCGATGACTGCCCACCGTAGACTGTAGAAGCAGTGACTGTGCAGCAGACTGCACCGGTTCCAAGGAAGGAGATCTAGTCCTTTTATGACTCTTAGACAGTTCCGAGGACACTGATGGAACTGCAGGAGATAAGGTCTTGTCGGACCCGAGAGGTGGAACTGGTAGATTTCTCTGTGTGTCTTGAGGGCTCCAAAGTCTGAACAGACTGAGGTGTCAGTTTGGGTGATTTCCCTGGTTTTACTAAAGCCCGATTCCCTTCTGCTGGAGTGTCAAAAGGCCCTTTTAGTAAACCTCACAAAATAAGCTTGTTTTTGTGCTCCTGCAGGACTCTGGTGCTGAAAGCATGACAAACAGAACACAAGTCCTGCAGGTGCACAGCTCCCAAACAATAAACGCAACTCGTATGTCCATCAGTCAGGGACATTTTCTGGGAACACAAGTCACATTTTTTGAATCCAGAAGGTTTGGATTCTTTGGACATTATCACAACAACAACAAAGCCCACTACAGTAACATACAATACACTGAAGTTATAGATATCAGACAGACGGCTTTACAATAACCACTAAAAAACTATATCCAACTTTTTTTTTTTTTTTTTTAAACAGAAACAGAAGGTAGGTGTAACGGAAGGGGGAGGAGCCTCTAAGTTAAACAACTCCCTTGACGGAGGAGAGCCTCTAACTTAAACAGCTACTCCTTACCAGAAAAGGAAAAGGAGGGAATAAGGGGAAAGCCCTCAACTGAAATGGGCTAAAAGTAAGGGGGAATCCTCTAAGAAAAAAACGGATTTGAAAAGGGGAATAGGCCTGGAGAAAGAACAATGGCCTAAACAGCAACAACAACCAGAAAACAGAGATGGGGGGCTAAACAAACACTACTAATCTACAGAGAGACCCTGAAGAAATATCAAGATTTAGACACAGAAAATAACAATAAAATTCAAAAACTTAGCCTGAGCCAGTATCCAGCAATCTCGAAGCTTCAAGCGGCAAACGAGATCTGGGTAACTAGCGCTAGGCATGATGGGATAGGGTCTAGCCTCAAGCTAGTGGAAGCTCTCGAGCTTTAGAATATGGCCGAGTTGGAGCCTAGGGTTAGCTCCGAACCCAAGCAACAGGAAGGAAGGTGAAATAGGGACAACATAACATCTTTAGTTTCTGTAAAAGGGGATGTAATGTTGTGTGTGTGCATCTTTAAAAAAATGGTACCTTTACCCCTCTATCAAGCCGCCTGACTGCTCATCATATACAGTGGTATCCTGTATGTCCTGTACAGTGCAAAACTTTTAGTTATGTACTCACCATAACTTCAGATGTTTGGGATCCATCTCGCCTACATTCTGACTGATGGGTTCGGAGCCGATCCTCGGCTCCGACTCGGCACGCTTATGCCAAAGAGCGAAGTCTCTTATTGGCTGAGCTTACTATATCCCAGGATGCACCACTACCAGTCCCCCAGATCTAGTTTGTCCGTATACATGCACACACGCATGCACTGCTTATATAACATTGACAGATGATACAAGATAAAAACAGTAGAACTCAAACCGTTCAATCTCTTCTGATCTCCAAGGCAGGGGGAAGGAGGGTGGGTATTAGGAATGTAGGAGATGGATCCCAAACATCTGAAGTTATGGTGAGTACATAACTAAAAGATGTTATGTGATCCTATCTCGCCTACATTCTGACTGATGGGACAGCGTCCCTAGCACCTAAATCCTGGGTGGCTCACTGGAAAACACTCCTGAGTACCGTGGAACCAAATGATGCTCGTCCTTTAGATGCCACATCCAATTTATAGTGGGAAATGAAAGTGTCTTGGGTTGGACCAAGTAGCCGCAGCACAAATCTCAGAAATAGCGAGCTTGGAATGGAATGCAATAGAGGTAGCCATAGCCCTAGTAGAGTGAGCTTTGACAGACGTTGTAAGTTGTTTATTTGAAGAGGAATAAGCCTGAGTTATGCAATCTCTGATCCATTTTGCAATAGTAGCTTTAGTGATGGCTTTGCCCAGTTTATTATCTGAAAAGGACACAAACAATTGATCTGTTTTCCGAATTTGTTGAGTCCTATCTAGATAGAAGCGCAATTGCCTGTGAACATCCAATGTATGGAATGTGTATTCCGAATTGTTTGAAAATTTTGGAAAGAAAACTGGTAGCTCCAAGGACTGTTGGAGACAGAGATTAGAACAAACTTTTGGAACAAAAGATGGATTAGGCCGAAGTGATACTCTATCCTTGTGAAAAATCAAGTACGGTGGTTTGATAGATAGGGCTTGAAGTTCTGAAACTCTTCTTGCAGAGGTAATTGCAACTAAGAAGGCAGTTTTCCAGGACAGATATTTCAACTCACATGTAGCAGCCGGTTCAAAGGGGGAAGATGTTAAGGCACGAAGTACCAAATCAAGATCCCACGGAGGCGCAGGATGAAAAACTGGGGGTCTTGAAAGCACAGCACCTTTCATGAAAGTTTTACATAATCTGCTGCTCATCAAAGGGGGTCCAAGGTGTGATTTCTGACTATAGTCGGAAGTGGAGGAGCCAAGCTGTTAATTTCAAAGTGTGAAGGGACTGGTGCTGTTGTCCCGACTGATGAACCAGAAGGTCCGGAATTAGATCCAAGAACCAAGGACCGTCCCGGGTATATTTCTGTAGGTAAGGGAACCATACCTGACGAGGCCAGTATGGAGCAATTAGAATCATTGTGGACCCCAATTGGGAAGCTTTCTGGATGACTTTGGGGAGGAGTGAAATCGGAGGGAAAGCATAAAGCAGTCCTGTTGGCCAAGGTTGGACTAGAGCATCCGTAGCTGTCTCCCCTTGACGCGGGGTCAAGGAAAAGAACCTTTTGCACTTCGTGTTTCGTGGTGTTGCAAACAGGTCGCAGCACGGAATCCCCCACCTTCTGAAAATCTGAGCTGCTACTGATTCGTTCAGAGACCACTCGTGAGGAGAAAGAATAGTCCTGCTGAGTCTGTCTGCTAATACATTGGATTTGCCTGGAATGTGGGTCGCTACCAGGAAACGCTTGGTAGCCACTGCCCATTCCCACACCCTCATGGCCTCTCTGCAAAGGGGGTAAGATCTGGTCCCTCCTTGTTTGTTTAGGTACCAGACCACCGACATGTTGTCTGTGTGAATGGCGATAATGCCTTGAGGGAGAAAGTTGTGGAGGGCTTGTAGGGACAGAAGTACAGCCCTCATTTCCAACACATTGATATGGAGAATTGTTTCGTTTGGAAGCCAGGAACCCTGAACTGACCTGCCCAGACAATGCCCCCCCCACCCCGTCTGGGAGGCATCCGTTGTCAAGGTGGCCACCGGAGGAGGTATAACAAAGGGTCTTCCCTGATTCAGATTGGATGGCAGAAGCCACCAGCGGAGGTCCCGTTTGCACGTTTCTGTAATCAGAATGTGATGATTGAGGGGAAGATCCTGAAAGGACCATTGTGTCGATAATAGCCACTGGAGAATCCTCATGTGCAACCTTGCCAGAGGAACTAGAAGAACTGTGGCAGACATTGAACCTAGAAGTTGCAGGACCATCCTGGCTGGGGCTTTGGATCTTAGAAGCAGGGCTCGGACTTGATCTTGTAATGTTTGTATCCTTTCGGTAGGAAGGAAGATTAGCATTAATTTTGAGTCTATCTCTGCTCCTATGAACCTTATGCTGAGAAGGCAGCAAGACAGACTTTGACAAGTTGAATGTAATTCCCAGGAAGCACCCAGGAGATAGTGGCTTGCAGGTTTTCTAGTAGTAGATCCCTGGTGGTGGCAGTCAGGAGCCAGTCGTCCAGATAGGGAAACACTTGGAATCCGAGACTCCTCAGGTGAGCAGTCACTACTGCCAAACACTTGGTGAACACCCTGGGGGCTGTGGTGAGACCAAAGGGCAGAGCACAAAATTGGAAATGACTGTCTCCCAGGCTGAAGCGCAGATACCTCCTGGACGCCTGATGTATCGGTATGTGATAATAGGCGTCCTTGAGATCTATGGAGCACATCCAAACACCTTTCTCCAACAGTGGAAGAATGGATTGTAGAGTGACCATTCGGAATTTGGACTTCATGACAGACTGGTTTAGTTTGCTGAGATCCAAAATGGGTCTCAGGTCCCCTGTCTTTTTTGGCACTAAAAAGAACCTTGAGTAATTTCCGGATCCGATCTGGTCTGCGGGGACCGGTTGGATGGCTCCTTTTTCTAGCAGCTTTGAAACCTCTATGGCTGCAATTTCCCTTTGACTGGGTGGTGGGTCCGGGAATTTTTTGGACGGTGGGGGTGGGCGTGTGAAGGGAATGGTGTAACCTCCGGCAATAATCCGAAGCTCCCAGGCTTTTAGGTGCTTGGCAAAACGGCCCCCGACTGGCTCCGGAGCAGCACAGCCGGGCAATCCCTCATGGAGTGTGGGAGGCTGAAGAGCCACGAAAGGACTCGCGGTCTCCAGTGTTGCGGGGGCCTCTGCCGCCTCTGGGACGGCATCTCCCAGAAAAATTTCCCCCTCCTCTGCCTCTGGAAGGGGAATCTTCCTGCTGTTGAGGAAAGAATTTCTGTGATTTGCGGAACCACATCTTCCCTCCTCTTTTGGCCTTGGGATAAGGCCGAAAGGGAGTGGAAAAACGTGCTCCTACGGCAGATAAGTCTTTCCCTCCTGCTCACAGCGGTAAGAGTGTCTTTACCTTGGGTCCAAACAAAGAGGACCCATCAAAGGGAGTGCCGCAAAGGAAGACTTGAAGGCCTCCGAAATGACACAAACGGAGCCAGGCTTGTCTTGGTAGAGCCACGCCTGTGCCTGCTGCTCTTGCCTTGGCTGCATATGAAATGAGCCTCATGGACGAGTTAGAAATGAGGTAAGGGTAACCAACTGAGAGCCAACCGACTGGGCTAGCTGTTCAGGTAGGTTACCTGAGAGGAGTCTGAGAGCTCCTTGACCAGATCCCTCTGTAGTCTGATGAAATGTGCCAAATAATTCAGGGACCTTAGAGTAAAGGCCACTGAAGTCAGGGTGCGCTTCCCGTGCGGTCCATGCTCCTAGACTCCTTATTAGGAGGATGGACGGACGTTGAAGCCTCTGCCACGTCCTGCTGGGTAGCAGATGCCACCACCATGGCATCTACAGCCACGCCTTCGTTAAGAATTCCTTCTCGGTGGGGCAGACAAAATTTGTTAGGCGAGAAGGCACTGGTTCCACAGTATCTGGATGTTCCCAGCCCTTGACAAACCAAATCCAGGAGCTCGTCAAGGGCGGAGACACCCAGGAGGCGGAGGGCTGAGCCCGAAGGCCTTGAGAACACCGACTCATCAGCGGAGGGGTTTGGAATTCCAGCCGCCTCGTTGCTTGAGGATCTCTAGAATGTCTGCAAATGAGACATCATCCGAGGACGACTTTGGGGACCCCTCTGCATCATCAAGATCCGTGTCCGATGTAAGAGACTCATCGGGGGAGTCTACGTGCTTCCTCTTGCACGATCTCTTCCTTGGGGGCTCCTCCGAAGACAACTCCGAAAGACCCTCAGGAGGAGGGGAACCCCCCGTGGGGGTAACCTCAGGCCCCGGGGCTCCGCTGTCTAGAGACAGGGGAACTGCCAAAGACCCAGTCTCCATGCCCAGGGAAGGTGCCGGTAAAGTTGTAGAGATGGCCAAAGAGGATTTGGCCAAGGCACTCCTCATAGCTCTGAAGGCCGGACCCCCAGAATCCTGGGAGGGACCAGTCGCCGGAGCCATGATAGCAGACGGAAGCCCGTGGCCGAAGCACTGAGAGGGAGGCTTGGAACCGAAAGAATTGGTCCCGAAACGTCACCCCCGGGCCCGGCCGAAGAAGTCCGTGTGCTAAACTCCGACCCGAAGGCCGGGGTTGGAGTAAGGGTCGGAGCCGACCCTAGGATCTCCACTGGCTCCATCAGCACCTGCTCCGACGGAGCCGAAGCGGTCGGAGGAGGAATGGCAATGGAATGGGCTATCGGCTCCGAGACCAATTGGGTCGGAGCCGAAACTAATTTCTGGAAGACTGGGGACTGGAAAAGTCTTTGGAGTACCCTGTCTATGTCCGAATCAGACATCCTTGATGACCTGGAAGAGACCGAATGGGTCCGATTAGGCCTCTCCAACGGCTCCAAGGGACTAGGGGACCGGCTCCGAATCGACTTCGATGATTATCGGCGCCGAAGGAGTGTCCAAACCAATTTCCATCGGTGCGAAGAGGGCTTCGCCGAGGAGGAAGTGTCTGGCGGACAACCTTCATCGGCTCCGAGATCAGTGGAGTCGATGAAGGTGAGCCGCTCGATGCCCCAGCCGGCTCGAACCCAGAGGAGTCGAGGCTGGAGGCATCGAGGCAGACCATTCGACCTCGGCTCCGAAGTCCGTGGAGCCGAAGGAGAAGCCTGCCTATGTCTTTTGGCGGTCGGTTCCGACGGACTGGTCGGAGCCGACGCCCTTTTCTTTTTAGCAGGAGAAGGAGAGGAAGCTAATGCCTCTTCGAATGATGGTTTAATAAGGCCTTTTAAAATAAGTTTATTTTTCCTCTCTTGGAGGACCCTCGAGGAAAATGCGTGGCACACGCTACATGACTCCTGCAAATGTTTAGCACCTAAACAGTATACACAGAGAGAGTGGTCATCTGTGATAGACATTTTGAAGCTGCACTTAGTGCACTTCTTAAAACCTGAAGGCCTAGGAGCCTGTGACATTATGGCAGCCAATCTAGTGAACAGCAAAAAACAAACACACCAACGGTCACAGAAAAATTCTTTTGTTCTTCTATTTTTTAAGAACTGCCACAAAGAAAAATATAATTAAGGATCCAAGAACCCTAAAAAAGAAAAAGGGACTTGAAAGACAACGGACTGAAAGGGGAAGGCCCTCAACTCAACGGGGCACCTCTAGTCAGACAAGACACAATCACTACACAAAATTTACCACAAAAATATTCACTTTCACACAATAAACAGAAGATAGCTGTTAAAACAGCTTTTTGTTGAATTTTTAGAAAACCCTGACAGGAAAGTAAGTGAAAATAACACTACTTAGCTCAGCCAAGCTCGAGACCACGTCTTTGCTTGATAGCGGCAAACGAGATCTGGGGGACTGGTAGTGGTGCATCCTGGGATATAGTAAGCTCAGCCAATAAGAGACTTCGCTCTTTGGCATAAGCGTGCCGAGTTGGAGCCGAGGATCGGCTCCGAACCCATCAGTCAGAATGTAGGCGAGATAGGATCACATAACATCTGAATGTTAATGATGCTGACCTGGCTGCATGCAATCTGTATCATAGGATCATATCAGATTACTAAGCTATCGACCCGGAGGTCATTTTATGCCTAGCGGTTTCATTCCAATTTAATACAATAGAAATGCTCGTCAATATCAAGACTGCATTTAGTGATGACTGCCCATGTCCAGGAAGGTTGTGGGCACTATCCCCAGTAAGAATTTACAGTGCCCCATCCATTCATCCAGGTTCCTCTTGAACACTGTCACAGAGGTGTAACACCAACCACAAAAAAAATAAAAACACAAAGTAAATCGCAAAAACAACAAAATGAAACCAGAAACCCACAAAAATTGGCTTTAATACACATAAAAGCCAATTTTTTAGGGTTTCTGGTTTCGTTTTGTTGTTTTTGCTACTGTCATAGAGGTGCTCTGTTTCACATGAATTGGTAGCCTGTTCCAAAGATGCGGCAGTTGCTGGGAGATAAATCTATCCCTCCAGCATGTCCCATTTAAGTCGCAGGCCATATTTAGGTCCCTGGAATGGGTAGCCCTAGTCCTGTTTGATTTACAGATATGCAGCAAGTTCATTAGGTTTGGATCTTGGATTGCTCTGTAGACCAGGCATAAGTCACTCCCAAGACGTCTATATGATATGGAGTATAGTGACTGGGACTTAGTCAGTCTGTGTAAGGCACACGGTGGAGTTCCTTGATTGTCTTTGTTAAAAACCTCTGAGGTCTCTCTAATTGCTGCAGATGCTGAGTATGGTACATGCCAAATGGGGGGTAATATTCAATTATGGGCTGGATAAGTGCCACTTATAGCAGGGTTATAACTTATTTTGCTATCGAGGTGATGCCTTTACTAACCAGGTGTGCTACGTAGAAATGTTTCTTTACTACAGTAGACACATGGTGGTTGAAGTTAAGTTTGCTGTCAATTTGTGATCCCAGGTCCCTTACCACTTCATGGGTATTGTTCTTGATTTGATAGTGTCCTGTTTGTGCCGAGAGAAATGATTATGCATTTCTTTGCATTCAGTTTGAGACAGTGGCTAATACACTAGTCGTTGGTCTGAGTGAGACCCTCCTGGAGTATACTGACATCATTTGGGGATTCAATGATTGCACCTAGTTTGCAGTCATCTGCAAACTTGGTCAGCCACAACCCCTTAGTGTTGACCTGGACTTCTGTGAAGTATATACCAAATAGTAGTGGGCCCAGCACTGACCCCTATGGCACCCTACTGGTAACCGGTCTGTTGGTTGATGTAGAATCACCCACTTTGATAGTGTGTCCGCTTTGTGAGGCAGTTGGCAACCCATCCTACAACGAAGGGGTTTACATTCAGTTTGCTAAGTTTATCAGTAATGTCTGAATGTGGGACTATGTTGAAAGCCTTTGCCAGGTCGAGGTCTGCTGTGTGCACACATTTGCCCTTGTCAATGGCCTTGGTCACATTTTCAAAAAAATCCACCAGATTTAACAGGTAGGATCTGCTCTTCACAAAGACGATTTGGGTAGGATTCAGGGTTTGGAGGTCACCCATGTCTTTATTTATGATGTCCATAATGACACTTTCCATGGCCTTACAGATGAGGCTGGTCAGGCTTACAGGTATGTAATTTCCTGGGTCTGTTGCTAGGTCACCTTTGTGGAGGGGAATAACTGTTGCTGTTCTCCATTCCACAAAAATAAAGCTTTTGGTTAGACTATAACTGAAAAGGGTACTTAGTGGTGATGCTAGTTCATGTTTTAAGTCTGTTTAGAAGACAGCCTGGAATGTCATCTGGTCCCACAGAGGCTGTGCTTTTTGCCTTAGACAAGGCTTTGAGGACCTGCTCTTCAGATATGTAGGGTAGGGGGGAGGAGTTTGGGGGAAGGTTTTTTGTAAGTTAGGAGGGGATAAAAAGAGTGATATTTTCGTAAAATTGTCCACTAGCAGGTTTGCTATCTCTGTTGGATCAGTGTGTGTGTGGGATACTGCTGGCCACTAGTTCTGCACACGTTTGGGTCCTACCCTTTAGGTTATGTACGTAGCTGTAAAAGGCCTTATGGTTATCCTTGGCTGTACTTGCAAAGTTTCTCTCAAAGAAGCCCTTGGAGGATTTGACAAGTTGTCCTTTTTGCGTGTTGAGGCTGAGAACAGTGCTTTTCCATTGTTGGGGCCTTGCCTTTGTTTTCCTCGAAAGCAACTATTTGCATTTATTGTAAAGTTTGTTGATGCTGCATGTCCACCATGGTGGCTTGTTTTCACTTGGGGGTCCTGCTTTGATTCTTTCTGGTACGGCCAAATTTATACACTTATGCAAGTGACTGTACAGGGCTTTAGTATAAAGCTTCAGTGTAGTTACCACTTACAGCTTGGGGTGGGGTTGGAATGCATTTACACCTTCACCTTGGAGGGGGTAGTTTGCCTTGGTGAAGATGTTTAGTCTGATTTCACCCTTTGTGAGTTCTGGTGTTAGTGCCAGCTCAAAGGTGACTGACTTGTGGTCAGTTTTAACTAATTAGGGTCAGACAGTTGTGGCAGTTCATCTGTTTGACATGTTGATGAGGACCAGATCCAGAATGTTTGTTCCTCTTGTCAGGGTATGGACAATTTGTTCCAGGGCATTTGAGTTAAAGTCAAGGAATTTCTGTGCTAGCGAGTTGGGGTTAATGCAGGTTTTCCCAGTTGATGGAGGGATAACTGAAATCCCCCATAACCAGTGTGTTCGGTGGAATTTGGATTGTCTCCAGTTTGGTCAGGTAGGCTTTGTGACCCATGGGGGGGAATCTATAACTGGCTATGACTTGAATGGGGGTCTTACCCACTGTAAACTGGACCTGGAGTAACTCAATGGAGTTGTCCAGTCTAACTAGACAGGAGGTAAATTTACCTCTAACCTAGATTGAAACACCACCTCCTTTGGTTTTCACACATTCCTTTTGTGGTCTAAAGGTGTGGAAGGCACTGTAGCCTTGCAGGGCCAAGGTTCTCTCTGAGGCCTTAAACCAGATTTCTGTGATAACACAGACACCTACATATTCTAGTTATAGACGTGCTGCCAGGGAGTGTGGTTTTTGGGTTAAGCATTTAGCAGCATGTCCCTTATTTTGTTCAGATTGGTTAATTTCATGTCAGTAATGTAGTTTGAGACCTTGTCTAAAAAGGCACTATGGGGGAGGCAAGAGCCTTTGACAGCAGCCAAAAGCTTAGAGGTGCCAGGCGCAACTGTCTCTGGCAAAGCAGCGAGGTTTGTCAATCATGGCTTTCCAGGTTTACAGGAACTGCCCCCCCCCCCCTGAAAGAGACTAAAAACTGAGCAAATTGTTGAAATCAATCATTTTTTGTTTATACTGTGGCATCATTCTAGGTGAGGGTAGTATGCTACTCAAGGCTAGGGACATACCTACCTGGTAAAAAAAAACACTGAAGAAGGCTTTGTTAAATATTTGCTGAAACCGGTTTGTTTTTCAAGAACCTCAATCAATAAATTTATTTTTAAGGTGCCTTGTATGCTGGTCCTGTTTTCTTTTTGTTTGAATACTTTGCTCTTTGGGACCCTGCAGCTGCCTCACTCGCAGAGGTTGTACTATTTGGACATACCTACCTGGGGCACATACTCAAAGAGCTCAACCATGTCTCTCTTCATATAGTCCAGTGAGGCACGTCTTAGGTCATTCACACCAATATGAACTATGACAGTCATAATGGTAATTGTTGCTGAGAGAAGTGAGTGCATGTGTGATGTGACGAATCCTGGCACTGGACAGGCAGTTGATCTTGACTTTCTCCTTGTCCAACCTGGTGAGTGGGATATCCATGTGTCTCACTACTGAGTCTCCAATGAGAAGAAAATTTGTTTTTTTGAGTGTTACGCCTTTACTGGCATGGTGGGTGAGACACTGGTGTTGCTAAGTGTCACGGTTGCTGTGGGGAGTGTGTTAGTTTGTAGCAGTCTTGTGTTTTGGAGGTCTCTGGTGTTTCAGTAACTTTTTTGAGAGAACCTCCGAGTATGTGTATTTACGTGTTTGATGAGTACTGTGTGTCTGAGTAGTGGTACTATAAGCATATGTAGTGGTGGGTGAGTTGACAACTTTCTCCATGTTACAGTTTTGAGTGAGAGAGCATGGATTATAGATTACTGGTGTAAATACATCTCTCTCACTCTGTATTGTGTGTGTTACTAGTAGAGGGTTGTCTGTGTACATGAGGCAATTGCTACACTACCTCAAGAAACCCAAGTCAACAGGATTGGCAGGGGAAACAAGGGTAGTCCAACTGTCCATAATACTAGGCTGAAGACTGCTGTCACTAGAGGTGGCTATTCAGAATCAATCATGGAGGAGCTCAGTGGATGGATATTTCTGCCTGGGTTTTAGGGAAAATTTGTTCATAGGTTGGTACTGGGCTATCTGCCCGAAGGCATATATTAGCCCAGCCACGTTGTGCGGTATTCACCTCCCCTTTAGTAGTTCCCTAGACCCTTGTACTAGCAGCTAGTACCCTTGGCCCCTATCTAGTAGTGCTGTTGGTGTGATCCCCAGTGTGAAAGTACAGTTTTGTACCTACCATAAATGTAGATGTTCGAAGATCCACATTGCTGCAGTCCTTACATATGGGTAGTCCGCTGTCCTCGGTCGGCCCGAATACCAAAGTATTAGGTTGACGTCGGTCAAGGCGCTTAGAACTGACATCAGGACGTCAGGGTACAAAAGCGCATGACCGACGTCATATCCTCAGTCTTTTCTTGCCCCAGATGTCAGAAGGCCCCAAAAAGAAAGGCCATAGCCAAAAAACAGAAAAGAACATCCAACCACTCCTGTGCTAACAATATTTACAATATTTACAATATTTACAATTCAAAACACACCACCACCCCAAACTACAGAGGGGAAGGAGGGAGGGTTAACTGGACTGCAGCAATGTGGATCTTCGAACATCTACATTTATGGTAGGTACAAAACTGTACTATGTTCTTCATCTCACATTGCTGCAGTCCTTACATATGGGTAGAATCCCAAAGCAGAGGTAAGGGAGGATGGCAAAACTATAAAGTATTGGGGGCTGCCAAAATGCCCTGTAAAATTGCAGTGGCAAATCCAGCCCTAGATTTAGAGTAAAGTGGAAGGTGGTAATGCTTAGAAAAAGTATGCACTGAACTCCAAGTAGCAGCTTCCAAAATATCTTTAGTAGCCACTCCCCTTAAAAAGGCTGTAGAAGTGGCAGTAGCCCTAGTGGAATGAGGTCTAATCCCAGCTGGAATCTCCTTACCATGATGGGAGTAACAGAATGCAATACAAAAACCAATCCATTTAGAAATAGTTTGTTTTGAAACAGGTTTGCCCTGAGAACCCAAAGCAAAAGAAACAAACAACTGCTGAGACTGTCTGAACCCTTTAGTTCTGCTCAAATAATATCTCAACTGCCTGTGTATATCCAAAGTGTGCAAAATCTTTTCCCCTTTGTTTTGAGGGTTTGCATAAAAAGTAGGCAAATGAATAGCTTGGTTTAAAGCCACACTAGAAACCACTTTAGGCATAAATGAAGGGTTAGTACGCAAAGATACTCTATCCTTATGAAAAATTAAGAGAGGCTCAACTGCCATAAGGGCCTGTAATTCAGAAACCCTTCTCGCAGAGGTAATGGCCAACAAAAAAGCAGTCTTCCATGATAAATATTTCAATTCGGCAGTAGCTGCAGGCTCAAAAGGTTGTAGAGTGAGTTTCTCCAACACAAAATTGAGATCCCAAGCAGGAGTAGGAGCTCTCCGTGGGGGTCTTATATTCTTTGCCCCTCTAAGGAATTGCTTAAACCAAGGATGAGAAAATAATGGTGGATCACAGTCATAGTGAGCAGAAATGGCTGCAGCATGAACATTTATAGAGGAGAAGGACAAGCCTTTGTCCAATAACTCAGTCAAGTATAGAAGAGAAGCACTTAAATTAGGTTTGGAAACATCAAAATCCTGTGCTGTACACCAAATCAAAAATCTCCTCCATTTATCAGCATAAACTTTCCTTGTACTAGGCCTTCTGGCCTCCAAAATAACATTCAAAACTTGTTGTGGTAGCTGAGACCCTCCAGGGTCTAGAACAGAATATGCCAGGCTGTTAGATGCAGAAACTGAAGTTTGACATTGAGTAAGTGACTGTTCTCCTGAGACAGCAGGTGTGGAATCGAAGGCAAAGGCCATGGAGGCTCCCGTACCAGACTTCTCAGTAATGGGTACCAGTGGTGTAGCTATTAAAATCATGGTTGGCTTGTCCTGTCTGACCTTTAGGAGTACCTTTGGGAGGAGAGGCAGTGGAGGAAAGGCATAAACGTGAAGATTGCTCCAATTGAATGATAGAGCATCCACTTTCCAAGCTGTGGGATGAAACCTTTTTGTGCAAAACTTTGGCAACTGGTAATTTAGTGGAGAAGCGAACAGATCTATGTCTGGAGTTCCCCATAACACTGTCAATTTTTGAAATACATGAGGATCCAATTTCCACTCGTGGGGATCCATTATTTGTCTGCTCAACACATCTGCTAAGGAGTTCTGTGCTCCTGGCAGAAACCTTGCCTGAAGATTCAACTGTAAACTGAGAGCCGTCTCCCACAAAATCATTGCTTGTCTGCATAGAGGGTATGAATGTGTCCCCCCTTGCTTGTTGATGTACCACATGACAGTTGTGTTGTCTGTTTGAATCAACACCTGCCCTGGAAGAAGGAAATCCTTGAAAGCTATCAATGCAAATTGGACTGCTAACATCTCCTTCAAGTTGATATGTAAATGCTGAAGTCTGGCAGGCCACGTGTCTTGTACCCATTTTCCATTTAGATGAGCTCCCCAAGCTTTGTCTGAGGCATCTGTCGTTAGAATCTGACTCGCCTCTGGTCGGGTCACAGAGAGTCCCTTGTTTAGGTGACATTCTTGAGCCCACCACAAAAATTCCTTTTGAATGCAAGGTATTATCTGAATGACAGTGTCCAGATCTTGGCAGTGTTGCGTCCATACATTTTTGAGATACCATTGTAGCTTCCTCATATGCAGTTTGGCATTGGGAAGCACCAGAATACAAGATGCCATGAACCCCAAGGCTTGAAGGACTGTCCTTGCAGTCAGCCTGGACTGACGAGACAATTGATGGAAATAAAGAGAAAGATTCTTTTGTTTGTCCGGGGTCAAAAAGGCCATCTGGGATGCTGTATTCAGTCTCACACCCAGAAAGTACATGTCCTGAGAGGGTACTAGACTGGACTTTATTTCGTTCACAGAATACCCCAGGCATCTTAACACTGCCATCACATACTGCAGATGATGAAGAAGCTCGTCCTTTCCTTGAGCCAGAATCAGGCAATCGTCCAAATAAGGATAAATCTGTATTCCTCTCAGCCTGAAGAAAGCTATCACTGGAGCCAGAACCTTTGTGAACACTCTGGGCGCAGTAGATAAGCCAAAGGGCAATGCAGAGAACTGATAATGAAAAGCCCCAGCCCGAAAACGCAGAAATTTCCTGCAACTGGGCCTGATAGGAACATGTAGGTAAGCCTCTTTGAGATCCAGAGTGACCATCCAGTGATCTTTGCCTAGCAGAGGTAAAAGCTGATGCAACGTCAACATCTTGAACTTTGGAATGTCCAGATATGTGTTGAGGATAGACAAATCCAAAATTGGTCTCCACGTGTTCCCTTTCTTTGGTACTAGAAACAGGCGAGAATAAAATCCTAGGCCCACTTCTGACAGAGGGACCGGTTGTATAGCTCCTATTTGAAGTAGTTGAGAAATCTGTTTGTGAGCCTCTAGTCTTTGCTGAGGAGGAACGTCTGGCATGCCTTTGAAAGGAGGCAAGGTATGGAAATAAAACTTGTAACCTTGGTGTATATCTAATACCCATTTGTCCTGGGTAATTAAAAGCCAATTTTCCTTGAAGAGTGCCAACCTTCCTCCCAAAGGTGCTGCCATGCAAGAAGGATCTGGCAGCTGAAAAAGTGGGTCATTGAGCCTGTTTACGAAAGGACTGGCCCCTGCCCTCACTAGAAGATTGTGCAGGTGAACTCCATGTTCTAGGCCTGAAGGTACTCTGAGCTCTGCCTCTACCACGTCTAGCTCTACCCCTAGACTGAGAATCAGAGGAAGGATACGTCCACCCCTTAGTAGGCCAATTTCTACTAAACTTCGGAGGCTGAACCTGCAAAAAATCTTTAACAGTCTGCATAGACTTAGCCTTGTCTTCCATTTTTTTCAAGACTGACTCCACAGGTGGACCAAACAACACTTCAGACTGTAAAGGAGCATCCAAAATTCTTGTCTTAACATGGTCAGATAAATTCTGATCCTTAAGCCAGGCGTGCCTGCGAAGGACTGAACCAGTGGCAGCCACCCTAGAAGAGGCCTGCAAAGCATCAAAACCACACTGCAAAGAATGCTTACCCACCTGTTCAGAAACATGTACCAAATCTTGTAATTCTTTACACTCAATTCCTTCTGCCAGAGCATCCACCTTAGATTTCAACTGAGAAAGAAGGAAATTCTGATATTTCAACATATGAAATTGGCAATTCAAAGCCCTCATTGCTAAGGTTGAAGAAGTATAGACCTTTTTTCCCCATCTATCCAAAGCTCTAGCCTCTTTATCTAGAGGAATTGGATTCTTAACAACAGAGGCCCTGACACCCTTAGGTCCCTGGCTAATAGTTTCAGGGTCCACCCTGGGACTCTTATAAAGATATTTATGAGCCTCAGGCACCCTGTAATACCTATCAGGTTTAACTGGCGCAGGAGGCAGAGAATCAGGATTAAGGGATGCCTCCGAAAACACATCTTGTACAACATCCAGAACAGGGGGTATAGCTAAGGGCCTATGCTGAGGTAAAAACAAAAATTCCCTTAGCCTTTTCCTGGAATCAGAGAAGTCCTGACCTTCCCACTTAAAATGTTCCCTCATAGAATGAAGTGTCTCTGAAAAAGAAAAATCCTCTGGAGGTGAAGCAGAAGGAGTGGAATCTTCTGCATCAGAATCAGAATAAGGAGTGAATTCCTGCATGTCTTCAGCCGAAGACTCAGAATCATCTGAAACTTGTTCAAAACTTTCTAACTCTGGCTCCACCCTAGGCCTCTTATCAGGAGGGGGCATAGAACCTCTAATCAGAGTAATCAAATCTTCTGCCATTTTAAGCATGTGCTTCTTAGGCACAGACCCTGCTGAACTAGGACTGACACCAACAGAAGACAAACCTGGCCTGCCTCTGGAAGAAGCCTTGGAAACAGAAGGAGAAGGCCTAACCACCCTGGGAAGAGAAGGGAGTACAGAAACCTGAGTAGCCCCTTCAGCCTGACCTGCCTCCTGAGAGGCCACATCCTGCAAAATCAAAGTCTCCCCTTGAGGCTCCAGAGAAGCCTCCGTCGGAACCACCGGTTCCACTGAAGCCTCTACAGAACCGACGTCCGGAACGGACGACTCATCTTGCCTGGGCTTAACCGTTTTGTCCTTGCGCTTTTTCAAGCGCGGGCGTGAGTATCCGACGGCATATTATAATTGCACCGCTTACCAAAGACCAACCTAGCACAATCCAACCTTCGCTTAATAGTGCGCTTATTAAACCTAGCACAAAAGCAACACCCGACTACGTCGTGCTCAGGCCCCAAACAAGGAATACACAAAGAATGATAATCCCTATGCGGTATCTGTTTCCCACAAGAAATACAATTATTCACTTTTTCTGACATCCGGTAATAAACTGAGGCAAGAAAAAACCAAAATATTCCCAACGGGTACTTAGCCAACTTGGATTCGGTCTGAAACCCGAACTCGAAAAATTTCAGAGCACTTGCAACGCTGCTTCTGCATCGGACCATGCGGCAAAAAGACTGAGGATATGGCGTCGGTCATGCGCTTTTGTACCCTGACGTCCTGATGTCAGTTCTTGACCGACGTCAACCTAATACTTTGGTATTCGGGCCGACCGAGGACAGCGGACTACCCATATGTAAGGACTGCAGCAATGTGAGATGAAGAACATCTTTCTGTTACCCATCCACTCATCAAGGTTCCTCTTGAAGAGTGATAGTGAGGGGCTCTCTGTCTTGTGTAGATCGGGACCCTGTTCCACAGTAAGGGAAGTCCCTGCGAAGGGAATCTATCCCTCCAGCAAGTTCTATTCATTGTTGTGTTGAGGTTTATATCCCTAGAGCGTGTAGCTCGGGTAGATTTGGTTTTGCTAAGATGGAGCATGTTCAACAATTCTGGGTTGGACATGGCTCTGTATGTTAGAGATCGCCTCTGAGAAGGCGGTATACAACAGAGAACAGTTTTAGCTTTTTCAATCGTGCTGCATAGGGCAACTGTTTGAGGCCAGTAATCCTCTTGGTTAGGTACCTCTGTGGTCTCTCAGGCTGCTGGAGATGTCTAGCCAGGTACATTCCAGTTGGTGCATTGTACTCAATAATGGGTCTGATGACTGAAGAGTAGAGGGGCACCATTACATCCTTAGATCTTGATGCGAACCCTTTTGTGATCAGATGGGTCACATAGAAGGATTTTCTAACCACTTTGGCAACATGGTTATCAAAAGAAAGCTGACTATCTACTTGGGTCCCTGGATCCCTTATTTCTTCTTCAGATTTCAAGGGATTACCTCCTATGTTGTAGTTTGCGGGTACTCTGTTTTTTCCAAAGGGGATTACTACATATTTGTTTGCATTTAGCTTGAGACCATGGCTTTGACACCATGCATCAGTCTCCATGTTGAATTTAACTTGTCTGGCTTTAGCAAAGCAGTGTGCAGAAATTTGTTTAAATGCACAGCCTAAATACTAGAAGCTAAAAACTTTAAAAAGATTCAAAAGGACCAATGAGGATTGTTTATTCCAAGCCCCAGATTGGCGCCTCTTTACCAGACAGGTTCCAATCAACGCAATTCTCTCACAAAAGTGCAAACAGGCCCCTTCCATTCCAAGATGGCCTGGAAAATGTACTCAGAACAAACCAGTATAAACAGTTCCAGAAGCAGCAAGCCTGTATCTGGACTTTGCTACAACTACTAGCTACCAGAGTTTCAGCTGGAAACACTAGAAAATGTTTAAAACAGTAGAAAAATAGTGGTGCAACACTAAAAACATTTAAAACAGAAGAAAATCAGCAAGGAGGCTCTAAAGAATGTTTTAAACAGTTAACAGATCAGTTATTTAAACACTGTTTGGTGGGAAAACTAGAACAAGCAGAACAGATAGCTTAAAACAGTCAAAAACACCAGGAAATACTTAAACAGTGAAACTAACAAAAAAAAGCTAATGTGATTTAGTTTATTACAGGCTGCCCCTCATTATTTAAGCATCCTGACATTGAACAGCTTTGAGCACAAATACTTAATAACAGTAAGTCTACAAGGAACCATCTCCAACACTATATCACGTCACTTGGGATTTACTCAACTTACCTCCAACTTTATCCAATCCCAGTCTCATCAAAAGTACTACATTCCCTAAGAAAGCCTTAGCTGGTTAACTACCAAGGTTCCACAGAACCACAGTGTTGCCTGGAGCTGTGTTCTGTTCTTCAAGTCCCTTTTAGCCCCCACAGGGAATTGAAATTATAGAAATACCCTTTCACTAAGAAATGCTGAACACTACAGTTACAGAAAAATAACTAAATATGAATTGCACCTTGCTCTTCAAGTGACTACATACTCATCATGCAAATGGGTGAAGGCTAGCTCTACTGTTAAAGTGACGCTCCTCAAAGATCTACTGCTATGGCAAATATTCTTACAGCACCTTCTTAAAGGAGGGTCACCATAACAGCAAATCAAAACTTCTGGATTGATTCACAAGCAACATTATCATGCCCAGAAATTTGCAAAATGGCCACATCTGAGAATGCACTTTATTTGCTGCTTTCCATTATTTCTCAGTTTTGATATCCTTTCTGTCTTCATATTGCTTCAAAACTTCATTAAAGCTATCTTTGTCGAGGGCTAACCTGTTTTTGTTAACTCAGTTGCTATTTTCATCAAGGGAATCATAAGCATTATAACTACAAAAAAAGAAAATTATTAGTTCTTATTTTCCTTCTACTGCCACCTCAAGTAGATGAAGCCTAGGTATTTTTTAACAAAAGTGGCCACACAGTACTTCTGACAAGGAAATGATTCAACTTCTAATGCAAAGGAAGAAAAGAAAAATTGAAGGAAAGCAAAAACAAGCAAGTCTCATTGGCTCAAGATGCTTCACTTCCACTTCAGGATGTCAATGTTCTTGGAAGAATAAATTCTCTCTGTCTGATATAAACTTACTTAATTAAATTTGTTTACAGGGTGGGGTAGAACACTGATCACCCAATGACCAAGTATTGCCTCAGCCCGTAATAAACTAAATCATATTAGGAATATACTTTTTTTTCCAGCTGAAGCCAATGTTAATACTTCAGAGTCTCACTAAAAGGACTTGGACAAAAATCTCAAAGAAAAACTTCAGTCAAAATGCAAGGACTAGAATAATGTGCTGATTAGAGGCCTGACGTATGACTTTACACAACATTTTCTGATTGAACAGTTAAATTGAACACTTGCTTGTATTTTGGGAAATAACACAACTACAGAATATTTTAGTACACCAAGCTTGGTAACTTACTATTTCGAACATTTCCACACTGGTATATATTAATATGCTCAATCAGTTGAACACAATTAAAAACCACTCCACTTGAAGGTTTTGAAACTCAATTTTTTTTAAATGTCATCTGGAAATAAAGACGACACCAGTTTTATGGATTTGTTCAAGAAATAATAAAAACAATATTCATTTTACAATTAACATTTTCTGCAACATTATCTTTGACTGTTAACAGCATTCAATGTTCAGAGGTACCCCTTAATGAGGCTTGAAAATAATTTTACAAACTTTTTAGAATTAATTACTTGAATTCAGTTTTATTTGTGAGGCTGTTGCATGTGATTTACATTTCATATTTTAAGCTATGCCTTTCAAGGGTTACTTCACAGTGCCTGCAATGATACTGACTTGCTTGCTTTAAGTAAAGATAAAGTACAGCTGTGTAAGATCTTACCATAATAGTAGATGTTCTTCTCTTCACTGTTGCAGTATTCATTACAATAGGGATCCCCTGCCAAGGGGAGCCCGACGTACGGCCAGTATACCAAAGCCTTTAGATTGCTTCAAGGTACACTGTACGTCACACACATACTCCCTGTGTAAAGCATAAGGCACTAAGGTGATGTCCGGACGTACCATCCTCAGAACTGACAGCCCAACTAGGAATGCCAGTCCAAGGAGTAGAGAGGTAACTAATGCATCTAGAAGGGAAAGGGACCATGAGGAATAGGGAGGGAGTGAATACTGCAACAGGGAAGGACATCTACCATTATTGTAAAATCTTACAGAACTCTAGTATGTCCTTCCATTTCACTACTGCAGTATTCATTACAACACAAGATAGTCAAAAACTCAGGAAGAGTGGGCAGAGGACCAACCGGGCTCTCTAGAAACCCATGAAGGATGACCCTAGCAAAAGTAGCTATAGCTCTGGGAATTTTACCCAACTTATAGTGCTTGGTAAATGTATGCACAGAAGTCCAGGTAGCTGCCTCAAGAATACAGTCAGTATAGAAACCCTTGAAAAAAGCGCCATAAGAAGCCACAGCTCTAGTAGAATGAGCCTTATAAGAAGGAAGGCTCTTATCATGAAAGGAATAACAAAAAGAAACGGCTTTAGAAATCCAGGAAGAAACTCTTTTGTTTGGACATAGCCAATCCTAAAGACCAACAATGAAAGGAAACAAATAGCTGATCAGATTTACAAAAACTCTTAGTCTTATCCAAATAAAATCTGAGTTGCCTACGCAAGTTCAACACGTGCAGCACTTTCTCACTGGCATATCGCAGAGAAGGGAAAAAGTGGGCAAATGAATAGACTGATTAAGGGGAAACTCATTCACCACCTTGGGCATAAAAGAGGGATTAGTACAAAGGGATACCATGTCCTTATGGAACACTAAAAAAGGAAGACAAGCCATAAGGTCTTGTAGCTCAGACACCCACCTGGCAGAAGTAAGGACCAACAAAAGTACAGTCTTCCAAGAATAATACTGTAAGGAAGCTGAAGCAGCAGGCTCAAAAAGAGCCTGGGACAATTTTTCTAAAATGAAATTAAGATCTCATGGAGGAGGAACAGGTTTCCTGGGAGGTCTAATATGAAGGACACCTTTAAGAAATTGTTTAGCTTCAAACCCAGAAGCTAAAGGAGGCGATAAAGGCAGACAAGCAGAGATAGCTGATAAGTGGGACTTAGAAGAATAAGCTAACCTAGCATTGAGAAGTTCACACAGACAAGAGAGAACCACAGAACAGCCACATAAAGTGGATCCAGGTTACAAGAAAGACACCAAACAGAAAACTTATTCCATTTGCATAAGTAGGACTTCCTTGTAGTGGGTTTCCTGGAAAACACTATCACCCAGCGTGTCAGTTGAAGAGTGGACAGATGGGGATGGATGAGAAATCACTTGTCTTGTCTGAGTAGGTCTACCCTGTGAGGTAACGTGCGATGACTGCCCTTGGCTAAATGCAGAAGAGGGAACCAATGCTGTCTTGGCAAAAAGGGAGTCACCAACAAAGGAGCATCCCACTGTATTTCGAACAGGATGCTTGGAATGAGGGGAAGGGGAGGAAAGGCATAAAGAAACAACCCTTCCAAGAAACAGAGAGGGTGTTCACCTTCCAAACCAGAGCACCTGGGACTCTGACACAAAATATAAGAAGCTGTCTGTTCAGAGGGGAGCAAAAAGATCATTTATGGAGTACACCACTGGTGGACAATGTCTAGAAACACAGCCTTGTGAATCATCCATTTGTGGGATTGTGTTCTAGATCTGCTCAGAAAGTCTGCCACAGTGTTTTGACCTGGACAGCTAGTTCCCACACTAGAAGTTCCAACCAGTAAAGAAGATAAGATCTTGTCCTCCCCCATTTGCTGACATACTGCATCACTGTGGCATTGTCTGAAAACACCTCGAGAGGTCCTGGGGAGGAGAGAGGATGAAAGGCCTAAAGAGCCATCAGAAGAGTTCTCATTTCTTTGACACTGATGTGTTTTTTTGATGATGAGGCGACACCAGACTCCCTGTACCTTTAGGAAGCTGATTGAGAGTCAACTGCTGAATCCACCACTGAAGTTCCAGCTTGAGACATGGAAGATGAGGAACCAAGAAATCAAGGGGATGAGAATGTTAAAGCCAAATAGACTTTAGAAACCACTGAAGTTTTCTCATTTGGAGCTTGGCAAAAGGCAGCAAAGAAATGGTGGAAGCCATGAATCCCAGAGCTCTCAGAAATTCACTGGTTGTTAAAGTCAGAGGAAGAAGGGACTGAAAGAAATAAATGAGAGTCAGGGCCTTGGGAGGAGGCAGGGATACCAGCATTGGAACAGTCTGGATCCTGCACCCCCAAAAAGACATAATCCCGTGAAGGGGTCAGAGAGGGCTTTTTGACATTTACAGTGAAGCCCAGGCTCCGCAGAAGGAAGATGGCAAAATCAAGATTTTGCAACAATATCTCTGGAGAGGATGCCTGAAGCAGGAGATTGGTCCAGTAGGGAAAAGACTTGGATCCTCCTTAGCCTGCAAAAAGCAATCACAGGAACAAGGCATTTGGTGAATACCCTTGGGGCAGTAGAAAGGCCAAAGGGCAAAGCAGAGAAATGAAAGTGCCAGGAAGGAACAGAGAAACATAAAAACTTCCTGAAAAGGGGACGAATAGGGATATGATGGTAAGCATCCTTGAGGTCAAGAGGCACTAGAAAAACCTGAGGAAGGAGTACAGGGAAGGTCTGAAGGGACAACGTTCGAAAAGATGGGACCTACAGAAAGGTTTTTAGGGGAGAGAGGTCCAGAATAGGTCTCCAAGTGCTCTCTTTCCTGGGAACCAAAAACATTGTGGAATAGAACCCCTTTGGGAAACTGAGTTCCTGAAGAGTTCTGAGAGTCGAAAGATCCTGAAACACCCCTGGAAAGAAGGCCAACTGCTCCTGAGGGGGCTGAGAAATGAAAGGGGGGAGAGATTTCCAGACCATGAAATACCCTAGGTGGAAAAGGGACAGAACCCCAGGAATCCTAACTAATCTTTAGTGAGGCAGGAAGGGATAGGGAAAGACAAAGTAAAAGAGGAATGTGGCTGAGAAGAACAGGGGGTCAGACAGCACCTGGTCTGTCAGGAAAAGGAGACTTCTGTGTCACAGTAGTCTGGATAGCTTTAGCAGGAGGAGCCCACTTCCCACCTTTTTTACCCTTGGGGGAGGGCGAGACTGCCTATGAACAAAATACAGCTTATTAGGGTAATTTCTCTGAAATTTAGACACAGTAGAAACAAAAACATGTTTAAGTTCCTGCCATAGCTCTCAACCTTCCATCTTCAAAATGAGGAATACTCGCCTTCATAATGTAGAACAAATGGGCAAAATGTGGAACACATATAATGGCTTACCAACAACTTCAACTAGGAAGGTCATAGGATGGTTAAAATATGCTGATTTTACTTATAAAGAAGATCCTTTAATTAATTAATATAATTAATTTCTATTTACCATGGATTTCACTTAAAAAAAGTCCTAACACTGAATGTGTGACTTACTCTTTCAATGTGGAACTTTGAGGAACAGGAACTTTTTAAGACCCCAAATGAGGTACGTTCCTCGCAATGAGGTACACTTGAAAGGTATGGTTCCTGCAAGGCCTTGCCCTTATCCTGAAGAAACTTAAATCAGCAGCAGCTTCACCAAACAAGTGTTTGTTGTCTAGAGGAGTATCCATCAACTTAGCCTTAATACCATCAGGCAAAGGTTGAAGCTGAAGCCAGGAATCTCTCTTCATCACAGAACCAAAAGCAGCAGCTCTAGGTGAGACATCTGCTGCATCATAACTACACTTAATAGAATGGTGAGCCACCTGGGAAGAAGTCCCTAGCAGGGAAAGAGCAGAAGTCTTCTCTTCAAAGTCAGGGAGATAAGAAATCACCTGACAGGCTTGAGAAAGAACAGCCAAAATATACCTGGACATATGGGTCTGACAATTGACAGCCCTAAAAACCAAGGTAGCAGAGGTAATAAACCTTCTTACCTAGCCTTTCCACAGTTCTGCTGTTTTTATTAGAAGGAAGTAACTGAGATGGCTTGTAAGATGCCACAGAGGGGTCAGCAGAAAGGCACCTATAGAGAAATTTGCATTCCTCAGGCACCCTACAAACCTATCAGGTTTCTTGGGGGCTGGAGGCTGGGAATCTGGGGCCTTAGACGCAATAGAAAAGGCGTACAATGCATCCCAAACAGGAAGAAGAAGAGCAGAAGGTCAAGGACAGTCCATTTGCAGAAGCTTGTAATACCTCTTCTGAACCTCAGAAACCCGGCACAATTCCATTTAAAGAACTCCATCATTCTAGAGAGAGTCTCTCAAAAATAAATCTCCTTGAAAGGAGTGTAATAAATTGTGGACTTCTCTTCCTCAGACCCATAGTCCAAAGCAGACGGGATCAGAGATGAATAAGTAAGATTCTTCATCAGAATCCACCTCCTATTCCAAGAAATCCTGTTCTTGGGTCTTTTAAGGGGAGTAGAGGACTACAGGGGAGCAGGAACAGAAACTCCAAGAGGAGGTTTCAAAGCCATAAGGGCATTAAACAACCCCTGAGTGAAATTCTGCCATTCATTTTGAGGGTCCTTAGGAACTGGTGAAACATGCTTCCTCTTTTTGTTTCTTTTTCAAAGAGATGTGCACCTTGTAAAATTTAGAAGGCTCAGACCCTGGATAGCATTCAATAATTGTAGTTGGAACTTTCTCTCTAACCAAAATCTCAGGAACACCCCTAGGCACATCAGAAATAACTGGACTTGACCCCCTCTGAACATCTGAAGTGGACATCTGCAAAGCCTCCAGGGACATGCGAGAAGTTGGATATTGCCAGCCTCAGAACAGTCACGGTGGAGGAATCCATTGGTTGAGTTGGGAAATCCTCCAGGCTTTCACTAGCTTCAAGAGAGAGACGTCTGGCGGAAGTGGCACAAAGAAAGAATTGGACTTAGATTTCCTGGTCTTCTTCATGGACAGCTGACCCTCTGAGCAGGAAGTTACTTCCATGCTGTCTTTTGCTAAAAACTTAAGACGTTTGTTCTCCAAGTACAAGGCCAAAGAGTCTTTGGAACAAAAGCCTGACAAGCAGATTAGGATGTACAGTCATAGGAAATGCCAAGACAAAATAAGCACTGCTTGTGAGGTCTTTATGGGGAATCTGTCTCCCACACTGGCATTTACCCTTTCTGGATGACATGAACCCAGCATGCAACACATGAGATGGTTAAAGACAACTTAGGATTCCTGGGTTCTGTCCATTATCCACCTAGGATATTTATCTGAAATGGCTTGCTGAACTAGCAAAGGAAACGGCAGTTCAGACTGATGGTCAAAAGATGGCATTCGGACTTGTGGCAAAGAAGTGCTGAGAATGGTACGTCCGGACGTCACCTTTATGCACTATGCTTTATGCCGGGAGCATACATGTGACATAAGGTGTACCTTAAAGCAACCTAAAGGCTTTGGCATACTGGCCAGATGTCAGGCTGCCCTTGGCAGGGGATCTCTACTGTAATGAATAGTGAAATGGAAGTACATCTCCCATTACTGAAAATAATTTTCGCCTTCATTCTTAAAAGCCAATCACTCTAATTTTCTAAATACATAACAGTTTTAGTGCTATACCTTTAAATGTTTAGACTGAAGAATATTTAATACAAATATTTTAAAGCAAGTAATTGACCCAGAGTTGAAATCGACTTATGGTGACTCTATGGGTAGACACCATAGGGTTTTCATGGCATTTTATGGAAGTAGACTGCCAGACATTTCCTAAACACAGATACTGCTGCTGCCAGTTATGCCCCAACCAGGTTTTGAATTGGTAATCCTGCACCTTAATCTTTATGCTATCAGTATGGAGCACAAGTACTTTATTGTATCACTAAGTATTCAGCAAGCTTAAGCAGCCACAATTGTTATTGTTGGCACTGGTCTAATATGCATTTTGTAAGATTTCTTGCTTTTCTCCCGCAGGTCAATGCATTTCACACTCTCATTTGTTAAACGCAGCAAGGAATCAAACACAATGCAGTAGCAAGAAATTCTAAAAATAATTCAATTATAAATAATGTCTCTCTGAAATTAGACAGGTGGGAATCAGACCCATCATAGTATAATGTCCCTTTTGGTATGCAACTGACCAGATTAATGCAGCAAGCAACTGGAACATCCACAAAGGTTCCTTACAAAAAGGATACAGGGAGTAAACAATGTCCTACACTGATCACCTCAAAGCCCTATCTCTACTTGGTATCATGCAAACTTCTGAGAGATTACCTTTGCCTGGCATACAAGGCATCCCCGGACCATGTTTTGATGAACCTTTTCTACATTCGCAAAACAAAAAGCATCAGAATTTCTAGAATAAAAGACCTAAATATTGCTTGTGACAAACAGAACATGTTAGAAAGACAGATATGTTTCTCAGCGAATTCCCATTCTCTGGAACAGGGTCCCATCCATGTGAAGCAGAGTCCCTCCCTATCCCTTTTAAGTACAACTTGGACTATTGGATAGGTATTTGGAAAGTCACCCCTGGTCTGGCTCCTATGTCTCTGATGGACAGAGGCAGTCAGTAAATCACCACTTATATATATCAAACTTGTGTGACACATTTGGGTTGCACGGCTAGGCTTATAAGGCCCTAGTGGTCATTAGCCTAGTATATACCTATGAACCTTCTCTGATATAATTTTAAAGAACTTTACTTGAAACAACCATTCTTTCTATTCAATGGCTATGGTCCAAGTAACTGTCAGCTTACCTACTTAAATTCTTTGGGTTTAACAACTCAGGACCTATGCAAAACTAAATTTGCCTTGTTGAGGACTGAAATTTTGCGGTAATGTGAATATGGAAAGAGGAGGATAGGACATCGCACTGTGTAGAAGTAGATCTCTTATGCAATTGACACCTAATTTTGATGCAATACATTCTTTTCCCTATTGCATCCTGCACATAAGGAATTCATATATTTTCTACTTCACAGAAACTAAGGTCCCATTATCCCGATTTGACCTTTTCTCTAATTTTATTTTACACTTTCTTGTTTAGGGAAATGGAAGCATCAAATGAACACATTTTAACAGATGAACCTGGGCTTTAATCCTCTACAGTAATGGAACGGCAATCATATTAATGTTTGAATTTTTCAAACACTTTTTTTCAAACTCTCTATGTGAAGGATGAATCCTAATCTAGCAATGTCCGAAGTTAAATCTTTGAGAAATTATTTTGGTGTAATCAAAATGATCCACTAATTCCTCTGGCTCTAAGATCAGCAGCTCTTAAAAAACTTTGCAATAGGAGATGTACATAATTAAATTCTTGCTACTATTAAAGTTGACAACTGTCACATCAAAGAAATTAATGTTAAAAATCCATAGTTTGGAAACACAAAAGATAAAAGATTACAACAAAGGGAAATCCTAATTAAAAAATACCAAAACAGTACACATTTGATTCTATCTACTTGGTTGTGCTGGTTAAACTGACTACACCGCCTTAGAAAAGTCGTCTTCTTCCTTCCCGCATTTGAGAAAATTACATAACTAGAAAAACCTAAAAATATAAGTAGAAATTCTCTAAATAATCAAACATTCAAATATGATATAACTGAGGTGTTTTTCCAAACATTTTTTTTCTGTTTTTTTTTATAAGATGAAACTAAAGGATGATGAGCAAACAGATGTTTCATCCACCACTGTCAGATCAAAAATAATGTTAGCTAAAGACTTGTGCATTGTTGAAATTTAGGAAGCGATAGGTCAGCTAAAGTTTAAATAAAGAATCTCCCTATTTTTTTTACCTAAATGTTTAAAATATTACTTGAAGCAGATAATCTGGGGGATTCAATAAAGCCTACATGCTCATCTTTCACCATGTGCATGTTGCTCCGCAGACAGTTTTCGATTCTGTAAGTGCCGTGTGGCTGGCTGCGCGCACCCCCACACAAACAAGGTAAACACCATGGCATGCTAATTACATCATAAGCAGCTGAACTGCATGTTGATCAACCACTTTAACATGGGGGAGCTATTCAACAAGCTTTAAAGCATCCGTGTAGACTCCTTGCTTGTTTTCCTGCAAATTCCAAAACTTCTAGAATACAACCACTGAAATAAGTCTACACTGACAGAATGGTAAGAGCTGCTTCTGCTTTAATATATTTGTATATGCTACAGGCTGAAGCCAATGCTGCGGCTGCTGCTGTCAATAGACCTAGGCTGAGAAGGAGGAGAGTTTTCACGCCCCATTTAACATTTCACAACCTACATGAAGTGGAAATTGTAGAGCACTACAGTGTGGACAGGGTCACACTATAGGACCTCTGCAACTTCTGCCATCCTCAACTCAGAGCCAGAGCCAAGAAGTTGTTTAATATTTATTTAAACGAAAGTGCTAACATTTTAATACAGTTTTATTTTTGGAGTAAAGCTTGTGATCATTTTATACTTCTAAGTGGTGGTTCGTCTTTGTGGATTTAGCTGACACGTTGCCTGCATTTTTGTTTTTGCAAGTTTATCCTCCTGGGACTTGCTTGCTGTCTCTGACACTGTTGCTCCCACATCCAGTACATGCTATACTGCACTCTCCTGTGAGCTGTCTGGATCCCGGACATTGGTCAGGAGCTCTTCGTTGGGTGTTAGTGGTGGTTCCCTAGCAGATCCTATCCCGGTTACCATCTGGTCATGGCCCACTGCAGCTGCTCTCCTCCATACAAATGTGATCATGTCAATGGCCCTGTAGCGCACCTGCTCATATGTCCTGCACAGGCCAACAACGGCATTCAGATCAGCAACTATCTGTTGCCAAATTTGCATCCTATGTGCGATATCTCCCCGTCCCCTTTCCAGCAGAAAAGCACCATGTTGCCTAAAGGCATCCGCTATGACCTGGTTCTCCGCATTGTTGAAGGGGGTCTCCAAGGACTGACACGCTTGGGTGGCATACTCTTAAGTGCACTAAAAGACAACAGAATGACAATGTACATAAGTATCACATAAGCACTGAATAACTGATTCCAGACAAAATAGAACAGGTAGCCACTCTACATTACCCCCTGTAGAAACATGCAACAGTCTGCAGATGTGAAATACTAACAACAGGCAGGATGCAAAACAAGGCGAGTAACAAGAGCCACACATCCTTGTTTGTGCCACAACAGTAACACACCTTTGCTCCCTCCCTCCAAAAGAACAGGAAAATGACACATTTTGCTAACAAACCATCTTCGAAATTTTAAAAGTGCTATCAAAGGAACTGTCCCTGAAACATTTGTAAATATTTATCACACAGCACTCCATTTTCATGTATTGGCAGTCATGTACATCTCTGAAATGGCTTGGTAAACATGCTCATGCCATCAGTACACTTCTAACTAATGGATACAGATAAAAGTGTAAAAACCTTTGCTTCATTTTTTTCTTAAATACATTCTAGCATATGCGATATGTAGCTAACCAAATGGAAGCATGCCTTCTGACATTCAGTACTCCTCTGTTCAGATATATCCTGAAGAAATAGTTTTACACACACAGTCTTCCCAACATAAAAAGTCTCACCACCATCAGTTTACCTAACTACACAGTTACCTTTTTATACGGTGTAGATTCAGGGCTGTTAGCAAGGTGAAGATGCAAAGGAGGAGTGAACTGATTAGAATTGCTGAATCCCCAAAAACTGGATCTGTGTGGGAGATGTAAACATAGTGCTGGCACGCCCTCAGTGTTTGTTTTTAATGGATTGCAACTGTGAATGATTAGTGGTTGGGAGAAGGAAAACACAACAGCACTACCTTACTTCCAACTGGGTGTGTCAGGTTAGATCTACAAAGTGTCAGATGTCAGGTTGGAAATGTAAGGAAGCAGCACGCAAGTCACATGTTGTATTCCTTAACATCCAACCTGGCCTTCATTAGTTGGCAACTGCATATGATATTTCCACTTAATATCCTCATACATTTTAAGAACAATGATGCAGAATGGCTTACACTACATGTCTCAGATTACTGCTCAAATAAATGAAGAATGACCAACAAACTCAGAAATGTAAGACAGAAATTTGCAAGAAATAATCAAGACAGGTTGTGTGATCACTAGGTGCATTACATCCAAAACTAATACACTTACAAATAACACTTGGTTTAATATCACTGTGGATGCTGTTGCAGTTGGCTGTGTGCATACTGAGTTAAGTTCTTTGCTGCAAAGCTGCTTGTGTGGCAAAGAGGGATAAGGCACCCATCCTGTGTTCTGAAGGTGCATTGGAGTGAGAGTTCAAACCCAGGCCTATTTAGAAATATCTCATGTGTACTAATATTTTATAGTGTGTATGTCAGACTGCTTTTTCTCATTTCAGCTACCTCTCCCTTTTCTTTTTTTTATTTTTATTTATTGGCCAGTGTCTGCACAATGCACTGCTTAGCGCAAACATGGGACATGGAGAAAAATGAATGCAGGTTTGACTATGCTGATTGGTTTACGCAAAACACGGCAGTGAGCAAACTGGACAACTGGCCCACCCAGGAAGCAGACAAGACCCAGAGAGCCAAAAACAGAAACCGGATGCATTCAATTATTACGTCTGGGCATCAGGCAAACCAGCTAAGCGACATAATGCTGCGGTTAACAGAGAGACCTCAGGAATAATTAGTAAAATACGGAATATCATGTAACTGGTCCTGTGGCAGCAAGTGTAAGTGTAGGGCTGGAGTACAGATGGTCCTGAGTTCTACAACAGGGTGTGCAACCTTTGTTTTACTGTTGTGACACTGCAGTTTACAGAAATGAACTGCAACATAGACAAGTGTTTTCTCAACCTTCTTATGGCAACAGGTATAAGTGTAGGACTGCCATACACATGGTCCTGGGCTCGAACACCGCATATTGCATACACTTTTACTGTTGTTCAACTTCCCATTACACACAGTCTCACGTACAACACTTGACATTATGAAGCTGATATGAATTATATGTATGAAGGCTGGGACACTAGTACTGTGTCAGTTATGCATATATCTATGTGATATCACATTTATTATGAGATGTATGACTGTGGGTGTACTGTGTACTAATTCTGCTATCTGGACTGGCTTGGCCCTCACATTTGCTAAGATACAAACACAACTGCCTGTATATCCAATAACCTTGAATCTGCAACTGCAATTATGTAATGTCTCACTGCTTGGCACTGCTGCACTTAGCTTACCATGGTACAAACATGGAGCTAGGAGGTGCATACAGCTGAGCGCCATGTTAGTGTGATGGTAAGCATAGTGCAACAGTTTCAAATGGTGTGTGCACTCCCATTAAACGTGATAACTGGAATTGGTGGGAAACCATCACTTGCCATTGCTCTTGACTCATGTAGAGATGGGGTGTCCAAGAGTCAAAGATTTTTTATTGAACTCCTAGTTAAGAACCACAGTGCCAGGCTTCTGCAGGGGGACTACTCTGGCTCCCAGTATAAGTTGGAATCTTGGTATATTTTAGCCCTGGCTGTATCCAGTGCCATGTGTATCCTGTGCACTGGTGACCAACATAGGCATCATGACCAACGTAGGCATCATTTCAATAACCTACGGTGGAGGAAGAGGGATACCCTCTATGCTTGGATCAAGGAATTTAGGACTCTGGATCCCACACCTGTGTACGTACAAATTACAGAGAGTACTTGCAAGACTTAAAAGCTGAATATAGGCAAGACTGGTATTCATAATAGTATTCTGTTTTTTTCACTTCTGTCAGGGACTGGGAGGTCAATGCATGAACCCACGGGGCTAGACTGGCGAGGATGAGGGAAACGTGTGTTCTGCGCAGCAAAAGAGTAGCGTTACCGTAGCATAAAAAGTTAAAGATAGCTTTTATGGTATTTATAATTATAGAGTTGTATCAAATTGTGCATGTATATCTCAACTGTAAAAGCAGTCTGTAGCAAAAACCAAGAGTACAATATTAGACTAGTCAGAGGTTGTGGGTTCAAATACCACACTTCCCAACTATACGATACTGTTAATTCTTCAATTACATTTAAATTAAATTAAAACCTCTATACCAGTGGCACAAATGCCCTGCTGTAAAATGTAATCTGTATAACTGGAGCATGCATATGTGTAATATATGCACATGTCAAGGAGTACTTGCTGTAATCTGTAGTATAGTCTGCATCTGTTAGGAGGTGCTTCAAACCACACCAATATTCAGAAAACTCTATGCACTTGGAAAAAGCCCACTAAGACCTCTGGATGCAATAAGAATTTGGAAAATGCCATTGGAAAAGGTTTTTGTGATATAAAAAAATGAGACCACAACAAATCATTTCAAAACTTTTCCCACCTTTAATATGACCTATAACCTGTACAATTCATTTGAAAAACAAACAAATCTGTTAGGGGAAAAAAATATAAAAAACGTATAATATGCTAGTTGCATAAGTGTGCACACCCTTAAATTAATACTTTGTTGTGTGTGCACAGCCTTAAAGTAATACTTTGTTGAAGCACCTTTCAATTTAATTACAACATTCAGTCTTCTTGGGTACACATCTGCCATCAATTAAAGAGACTCTGATTAACCCCAAATAAAGTTCACCTATCCTACTTAAGATGTTCCTGACATTTACTCAGTTGCCTGCTACAGCAAAAGCCATGGTTCGCAGACAGCTTACAAAGAATCAAAGGGATCTCATTGGTGAAAGGTATCAGTTAGGAGAAGGGTACAAAAAAATTTTCACAGGATTGGATGTACCATAGAACACAGTGAAGACAGTTATCAAAAAGTGGAGAAAATATGGGACAAAAGTGACGCTGCAAAGAACTGGACGTCCCTCCAAAATTGATGAAAAGACAATATGAAAACTGGTCATGGAGGCTGCCAAGAGACCTACAGCAACACTGAAGGAGCTGCAGGAATTTCTGGCAAGTACTGGCTGTGTACTACATGCGACAACAATCTCCCGTATTCTCCATATGTCTGGACTAAGGGGTAGGGTTGCAAGACGGAAGCCTTTTCTTACACAAAAAAACACCCAGACCTGGTTAAAATTTGCATAACACTACATCAAGTCTCCCAGAAACATGTTGGTAAATGTGTTATGGTCTGATGAGACCAAGGCTGAACTTTTTGGCCACAATTACAAAAGGTACAGTTGATGCAAAAACAACACTTCGCATCACCAAAAGAACACCATCCTCACAGTGAAGCATGGTGGTGGCAGTATCATGCTTTGGGGTTGCTTTTCTTCAGCTGGAACTGGAGCTTTAGTCAAGGAGGAGGGAATTATGAACAGTTCCAAATACCAGTCACTTTTGGCCCAAAACCTTCAGGTGTCTGCTAGAAACATGAAGAGAAATTTCACCTTTCAACATGACAATGACCTCAAGCATACATCCAAATCAACAAAAGAATGGCTTCACCAGAAGAAAATTAAAGTTTTGGAATGGCCCAGCCAATGCCCAACCCTAAATCCAATAGGAAATCCGCGGGGTGACCTGAAGAGGGCTGTGCACAAGACATACCCTCCCAATTTGACAGATTTGGAGCACTTTTGCAAGGAAGCGTGAGCAAATATTGCCAAGTCAAGATGTGCCATGCTGATAGACTCCAATCCAAGAAGACTGAATGCTGTAATTAAATCAAAAGGTGCTTCAACAAAGTATTAGTTTAAGGGTGTGCACACTTATGCAACCAGCTTATTGTAAGTTTTTTATTTTTTATATTTTTTTCTCCTAACAGATTTGTTTTTTCTTCAATTGAATTGTGCAGGTTATAGGTCACATTAAAGGTGGGAAAAGTTTTGAAATGCCTTATCATGGTCTCATTTTTTTTTTTATATCACAAAAACCTGGCATTTTAATAGGGGTGTGTAAACATTTTATATCCACTGTACATCATGGCATTATTTGTAGGTCCTGTATTATCTTGCTGAGAAAGCCCTGTGGTCTCTCCAGCTGCTACAAGTGTCTGGTGAGGCACATGAGAAAGAGAGCATTATATTCTATTTGTGCTGTGATGAGGTTTGACTACAGTGCTGTCATACAATTCTAAGATCTCAATATGATGGTGTGACTTATGATGTGCAAAACATAGACTTTCAATACCAGTGTGGGCACTTGGTGGTCTAAGTTCAGATTGCTATCTATATGTGCTCCCAGTGCTTGCATCACTGGGTTTCTGCATAGCAGGACTGTTGTCTTTGCTGCGATTAACATGGAATTCAACTTTTCAGACGGATATTACAAACACACATTTCTGCATTTATTTGTAGATTGTCTGCAGACATTACAAACACACATTTCTGCATTTATTTGTAGATTGTCTGCCTTTGTCACCACTCAGTTGTGTATATGTTAGCTCCTCCCATACTATGTCAACTCCATCGGCCGGACTCAATGATTGCACACAATATGCAAGAATTAGCAAACCTGGTAAGCCAAAGGCCATATACGTCAACCTGCACTGTCAAGAAATAGAGTTTAAACAGTGAATGGCCAAGCACAGATCCCGGAGGTTTGCTAATGGTGACAGCACTACTGGCACAGGTTGATTCAACAACTTTTACATGATGTGCTCTGTCAGTAAGCCAATTGGTTAACCATTAACTGACTTAATAGTTAATCCCCAGCTTTGAGGTTTTCTCAATGATACCTGTGTGGGAGATTCTGTCAAAACCCTAGGACAAGTCATGACAGGCAGTATGCACGGTCTTAGCTTCATCCAGGCCTATCACATGGAAGCAATGGGCTATGACATCACAGATCTTCTATGGCATGACTCAGCACATACGCCTTCCTGATACAGTAGAATACACAGTTCAACACACCCTTTACATATTCTATGTTCCCACACAATGGTGTACATCAACATGCATCCACCTGACTTGGGGGGACAGCACCTGATGCATGCATGTTTAGAGACATCCTGACTTTCCTTGAACGTGAGGTAGACCAACATGTCATCATGGACCTCTTCTACATGTACAGTAGTAATATTCCAGGTGTGTGCAATAGATTTGTGGGAGTTGTTAATGCTACATCAGGTCTGTTACATTTGATAGATGTCCTCAAAGAGGCATGATGACAACAGTATCATTTTGTGGAACTTGACCAGGTCAAGGCATCTGACATAAATCCACACTGAGGTATTCAATAACACTGTCATGTGTGTCCATAAACAGCTATATAAAAATGGGTAGACCAGTGTATGACATGTGTGGCATCTCACTATGTTGAAATGTCTGACATGACCTATATCTCAAGTCCAGTGATCAGTTCAGTACATCTGGGGTGTCTGCTAGGCTCTTTCCTGCCCATTAGTTAAGTGATGGACATCATAGATGACACACAATGCTGTGTCCAAACAGCTGCATGCAGGACTACAGATCGAGCCTGTGAGCAATCACTGACTCCAACTGTGACACTAGTACACTACAGAAAGTATCAACACATGCCAAAAAGTGTTGCCACAGCCATAACAACACCTGCACTGACAAGAAACGTGGAGGGCTTTGTTGAATCAGGAAACAACACCCCTCCTCAAGTATAATGTGGGCATCAGACCCTATAATCAGACCAATAGGTATGTGACCTTTGTCCTGGGTTAGATGGCAAGTGGTACATCCACCAGCACGTGAATGAATGTAACACAAGTACTGAGTATGTGAAGGACATGCACATCAAAGGCCAAAATACCTTCATGATTCCCAGCCTTCATCAAAACAATAACCGTATACAATGCACTCTTCTTCTTGTACCTCCCTACACATCCTTCAGTGATGTGTAACTGAAGTGTACCACCTTTGTCACAGTATGCTGTCACACAGCTTACTGGCCATACCTATGTATTATTCTGTGGAATATACATGACTGTCTGATGGTGACATGCAGAACTCCAATCAAGTTGTTACCCCAGATGTATATGTGCTACGTGTTCTGCTTATGCACACACTACATACATATGTGTTTGACATTAATGGCATGTACATCATTAGTGACAGTGTGGACTGTGCCAGATTATATATATGGCATGCGCACGAGGTAACTAGCCTGTATTACCCATACTGTCGCATGCAGGTATAGCAGTGACCCTCCTTATACCTCCTGCAGATATTATAGTGCCAGGACAGTGTGCATGGTTACCCTCATAGAGTGTTGGTGTATCACAATAGTTGTTCAAGTGTGTGTCTGCAGGCTCATCTATTATCACTCCACATCACATATGTTGTGTCAGAGGCATGGGATTAGTGGTGGTATTATTTTGAAATTGTCCATGATTGTGGTTGATTCTTGTAATGTTTTCCATGATCCCTTACCTGTGACCACCTTGCTGGAGACCTCTGCTGAGGGTACACTCATTCAAGCATATCAGTTTGCACAGCTTCAAAGTATGCACCCTACCCCAATTATATGTCAGATAGATGTTCTCTGCATTATTAGTGTACGGATGCTTATCTCACAGAGACATCCTCCCCATTATTATGTCACCTTGTGTGATAGTTACAGACAAGACATTTTCACTGTACAGTCTGTACTGTACCATATAGATATGTGCTTGGTATTGCTGCTACAACCATCTTCCATTGACATGTCCTCTCCTGCTGTACATGAGGGAGTTTCATCTGTTCTCTTTCCCTGTGTTCATTCCTATAATTCATTTGTGTGTCCCTCCTATTCAATACACAGTTCCCCTCAGTGACCAATTACACGGCAGTCTATGTCCTGTTACAGATCACTAACACAGCTTCAGTACAGAATGCCAGGAATGTGATATTGCAATACTCTGCATTGTAGGTACACTGTCCTGTACTGTGTTTGGACCATACACTTCATATTCATACCTCTCAAATGTTCAAATATTCCCAGGATGCCCGATGTTTTCCTTATCAAATTTGTGGCTTTCTGCCATATCACTGGGATGATCTCTGGACTGATGTGATTCAATATTACATACATTTGAGTGCATATCTCTCAACTGACCTGATTTGTGCAGAATGTCTAGTTTCAGTCACATATTTGTGATCTTTTCCTCATAGTGTTTTTTTCTGGCAAATCATTAGCATGACATTGCAGACTGAAGTCAGAAACTGATGACTGCCACGAGTTTCAAACTTCATGCGCTTCAGAAAGAATAAATGGGTTATACATTAGTGTGATCAATCAGCTTTCTAAGTTTGGAAGTGCATATTAAACATCTGTCCCTATTTTTGGCCCTTTTTCCTCCTATCTTGTTCAAAGAGGATGACAGGTATGTTTGAGTTTCATTCTACCACATGTCTGTTTGACATCTATGGCAAATGTGTCCCTTTTTCTGATTAAATGTTTCTGCATTATGTTGACCTTCATGGAGATATGTTGCACTAACAGATTCTTGGCCATCTCTGAAGCCCTGGTGGTCATTGTGGCATTCTGCACAAATCCACACATTGTTGCCAGCCACGAAACCTACCTTAGGCACACTGTAAGTCATTAATAGGCATTGCATGCTACTGCTTACAGTGCACCACTGCACAAACATATAAACTCCATGCAGGCTCTGTGAAAACTCTATATGGAGTTTATTGAGTCTTGGGGAATGCCATTTAAAAGTTTAGTTTCAAAGATGATTTAAATCAGTTGTTTGCAATAGTTATTCTTAAGCTTAAAACTGACTTCAGCAATAAAATAACACATCAATAGCATTTTTTACATTTAGATTTAAAATACATTGCATTACTGCTTGCAAGGTGTATACATCTAATATTACTTGTGTGTGTGTGTGTGTGTATAAACAGAATTATAATGATCATTTTTACATGCTGTTAAAACTTGATTTTCCTCCCAGTCTCCTCCAAAATTTCGTTCTTTATGCCATCAGACGGTGCTCTGCACTGTTAAACGATACCACAGCACCACATCTCTTAACTGTCCAGATTTTCACAAAATGCCTGTTCCTCATAAAATCTCTTTTTCTGGCAAATCATTGATGACTGAAGTCACTAAATAATTACAGACATTTGAGTTTCAGACTTTATATCCTTCAGAAAATACACAGTAATGCAAAACCTGTTATTCTAGCAATTTTCTAAGTTTACAGGAACAATATTTAAAATCTGTTCCCTATTTTTGGCCTTTGTCCCCACATTATTTCTGGCTTTGTCCAGATTTCTTGCACTGAGCGGTTGAGAGGTATGCATAGCATACTGGATATTTTTCGTTTTTCCTTTCTACACTGACAGACTAACTGCTGTTGTTTAAAAAAAAAAGTAGTTTAACTGTTTACATACCACTAACCTGTCTACAATTCTGAATTCTAAAAACTATTTTGAAGGAATGGTACCCTCTCGTTTTTACTTCTTCCTCAATAAACAAGGAAGGAAGAAGTAAAAACAAGGAAGGGTACCATTGTTTTTACTTCTTCCTCAATAAAAATTCCTCTGTGGCAACAAGTTACAAATGTGTTCCGTGGGAAACTTTTTGAAAATAATACTTGCTTTCTTAAATACTAGATATGACTGCCTGCCAATTTATCTAAAAAAGGAACCACCATGATGGGTCCCTTGATGGGCTTTAACTTATACAGCATTTGGCATATTTTTCTGTAAGACTGCATGCTCAGGATGATGTACATAGGGACATCTTGCATTAGCTACATAAGCGCACTCATACTGGCCTCAGCAGTTCACACTTCCATGAACACTACAAAACATCCTTCTCAAATTATGAACAGCGTTTAAGAGACAGCACCCCACTGCTAATGAGCGATATACAACTACATACCTGCCAAACGTACAGAGAAGTCCAGCATCAAAGGGTAAGGTTACAGGGACTGCCCACCTGTATGGTGATTTGTTCCGCCATGGAGGTTGTTCTTTGTGGAACAAGTAATATTGCTTAAAGAGGGCTGTGTATCACTAAATTATAACCCTATACATCATCAGCAAATGCTACACCACTTCCACTGCACTATGCCTGATACACTTCTGACTACTAACACTCTCCCACTAAAATGGCACAGCTTAACTGTTGGCAGTGACAGACATTTGGCAGTGTGAATAATTTTTCTTATAAATCATAAATGTTATCTTGTGTGCATAAGTTGCATATTTGAACAAAGATTGGCAGTTTCTTGTGAAAAATAAGTACAAAAGGCAGTAAAAGCTAACTATTTGGGTAAAATGCAATTACTAGCTAGTCTCTATATTAACCAGTGTCAGCAATGAAGAAATATGGAGAGAATAAGAGAAAATCAACTAGAAAAGGAAAGAAAAAAAACTCTGGTGGGGTAAAGAGTCTTACAGATGTTTAGCCAAATTCAGGTTTCATAGGTAGGTGCAAGGCTATCGGCCCAAGGGCCTAAGTAAGCCTAGCCAACCAGGTTCCTTGGCTTACGCGACCCAAGAAAGTTATTTTCCTGTGCCCCTGTAGAGCAGAGCCACATATGTGATCCCAGAGGTGTATTTCCTATTTCCCATTCACTCATCAAGATTTTTCTTGAAGAGTGCTAATGAGGAACTTTGCTTGACATAGATGGGTAGGTTGTTCCAGAGTATGGGAAGTCTCTCGGACAGGAATCTATCCCTCCAGCAAGTCCTGTTTATTGTGGTGACAATGTTTAGGTCCCTAGAGCGTGCAGCTCGGAGGGACTGGGATTTCTTTAGGTGTAGCATGTCCAACAGCTCTGGGTTTGACATAGCTTTATATGTTAGGCAGAGATCACCTGAGAGTAGGCAATATGCTACGGAGTAAAGCTGGAGTTTTCTGAGATTGTCAGTGTAGGGCATCTGTTTGAGGTCAGTAATCCCCTTTGTAAGGTACTTCTGTGGCCTTTCCAGCTGCTGCAGATGTCTTTTGAGGTACATTCCAAAAGGGGTGTTGTACTCTTTAATGGGTCTAATGAGTGTCGAGTAGAGGGGAACAATGACCTCTTTTTTTCCTGGATAAGAACCCTTTTGGGATGAGGTGTGCCACACAGAAGGATTTCCTGACTACTGTGGTGATGTGATTATCAAAGGAGAGACTACTGTCCACCTGGGTCCCAAAGTCTCTTATCACAAATTTGGCTTTAAGTAGACTGCCGACTACGTGGTAGTTCATGGGTACAGAGTTTTTACCAAAGGAGATGACACTGCACTTTTTGGCATTGAGCTTGAGGCCATGGCACTGACACTGGGCATCTGTCTCAGTGAGGCCCTTCTGTAGGATGTCCACATCATTTGGGGACTCGACTATGGCTCCTAGTTTGCAGTCATCTGCGAACTTCGTTAGCCAAAGGCCTTCTGTGTTAGCCTGTACTTCAGAGAAGTAGATACCAAACAGGAGAGTCCCAGGACTGAACCCTGTGGTACTTCACTTGTCCCTGGTTAGAGGTCAGATTTGGAGTCTGCAACTTTTACAGCGTGGGTTCTGTCAGTGAGCCAGTTGGCAACCCATCTTGTGACGTAGGAATTTATACCTAGTTTAGTGAGTTTAGCTATAATTCCAGAATGGGGGATGGTGTTGAAAGCCTTAGAGAGGTCAAGATAGGCTGTGTGAACCACCTTACCCTTGTCTACAGCTTTGGTGACTGTCTCAAAGAAGTCGATCAGGTTCAGGAGGCATGATCTGCCTTTCAGAAACCCAAACTGGGTGGGGTCCAGAGTTTGGAGGTTACCAATGTCTTTGTTTATGAGTTCCATGATGATACGTTCCATGGCCTTACAGACAGGCTCGTCAGGCTAAAAGGGCAATAGTTCACAGGATCAGTGATGGCTCCCCCTTTGTGAAGTGGGATAACTGTTGCTGTGCGCCACTCAGTGGGCACAAAGCCTGATGTGAGGCTATGATTGAACATGGTGCTTAGGTGGGGAGCCAGTTCATTCTGACGTTCGTGTAAAACGCAGCCTGGGATGTTGTCAGGTCCCACGGATGCTGTGTTTTTGGCTTTAGAGAGTGCAGCTTTTTCCTGCGCAGTTGTGATTACAGGGACTCTGCATTCTTCCTGTATAGATATGGGCCCTTTGGGGGTGGGGGGGTAAAGTTAGCACTGAACCTGTCTGCCAGGATGTTGGCAATATCAGTTGGTTCTGTAATTTTCGTGTAGTTGTGCTGCAACTCAGAGCAGTCTGAGTGTTGCCATTGAGATTCTTGACACAGCTATAGAATGCTTTGTGGTTGTCCCTAGAATCAGTGGCGATTTTGTTTTCATAGCAGGCTTTGGAGGATCTTATAAGGGATCTCAGCTTCTTACTGAGGCTGACCAGCGAGCTCCTCTACTCATGAGATTTTACTCTCATTTGCAACAGTTTCTTCCTTCTGTTGTACAATTTGTTTATGGCAGGGGACCACCAGATTGACTTCCTTTTTTTGGGGGGTAGTATCTTGGTTCTGTTTGGGAGAGCACAATCCATGCACTCGTGTAAGTACTTTTAGAGTGCATTTGTTTAGGATTCAGCAGTTGTAACTGTACTGTCCATCTGCATGGGTGTCACAAAGTCTGCCACTTCTGTCTTAAGAAGCATGAAGTTGGCTTTGGAGAAATTGTTTACCGTGGTTTCCTTAATGGGGTCAGGATGTGGATATCTAGGGTGATTAGCTTATGGTCATATCTGACCAATGAGGAGTTGACTTCAGGTGTGGCACACCGGTCACTCATGTTGATAATGACTAACTCTAGGATATTGTTGCCCCTGGAGGGCATGTGGATAAGTTGAACCAGGGCATTGGAATTTATGAATTCCAGAAAGCGTTGAGCGAAGAAGTTGGTACTGGAGTAGTTTTCCCAGTTAATGGTGGGGTAGTTGAAATCGCCCATTATTAGGGTGTTTGGTTGAACCCTAATATTTTCCAGTATATCAAGAAAAGAGGAATGGGAATCCTTGGGCATGGTGGGGGATCTGTAGCAAGCTACAATTTGGATTTCAGTTTTGCCCAGAGGTAGTTGCACTTGGATAACCAGGGATGCATTATGCTGAGCAACTAGCCTGGAGGTGTGGATATCCTTAATATGGACACACCTCCGCCTTTGGTGTTCCGGTCCAGGTTAGATGGCCGAAAAGTGTGGTACGAGTTACAGCCTGGTAATGCAGGGGTGCTCTCTGCAGCCTTAAACCAGGTCTCAGCCACTGCACAGATATCGAAGTTCTCCATTTTAAGGAGTACCTTGAGGGAGTGCATTTTGAGATTTAGACTTCCAGCATTGAGTAGCAGTACCCCCAGTTTTTGCTTGTCTGTTACTGTTACAGTGGTGAATTTGTCATTTGAACCTTACCTAAAAAAAGCAGTACAGGGGCAGTAAGAGCCTTAGCCAGTATCCGGAATCCCAGGTGCACAGGAACAAGGCTTCCCAGTAACTTGCAGGAAAAATAAATCAAATGCATTCAGAGGTGTTTAAATAAGTAAAAAACCTGGAGGAATATATAAAGTGAAATGACAAAGTCTGGAAAGAACAGAAAAACTTTAAGCACCTCTTCAGAAAAGTTGAAAAACTGCAGAAATCAGAAGTTAAAATGAAGGAAAGATTGGCTGAATATGAGACTCCTCAAGAAGAACGTTTTCAAAGACAGTAGTTAGATGACAAAGCACAGATAGAAAACCTGAGTTTTTCTGCTATACTAAAGAAACTCAAGGGATCAAACTGCATTGGCTTTATGAAAGTACAAATAATCACATGAACTGGTATTCCATGACAGAATTTGTTGACCAAAAAGTCAGACCACGAGTATGCTTCAAATTTTGCCATGAGAAAGAAGCCAAGACCTATACTAGCAAAGATGAATCATACAAGCAGAAACAGCTGCTCTTGACAAAGTTGTGGCAGAAGGGAAAACTAGAATCACCAGAGTATTTGTGGAAAATGATTACTCACTGTCAACCAGGCAGAAAAGAAGCATGTTTATCCCTGCAATCAGGGGATGTTGACAGGAAGGTTTGAAATTCAAGCTACTATATGCAATTGTGTTTAGAATTTTTTTCTGGAAGATCAAAGGCATTTTTGGATGCAGAACAGACTAAAGGTGGAGGAGTGTTCATATTCACCAAGGATATTCACACCACCAGGTTAGTTGCCCAACACAATGCGTCTGAAATTCTCCAGGTGCAGCTAACACTAGGTAAGACTGCAATCCAAATTGTAACTTGCTACAGATCCCCTACCATGCCAAAATATTCTCTCTACACCTTTCTAAACATACTGGAAAATATTAATATACAACCAAACACCCTAATACTGGGTGATTTCAACTACCCTGCCATTAACTGGGAAAACTACTCGTGCACCAACACCTTTGCGCAACGTTTCTTGGAATTCATAAATTCCAATGCCCTGGATCAACTAATCCATAGTCCCACCAGGGGCTCCAATATCCTAGACCTGGTCATTACCAACATGGGAAATCGATTTTCCACACCTATGGTCACCCCCTCGTTGGTCGGGTCAGACCATAAGCTAGACACCCCCCCCAGTAAGGAAACATGCATAAAAAACTTCTCCAAGTTCAACGTCATGTTACTCAAGTCAGAAGTTACAAACTTCATGACACCCATACAGACGGGAACTGAAAGTTCGACTGCTGAGTCCTACACTATGGCACTGTACGAGCACATCCACTCATGCATGGATTGTGCCATCCCAAATAAAACCAAGATGCTCTCCTCCAAAAAAAGGAAGCCAATCTGGTGGTTCCCTGCCATAAACAAACTTTCCAACAAAAGGAAAAAACTGTTGCATAAAAGAGGAAAATCCCAGGATGCAAAAAAACTCCCTTACCAGCCTCAGTAAGAAGCTGAGATCCATCATAAAATCCTCCAAAGCTAGTTACGAAAATAAAATTGCCAAAGATTTCAAAGACAACCACAAGGCATTCTATAACTATGTCAACAATCTAAATGGCAATGCTCAGATCTGCTCTGAGCTACAACAGAATGGCATTAAATATACTGATCCCAAGGATATTGCCAATATCCTGGCAGATCGATTCAGTACCAACTTCACCCCCCTCTCACCCCCTAAATGGCCGATCTCAATACTGGAAGATTTCCAAATTCCGGTAATAACGGCCACACAGGTAAAAAACGCACTCTCCAAAGCTAAGAATACAGCATCCATGGGACCAGATGACATCCCGGGCTGTGTACTACACGAACTACAAAATGAACTGGCACCTCACCTAAGTGTCATGTTTAATCATACCCTCACCTCAGGCTTCATGTCCACTGAGTGGTGCACAGCTACAGTTATCCCACCCCACAAGGGGGGATTCAACTTGGATCCCGGGAACTACCACCCCATCAGTCTGATGAACTTGATCTGCAAGGCCATGGAACGTATTATAATGGAACTTATAAACAAAGACATTGAAGGGCCGATCTTGTCTCCTGAACCTTACTGACTTCTTCGAATCAGTCTCCATAGCCGTGGACAAGGGTAAGGCAGTCCACACAGCCTATCTGGACCTCGCCAAGGCCTGTGACACCACCCCCCACTCTGGAATCATAGATAAACTTACTAAGCTGGGTATTAATCCCTACATCACTCGATGGGTTGCCAAATGGCTTACTGACAGAACCCACACTGTAAAAGTAGCGGACTCCAAATCCAGCTCCAGACAAGTGGAGTACCTCAGGGTTCAGTCCTGGAACCTCTTGTTTGGCATCTACTTCTCTGAAGTGCAGGCCAACACTAAGGGACTCTGGCTAACAAAGTTCGCAGATGTCTGCAAACTGGGAGCCATTGTTGACTCATCAAATGATGTGGATACTCTACAAAAGGGCCTTACAGAAACAGATGCTTGGTGCCAGAGCCATGGGCTCAGGCTCATTGCCAGGAAATGTATAGTTTTCCCCTTTGGGAAAAAAACATGTACCCGTGAATTATCACACAGGTGGCAGTACATTAAACACCGAAAGTGTGATAAGAGACTTAGGGACACGGGTGGACAGTGCTCTCACCTTCAATAACCACATCACCACAACAATCAGGAAATCCTTCTATGTGGCACACCTCATCACTAATGGCTTTTCATCCAGAAAAAAGGAGGTCATTGTCCCACTGTACTCATCCCTCATTAGACCCATTATAGAATACAACGCCTCATTTGGTATGTACCTTTCAAGACATCTTCAACAACTGGAAAGGCCGCAGAAATACCTCACTAAAAGAATCACAGGCCTAAAGCAGATGCCCTATGCTGACCGCCTTAAAAACTCCAGCTATACTCTGTCACATATTGTCTACTCAGAGGCGATCTCTGCTTAACATACAAGGCCATGTCAAACCCAGAGCTGTTGGACATGCTACACTTAAAGAAATCCCAATCCCTCAGAGCCACATGCTCCAGGGATCTAAATCTTGTCATCACAATAAACAAAACATTCTGGAGGGATAGGTTCCTGACCCAGAGACTCCCCAGACTCTGGAATAGACTGCCCATACATGTCAAGCAGAGCACCTCTTTGGCCCTCTTCAAAAGGAATCTTGATGATTGGATGGGAGAAAGGAAATTCACCCCGGGGATCACGTCAGTCGCCCTGTTAGACAGGGGTCCAAAGAATTAAATAGTATGGGAAGAAATAGCCAGGGAATTGTTATGGCTAGGCTTGTATAAGCCCTAAGGCCGATAGCCTAGTACCAATCTATGAACCTATGAACTAAGGAGGAAGTTAGAGTTGCTGGCTATGTCAGCAAAGTTTGCAGGCGACTGACCCAGGTTGACACCGAATTAATGGACATGCTAGTATAAACCTATGAACCTATAAGTAAAGAGTGAGCCAACTAGCTGAAGATGCTTTGCTGCTCATTCTTCTGAAGAATGAGCTTTGTGGCATTTGTATAAGAAACATCATGATCACTATTTAAAGGGGAACTGTTATGCAGCTCAGTGAAAATTAATGAAAGTTTGATACTGAGAGAAGTGGTCTCTCTGCCAAGTAAGTTGCATTCCTAGCAGCCTGAGTGCTCAAACATTAAAGAGTGCATGATTAAGTTTATTCATTTAAGGGTAAACAGTGCACTACTTTGCAAGGCTCAACATCAGTTAACTGACAGCATGCTGATTGTTTCTCACATCTGGGAGAGAAAAAGGACAAGGACATGCTATCTGTGCATGGTAGAAACACAAACTCCGGCATGAGCTACCAGCATGATTAAACCCAACTTTAGAATCAGTAAATCTGTGGCTGTAGTGCTTTGTTTGGAGCAACTGCCCTTATATAGAGTGGCAACTTTCCTTACTGGAAAGTACATACAGTTGTGTGCGTTTCCTAACAGTTAAAAGGGGAGGGGATAAACATTTTTTTTTTGTTTCTTGATATTTTTTACTGAACCATAAAGTCTGGCAAAGTGTGAGATGGGTTTAGAGAAAGATGAGAAGCAGCAACTCTACACAAGATTGGCATGCCAAGCATTAATCTGTGTATGTAAGGTGCAAGTTGGAACATGTGAAAGTTATAGCTTCATATCAAAATGATGGCCTTATCGATTTTACAATGGAATGTCAATGGTATTGCAGGTACAGACAAAAATAAATAAATAAATAAAGCAGCTTATAGGTGCAAACAGCAATGCTGCAGGAGACATACTCAAATAGAAAGGAGTATATGAATTTGGCAATGAAAGGACATAAAGAGTATATATTCAGTAAAGTATAAAAGGAAATGGGAGTAAACAGTACTGAATCCAAGAGGGTCTCCAAAAGTGGTAAAAGAGGAAAAAGGAAAAAAAAAAACAGTAGCAGACGTGTGGTAATAATGAGTTACTGGGAGGGAAGGATGATTACACATGCATATATTTACATTCTAACTAAACCTACTGTTATGTAGCTTAAAATAATTTTGGAAGAAAAAACTGAGCTTTCAGCATGGACTATTACTTAATGGATGGGGAATGGAATTTGATTTGCAAAAGTAGAGGAAGTATCAGGGGACGTAGAAGGGAAAATGCAACAAAAGAAGGCATATTTTTGAAGAAATATATCAGAACATTTGGAATGGAAGATATAAATATATTAGCAGGGACTCAAAATTTACATATGGTCCCCTAAGGTGTAATAACTGGGCTAAACTGGACAGAAATTATATTTCACAGGATCATGGGTATTCAATTGAAAGCTTTGAAACACATCTAGTAATGATTTCTCAGTGTGCACCAACAAAGACTACGATAGATATGCAAGGCAATGAAGTAAAAATGAGACACTGGCACTTTGCTACTAAATTGTTAAAAGAGATGAAGGAATTGGTAGTGTAAATGATTTGACAGTTATTAGGGAAGACAGAACTACAGCCTGGGATAAAAGGAAAATGGAGCTTAAAATATTACAGAAATAAGACAGAAACAAGTTATGGCGAAAAAAAGTAAAATTATTTAGAGGGGTTGTCAAATGTTAAAGTATTGCAGAATAAGGGAAATCTCTCAGAACAGGAGCAACTGTGGAGTGCTAACAGGAAAACTGGGAAGCATTTAGATAATATGCATGAGTTTAGACAGGTTGCAGTTAAGCAAGTATTTTTTAACTCCAAAGCACAAAATCTCTTTGCACAATGAATTAGGCAAAAGGCAACAGAAGCAGTTATTGCCAAACATAAGCAGCCTATGACAAAAATAACTACCCAGACATCCTATAGAGGTACTAAAATACATTTTGAAAATTCTGTGAAAATTTGTATAAAGCTGATGAATGGGGGAACCAAGAAAAGGAACAAATGTTAATATTTATGAAAGATTTAACTATGCCAAAGTGAGGGGAAGATGACAACAATGATGATTCACTGAGAAAAGCAGAGTACAAGAAGATGCCACTATTACTAGTGAGTCTTGATGGAAAGAAGGCATTTGATAGAATTGGCTGGGATTTTACGAGTAGGGCAATGACAGGATTTGCATCCTCTGATAGTTAAGAATATATGTGAAGAATCTAAACAAAAGAGAATATAAAATGGAGACATTATATATAAAGAGCAGGCATATTTTTATCGAGTAGAGGAGAAATTGTGGATCATAATTAACAGACAGTTGCAGAAATTTACTTGAGAGGATAATAGAACAAGAGTTAAGTGGGTAAATTGTTTCTCCCCAAGGAGGTAAGACTACAAGATTTTAAGTGACAGTTAAGATCTACTCCATTAAGGCTCGTACACAAGCTGAAGGTTACAAATAAAAGTTGACAGGCACAATGAAGAAATAGGGGGTGTTCAAGAAATAAGGAGAGAGGGATTTGGATGCAGGTCCTTAAAGAGAGCAACTGTACAGAATTTTATAAAGTAGCAGAACGTATTCTAAGAATAAAGCTTTGGTAGATATTTTAGCAGAGTCTGTAACAAGAGATCAATTAGCTGGTATAGAAAAAAACTGAAAGAGATTTGAACGAATATAAAGAACAAGTAATCTCTGTGGTATTCCCGAAGTCTCAAAACAACCCACTAAAGTGTAGTGGGTCCAAAAACAAAACAGTGTAAGAAACTTCTCTGTGTGGAAGATTTTCAGTCCATATATTTCTATTTAATCACTGTATATTAATCAGATCAGACAATAGTAGTAGAAGTAGCGAACGTAAACTCGTCTCAAGTCAAAACAAAACAAAACAAAAAGTAATAATAGAAAATATATAATTGTACAGCATTACTAAGTATTCAAAAGTAATCCAAGCAAGGCAGGCAGTCTGTTTCCAGTCAAAAATCCTTTATTAAGTACACAGACAAGCAATCCAAGTAAAACAAAAATAGAGTAATAATTTCCTCACAAGCTTTCTAAATATATATATATATATATATATATATATATATACTTTTTATCAAGCATGGGAGTGGTTTATTGTGCTGTAAAACAAAGTGTTATTGGTACACATGTTAAATTCACATCCCTTCCCCCATCAGTGTGACATTCGAGCTGGTCCTGCCCTACTTAGTAGCTGTCATAATAATATATAACCCTTATGTAGTTTAAATAAAATTATATAATGATGTGGTACCTCTTATTTAACCAAATTATTAAGTAGATTATTAAGTCTGTGATTTTATCCAAGACAATATACTACATTGCTGGAAATATATCAACCTTAGTTCATTTGGCAACCAAAAAATATATATAAATATATACATATACATTTTGCATGTAAAAATCAATTTCTATTTTCATAACCTATTGTTACCAAAGATCACTTTCGTCCTTCTAGACTTCTTCAGGTCTGTGGACAAGAACCCTAAAAACCTATATAATTGTATAATTAGTTAATATTGTTATTACACATCATTTTGAATAAAGTGGAAAAAAGAACCAGAAAAAAATAAAAATAAGAAAAAATGTATGTATGATGATGGAAACAAAATATACATTTAAATTTCAACTGATTTAAAATGGTATTTAAAACCAATTTGTAGAATAAAATAAAATACAATTAGTCATGTAAACAATGTGGCAGTTTTCTAAGTTCCAGTGCACTTTTAATTGAACAATAGTAGTTAAGTCCAGGCTTCCTAAAAGAGTTCAGCTTTAATTGCCACATGAGTTCATGTTTCTCCAGAATATTCAAGATGTCTCCTTCAAGATCACCCATGTCTATGCGATCCAGGATCTGGAACTTAAAACCTGTGTGTCTTTTATGACGAGAAGGTATTTGGCTAGTGCATTATTTTTACATCCAGAGCGGATTTCTGACAGATGACATGAAATTCTATGCTTGAGTTTATTTACAGTCTTGCCCACATAGAATGCATCACATTCATTGCACTGTGCCCTGTAAATTACTTTTTTAGTGTTAGTCACCCCCTAAAACTATCACCTTGCTGTATAAATATACAAAATGTACACTTAGTTTCATGTAAGTAATTCCACAGAGAATAACAAATGCAAAAATAGCTGCATCCTGACATACACTTTGGATTGTCACAGTATCAAAAATATTACTGAAGAAAACTGGGACATTGTCACAGGAAACCCTTTTCTGATTAACATCTTAGGTGAAGCCCCATCATTTGTTTATAAGAAGGCCAGGAACATTAGAAGTTTTGTTGAATTTAAACCTAGACCATGTGAGAAAAGCACTAAAAGATGTGAAACTAAGTGTACATTTTGTATATTTATACAGCAAGGTGATCTTTTTATTAGGATGAAAAATCTTGAGTTGTTTTTTAAAGGAAAGACGTTTATTAATAAGCAGGGTGAACTGGTTAAATGAAGTGTGTTTAATCCACCTATTCATCTTCAATTGTGAAACTTTGAACTAGGACTAGAAACTGAAATAAGAAAAGTATAGAAATGTCAGAGGGTACAATCAAACATAACACCTGAGGAAAAATAAATTTTAAAATTGGTAGGTGGGAATAAAAATCTCAGGGTAATGAAACCTGATAAGGGGGGAGGGGTTGTGTTCATGGACTATATCACATATGAAGGTAAGATGCAAGAACTTTTAAGTGACAAAAAAAAATACAATAGAGTATCTATAAATGAAGTGAATATTGCTTACAAGAAAATTTATGTGATTCTAAATGATTTATTATTGGAAGGTTTGATTAATTTAGATGCATACAATTTTTTATATGTGGAAAAGCCTAGGGTACCAACAATATTTGGTATACCCAAAGTGCACAAAAATTTAAACAACCCTCCTCTGAGACCCATAGTATCGTCAGAAGGCTCTGTTACCACACCACTAGCTAAATATGTGGATAAAAAGATTAAAGACCTAGTCAAAGGTAATAAAAATATTTTAAATAATTTATGAGACCTTTTAATGAGACTAGACAGTTCAAAATTTAGTGAAGATTTAAGTTTTGCAACTTTGGATGTGGTTGATCTTTTTACATGTATAACACATGAATTGGGGTTCAAATGGTTTGAAGAGATATTGGTAGGTTATAAAGGTATTAACTTTGATGAATTTAGAACTATTCTTGTACTAATGGACACGATTTTAAGGAACAAGTTCATCTTTTTTGAAGGTGAATATTATAAACTAATGACTGGAGTAGCCATGGGTGCACATTGTGCCCCCACATATGTGAATTTAATCATGGCATATTAGGAAGAGAATTTTGTATTAAATTCTCATTTTCACCAGCATTGGAAATACTACGGGAGATTCCTGGATGATATTTGTATCTTATGGACTAGTACAGAAGATAAAGTCAAAGAATTTTTTGATTACATTAATGTTACAACCTCTTTTTTAAGTTTTACTTATGAATTTAATAAAGAACAAATCAACTATTTAGATGTCAATATACAGAAAGTTGGTGGAAAGTTTATATCCAAAATTCACCGTAAGGTGACATTTTCCAATTCCTACTTGCATTACACCAGTTCCCACCCACCACACCAGAAGAAAGGAGTTGTAAAGGGGCAACTGGTGCGGGCAAGTAGGATGACATCTGAAGATGAGACATTTAAAGAAAAAGTTAGATGCATTATAAAATTATTTCTTGATAGGGGCTATCCAAAGGACCTGTTGACACAAATCAGCCTTGTGGTAATAAAGGAAAGAAAAAACAGGTTTGCCCCTATACTTGGAAAATTAGACTCTATTTATGCAGATAACTACAGTTCAGGTATTACACTCACATATGAAGGACAAGCTGGTCTGGTTAGAAAGGTTACAAAAAAAGAATGGTTGAATTTTGCCAAGATATTAGACTTAGATTATATTTTTGATAAAGAAATAAAGTATACATACAGAAAAGGTAAAAATATTAAGAATTTGTTAGAGATGGGCACTCAAATAGGAAGAAGTGAAGGACACTCTAGAAATAATAATAAAAAAGGTTTATTTAAATGTGGTAGTTGTAACTACTGTTCCCACTTGTTAACAGGAGGCTCAATATATTTAAAATCTCGGAATAAGAAGTTATACTTGAATTCTTTTGTGAATTGTAACACCAAGGGAATTATATACTTAGCAATTTGTAAAATATGTGCCATTTTATATACGGAAGAGTGAGAGAAAACTCAAACAGAGGTTATATGAACACCTCTATGACATAAAAATGAGACATGAAAAAGTACAGTTTTGTACCTACCATAAATGTAGATGTTCGAGGATCCACATTGCTGCAGTCATAACCTGTGGGTAGTCCGCTGTCCTCGATACCAAAGAGCTAGGCTGGCGTCGGTCATAGTCGCCCAGAGCTGGTAGTACTTAAGCGCATGACCGACGCCATATCCTCAGTCTTTCTTGCCCCAGATGTCAGAAGGCCTAAAAATGAAAGGCCAGAGCCAAAATAGAAAATACCCAACCACCACCAGAGAGGGAAGAATGAGTATCCCAAAAGGAAACACAGCAACCACAAATTATAGAGGGGAAGGAGGGAAATGTGGATCCTCGAACATCTACATTTATGGTAGGTACAAAACTGTACTATGTTCTTCGTCTCACATTGCTGCAGTCATAACCTGTGGGTAGAATCCCAAAGCAAAGTTAAAGGGAGGCTGGCAAACTAAAAAGCATTAGGAGCTGCTAACATGCCCTGTAAAACTGCAGTGGCAAACCCAGCCCTGGACTTGGAATAAAGAGGGAGATGGTAATGCTTAGTAAAAGTGTGTACTGAACTCCAAGTAGCTGCCTCCAAAATATCCTTAGTAGCTACCCCCCTCAAAAAGGCAGTAGATGTGGCAGTAGCCCTAGTTGAATGAGGTCTGATCCCAGCAGGAACATTCTTCCCATGATGAGAATAACAAAAAGCAATACAGTGACCAATCCACTTAGAAATAGTTTGCTTTGAAACAGCTTTCCCTTGTGAACCCAAAGCAAAAGAAATAAATAACTGTTGAGTCTGCCTGAACTCTTTAGTTCTGCTCAAATAATAACGTAACTGCCTGTGGATGTCCAAAGAATGCAAGACTTTTTCCCGTTATTTTGGGGATCAGCATAAAAAGTAGGCAAATGAATAGACTGGTTCAAGGCCACATTAGAAATCATTTTAGGCATAAAAGTAGGGTTAGTACGCAAAGAAACTCTATCCTTATGGAATATCAGAAAGGGTTCAACTGCCATGAGTGCCTGCAATTCAGATACCCTCCTAGCAGAAGTAATGGCCAACAAAAAAGCAGCCTTCCAAGACAAAAACTTAAACTCAGACGTAGCTGCAGGTTCAAAAGGAGGTAAAGTAAGCTTCTCCAACACAAAATTGAGATCCCAGGAAGGAGTAGGAGCTCTACGTGGGGGTCTTATATTTTTTGTCCCTCTAAGAAATTGTTTAAACAAAGGGTGAGAAAATAAAGGAGGGTCACAATCATAGTGAGCAGAAATGGCTGCAGCATGAACCTTCACAGAAGAAAATGACAAACCCTTGTCCAGTAATTCAGTCAGGTACTGTAGTGCAAAACTCAAATTAGGTACTGAAACATCAAAGCCCTTTGCTGTGCTCCAAAGAAAAAATCTCCTCCATTTATCAGCATAAACTTTTCGAGTACTAGGCCTCCTGGCTTCCAAAATGACATCTAAAACCTGTTGAGGAAGCTGAGACCCCACCAGCTCTAAGACAGAATGGCTGTTAGATGCAGGGACTGCACCCTGACATTGAGAAAATGATTGTTTGACTGGGATAACAAGTGAGGAATCTGTGGCAAAGGCCAAGGGGGCTCCTGAATTAAACTCCTCAGCAGAGGATACCAATGCTGACGTGGCCAATCTGGTGCTATTAGAATCATGCAAGGCTTGTCCCGCCTGACTTTCAAGAGTACCTTGGGAAGAAGAGGCAGAGGGGGGAAAGCATAGACGTGAAGGTTGTTCCAACTGAAAGATAGAGCATCCACTTTCCAAGCTTTTGGGTGAAACATCTTTGTGCAAAATTTTGGCAGTTGGAAATTCAGTGGAGAAACAAACAGATCTATGTCTGGAGTTCCCCAAGCCACGGTCAACTGTTGGAATACCTGAGGGCCCAATTTCCACTCGTGGGGATCCACAATTTGTCTGCTCAATACATCTGCTAGGGAGTTCTGTGCTCCTGGCAGAAACCTTGCTTGAAGAGTGATGTGCAAACTCAGAGCAGTCTCCCACAATATCATTGCTTGTCTGCAAAGAGGGTAAGAATGGGTTCCCCCCTGCTTGTTGATGTACCACATGACTGTTGTGTTGTCTGTTCGAATCAACACCTGTCCCGCTGAAGTAGCTCCTTGAAGGCCATCAAGGCAAATTGGACTGCTAACATCTCCTTCATGTTGATATGCAAATGTAGTAGTTTGGGAGGCCACGTGTCTTGTATCCATTTCCCATTGAAGTGTGCTCCCCAAGCCAAGTCCGAGGCATCCGTCGTTATGATCTGACTCGCCTCTGGTCGGGTCACAGAGAGTCCCCTGTTTAGGTGACATTCCTGAGCCCACCACAAGAATTCCTTCTGGATGCAAGGTAATATCCGAATGACAGTGTCCAAACCGTGACAGTGCTGAGTCCATACACTTTTGAGATACCATTGTAGCTTCCTCATATGCAGTTTGGCATTGGGAAGTACTAGAATGCAAGATGCCATGAACCCCAAGGCTTGAAGGACTGTCATTGCAGTCAGCTTGGACATTACTGATAACTGCTGGAAGTATAGATGAAGAGTTCTTTGTTTGTCCGGGGTTAGAAATGCCATCTGAAAAGCTGTATTCAGTCTCACACCCAGAAAGCACATGTCCTGAGAGGGCACTAGACTGGACTTTATTTCGTTCACAGAATACCCTAGGCACCTTAAAACTGCCATTACATACTGGAAATGTTGTAGTAACTTGTCTTTGTCTTGAGCAAGAATCAGGCAAAGATAAGGATAAATTTGTATTCCCTCTGTCTGAAGAAAGCAATTACAGGAGCCAGAACTTTTGTGAACACCCTAGATAAACCAAAGGGCAATGCAGAGAACTGATAATGAGAAGTACCAGCCCGAAATCTCAGGAATCTCCTGCAACTGGGCCTGATAGGGATGTGAAGATAGGCCTCTTTGAGATCCAGGGTTACCAGCCAGTGATCTCTGCCTAGCATAGGTAGAAGTTGTTGTAATGTTAACATCTTGAACTTTGGAATGTCTAGGTAGGTACTGAGAATGGACAAATCTAGAATTGGCTTCCAAGTGTTTCCTTTCTTTGGCACCAGGAATAGACGGGAATAAAATCCTAGGCCTGTTTCTGACGGAGGGACCACCTGAATTGCCCCCATCTGCAAAAGCAAAGAAATTTGCTCTTGAGCCTCCCGCCTTTGCTGAGGAGGCACATCCACCTTTGAAAGGAGGAAAAGTGTGAAAATAAAACTTGTAACCTTGATTTATTATTTCCAACACCCATTTGTCCTGGGTGACCAAATGCCAGTTTTGTTTGAAAAGTCCCAACTTTCCTCCTAGAGGAGCTGCCAGAAAAGAAGGGTCTGGCAGCTGAAGATACAGGTCACTGGGTCTGTTTGGCTGACCTGCCCTCACCAGAAGACTGTGCAGGAGAACTCCAAGTCCTAGGTCTGAAAGAACCCTGAGCGTGAGCCCTGCCTCTACCACGTCTAGACCTGCCCTTAGACTGATAATCCGAAGAAGGGTAGGACCATCCTCTAGCAGGCCAATTCCTATTAAACTTAGGGGGCTGCACCTGCAAATAATCCTTGACCGTCTGCATAGACTTAGCCTTATCTTCCATATTTTTCAAAACTGACTCCACATGAGAACCAAAAAGAACTTCAGATTGAAGAGGAGCATCCAAAATCCGAGCCTTAACATGCTCTGACAAATTTTGATCCTTAAGCCAGCATATCTCGAAACTGAACCTGTAGCAGCCACCCTGGATGAAGCCTGAAGAGCATCGAAACCACACTGCAAAGAATGTTTGCCAACTTGATCTGATGCATGAACCAATTCCTGCAGTTCCTTACACTCTATGCCCTCAGATAAAGCATCCACCTTAGATTTCAATTGGCCTAACAAAAAATTCTGATACTTCAGCATATGAAACTGGCAATTCAAAGCCCTCATAGCTAATGTAAAGGAGGTGTACACTTTTTTCCCCCACCTATCTAATGCTCTAGAATCTTTATCCAAAGGAACTGGATTCGGACCTTGAATAATAGTTTCGGATCAGCTCTAGGGCTCTTGTACAAATACTTATGTGCTTCTGGAACTCTGTAATATCTGTCTGGCTTGACAGGGGCAAAGAATCAGGATTAAGGGAAGCTTCAGAAAAACATCCTGAACAACATCTAAGACAGAATAGCCAAGGGCCTATGTTGTGGCAAAAACAAAAATTCCCTAAGCCTTTTCCGAGAGTCTGAAAAATCCTGACCTTCCCACTTGAAATGTTCCCTCATGGAATGTAAAGTTTCAGAAAAGGAAAAAATCCTCTGGAGGAGAAGCAGAAGGACAGGAGTCCTCTGCATCCGAATCAGAATAGGAAGGGAAATCCTGAATTTCTTCAGCTGAGGAATCAGAGTAGTCTGAAGAATGCTCCATTCCCTCTAAATCTGCCTCCACCCTAGGCCTCTTCTCTGGGGGGGGCATAGAACTCCTGATCAAAGTAATCAAGTCCTCTGCCATTTTCAACATATGCTTTTTTGGAACAGGGGCTGGAGAGCTAGAACTATGGCCAGGGCCAGCAAGACAAGGTTTGGTCTTAGCATGGCCTTTAGCCACTGAAGAAGAAGGCCTAATAACCTTTTGCAAAGATGGAACTACAGACACCTGAGAAGCACCCTCAGCCTGGCCTAACTCCTGAGAGGCCAACCTAAAAGTAAAGGTTCCCCTGGGGGATCCACAGTTTCAACCGAGGTTCCATAGAACCAGTTTAGACCTCAAAGATTTATCTTAAAACAAGCCTGGCACAGTCTAACCTCCGTTTAATGGTGTTCAGGCCCCAAGCAAGGAATACAGAGAGAATGATAATCCCTATGAGGTATCCGCTTCCCACAAGAAATACAATTATTAACTTTTTCTGACATCCGGATAACTGAGGCAAGAAAAGACAAAAATTTCAGCTTGGTCTTCAGTCTGAAACTCGAAAGTGAAAATTTCAGAGCTTCTGCTTCAGACCACGCGGCAAGAAAGACTGAGGATATGGTGTCAGCTCTGGGCTTAATTAGCGGCCAGCCTAGCTCTTTGGTATTCACAGGTTATGACTGCAGCAATGTGAGACGAAGAACATCAATGCCCTATATAAGCACACTTGTGTATGTAAGTGAACTGAATTTGAATTCTTTGTTCTAGAGACTGTAGCTACTGACCAGAAAGGTGGACCATGGGAAACAAGGGTTGAATACAGAGAGTTGTATTGGCAAGTAATATTTGAAGCATGTAAAAAAACCTGGTTTAAATAATATGATCTCTATTATGCCTGTATTAAAGCTTAGATCTGCTAAGTTATAGATAGGGCTTGAATTGTTTGAATATATCTTACAAGGGAATTTAAAAGAACCTTTACTTGACAAAATGGTTTTACAAAAAGTTTTAGAGACAAAAAAGTTTTTTAAAAAAAGTCTTTATGATTGTCCACTAGATGGTGGTATTCATTTATAAGTTTTTTATTATGCATATTTAACTAATGTAAGGTATATAACTTAAATGGTATATATGTATGAATTTCTTATATATGAGTGGATTTATATGGGTTATACATGTATGTATTTGATATTTATTTGATATATATCAATTCATTTATAACTGTTATGCACATTGCACTTTATATTAACATTAAGTGGGATTGTGACAGGGAAGTTTGAAAGTTGCAGTAATTTATATTTGATTAATTAATTAGGAACTGTAAGTCATTGTATGCTTTCACTGGGTGGAGGTAACTGTGAAATGATATTTAAATGAAGGTGGTGGTGTGTTCAGCTTATCTGAAGAAGTTGGTGACGAAAACGTACCTGTTTTTAACGTTTATGTATCTTTGTGTCTACACTAATTAAATTTTTACCAGTCGTGGATCCGGTGGAGTGTTTTGTGCTTCATACTACTTGGTTACTAGTTTTCTTAGAACTTCATTCCTATTTTTCAGTTATTAGTATAGAAAATAGATTTACTATCAAAATTTGGAATGGCAGTTGTGCGTTTATTCAAAATGCCAAACCTAACAGACAAAAACATACTTTGTTTAGTACAAAATCTCAGAAATGATAACCTTGATGCCCCCATTCAGACCTCCAAACGTTTAGAACTAAAGTATGTGTTAGCGGTTACATTATTGCAGGGCGGCAAGCCCCCCTGTACCCCCACATCCCCTGCATATTATATATACCAACTCTGAGATCGCACTACAGTGAGGAAAAAGGTAAATTCCCCGATTCCCACTGCACTGCAATCTCCATTCACAATGCTGAACTCATAATAATGAATGCATCTTTACTTTTGTTATTATGGTTCATACTACTTCACTTCAGCACTGTGAACCTTGAGAACCAGGATTTCGACCACACAGAATTCACACAAACGCCATTCCAAATTTTGATAGTAAACCTAGACATTACATCATGATAAGTACAAGAATCAATAGGAAAAGTTTAGAAAATATTGGGAAGAGAAAACAAAGGCAGTACAGAAAAGAAGAGTGGTGACACATCTGCATGACTCCCATGCATGGAGTAATGTGCACAATGTTTAGGATTTTTGTATGGAAGTATTTTATAATGAAGCAGACTTCAGATAATGTTTCTTCATGTATGATGGGAACAGAAAACACTTCCTCATGTATGATGGGAAAGAGGTAACTGAGAACATGACAAGTTGGCAGATTTTAAAAATGTCATGCCTACCTACAAATTACTTTGTCAGAAATGCTGGGGGAGCAAAGAACTGTTAACTAAGGAAATTACTCCTTTCATCTGGGATAGAGGATCTGAATTGCCTAGATACAGTAAGGCCTTGCCAAGTTTAATGTTATTACACACCAAAAAAGCAATTACTAGAAAAAGGAAATCAAAATCTAAACCAACTATAACTGAAGTATTGAATATCGTAGAGGAGATAAAAGAATAGGTGGTGAGATCTTCGAAAAAGTGAAGGAGCAAAGTACATAGAAATAAACAATACGTGGGAGCAACAGAATAATATTCAGGAGGAAAATTGAAATTTTATGGAAGGCAGGACTAGAGCAATCTATGCAGTGTTGGAGTAAATGATGATTGCCTTAACAAAGCATGTAAAATGTAGGAAAGTAATGAAAACATACAAAAAGCACTTGCAAGGTGTTGGAATAAATTCCAAAAGCTGCCAAGTGGTGAATCCCAAAGAAAACTTTTATTAACGCAAATATATTTGTGTTAATAAAAGGAAGTTTTCTTTGGGATTCACCATTTGGCAGCTTTTGGAATTTATTGCAACACCTTGCACGTACTTTTTGCATATTTAACTGTGAATCTTCACTTGTACAAAGGCATATTTTCAGTTTGTTTTTCAAAGTAATAAAAATATTGACAATGGTTTGTTTTCTTTTCTACAGAGATATAGGTACCTATGTCATTCTTACAACTGTGTGACATTAATAAAGGTGTTTTAAAAAAAAATTATCAGCTCAGCTATGGATGAGCATAATTCTGAAAATCAAATTATTTCAGTTACATTACTGATTACTAAGAATCAATATAAAGTAAAACAAATCAGCAAAGACAGAAGCCGTACTATGTTAGAAACTGCAGAAAACTACCAAACTTAGAGCTTGAAGACAGAGCGTCCGAAAGCCATGGCAAAGTCCACAACCTGAAGATGACATTCTTAGCTGATAAAGCAGCTGAACTTACAGGTTCAAAGGTGTATAACTAGGTTAACGACCACTTGGGCTCTTAAAAGCCTAGCGGTGCAACCCAAATGTAACCCAAAAATTTGATTTATAGGGGGTGATTTACTGACTGCCTCAGTCTGTCAGACATACAGGAGCCGCACTAGGGGTGAAGTTCCAATTACCCATCACTGGTTCAAGCTGTGCTTAAACAGGGATAGGGAGCCTGTTCCACAGAATGGGAATTCTCTGAGAAACTACTGGTCTCTCCAACATGTCCTATTTATGTTGCAAGCAAAATGTAGGTCTTTTAATCTAGCAGTTCTTATTCTGTTTTGCGGATGTGCAAAAGTTTAATTAAGTCAGGGTCCAGGGATGACTTGCATATCAGACAAAAGTCTATATGATACTGTGCAAACAGACAAGTCTTTGAGGTGAAGAGCGTAGGACATTGCACTTACTCCCTGTATTCTTTTTGTAAAGAATCTTTGGATGTTCTAGTTGTTGGATGTGTCTGGTCACACGCATACTAAAGGGGGCATTTATACCCTATGATGGGCCTGAAAAGGGTCAAGTACAGTGGTACGATGACCTATCTGGACGTAGATGCCACATCCTTGCTTATAAGTTGAGCAACACAGGATTTTCTTACTATCTTGAAAACATGTTGGTTGAAGGCTAATCTACATGGATTCCCAAATCCCTGACTAGTGAATCAACTTTTAAGGGTCTTTTATGGATGACGTAGCTACTTAGGGTGGCAGATTTCCCAAAAGGTACTATAATGCATTTCTTGGTACTACGTTTTAAGCAATGGCTTTGGCACCACAGTGTCTGTATTAGACCTTCTTGAAGGGTGTTCTTGTCATGGGGGATTTAATGACTGCTCCCAGTTTGCAATCATCTATGAACTTGGTTACCCCAAGCCCTGTGACATCTGAAAATTAGGTGCCAAAGAGGAGTGGGCCCAGCACAGAGCCCTGAGGGACTCCACTGGTGGCCTTAAAGATTCTAACTTCCTACCGAGTTCTGCAAGTTTGTTGGCAATGTCCGAGTGGGGTATTGTATCAAATGCGTTCGTTATCCAGATTTATATAGGCAGTATGCACTGTTTCCCCCTCATCCACTGCCTTAGCGACCTCTGCAAAGTCGTCCACCAGATTCAATAAGCATGACTTTTCTTTGACAAAATCAAACTGGGATGGGTCCAGTGTCTGGAAGTCTCCTATGTCCCTGCTGATAATTTCCATGATAATTCTTTCCATGGTTTTGCAAATAAGACTAGTCAGACTAATGGGTCTGTATTTTCCAGCATCTATTGAAGGTTCTCCCTTACAAAGGGGGATGACAGCTACAGTCCTCCATTCACATATCAGAAACCTTGTTTTAAGACTACAGCTACATAATGACTCCAGGGTTCTTGATAAGTCATATTATAGACTATTCAGAAGGCATACTGGGATGTTATTGGGGCCCATGTATGCAGTGTTCTTGGCTTTAGTGAGTCCAGCCAGTACTTGCTCCCTAGTTATGGCTGGAGGGGTTACATTGGAGGGTATTATGGGGGGATGGTTGGGGGTGAATGGGGGTGGTAAAGTTGGAAGTGAATTTGTCCACTAACACGTTTGCTATATTGCCAGGCTCTGTGAATGTGGCACCAACAAACACCAGTTCAACAAATGCTGTGTGCAGCCCTTGAGGTTTCCGACATAGCTGTTGAAGGCCTTATAGTTATCTTTCACCTGGGAGGATATCTTGGCCTCAAAGTTGGCTTTAGTTGTCCTAATTAGCCTTCTTAGTTGCCTATTTACTTTGAAGAGAGAGTTATTATCTTTATGGGAATTACCCTTCCTGATTTTTATTTATTTAACATTAATTTATCGGGAAGTCTGACTGGGCAAATTTGCCCATTTTCAGTGGAGGCCTGGGGAGAGTTCGTACTTTAATCAATAGTGAAACAATCCGATAAATGATTGTAATAAATCACATAACATTATCACAGTTCAAGTTAGTAATAAAGCTGACAGGATCACTTAGTACCACATATTTCGACAGTCACACTTAGTATCAAGAAATCATTCAGTGGAATAGTGTCTCAGAGTTACAACAGCTTAATATACAATAGGGAAGTGTCTCAGATTCACCTGTTTGGTACTGTAAATTGTTATGCTTAATGTTGTTATAATTACATGGGATCAGTAAGCAAACAGAGATGTAGTGAAAGTGGAGAATAGAAAGAGAGAGGGTGAGGAGGGGAGAAATGGGTTCAGTTTAGTGAGTAGCAGGAGCAAAACCAGTTGTCATTTACGTGGGACTTTAGCAGCTTTTTGAAGTGCATTAGGTTTGCTGTGTTTAGTATGCTCTGGGGGGTGGAGTTCCATGATTTAGTTACAAAGTTAGAATATAGTGGGTCTCCAAAGCTGTTGCTGGATTTTGTAACTTCCAGTAGTTCTTTTGATGATCCGACACTATTGCTATAGAGATGGGTTTGTACTAGATCCTATAGGGATGGACATTTGTTGGGTAGATAAACTATGGAATGAGCTACGGTAAGTTGGTTTTGGGTTAAGTAGGTTGGGCAGCTCTAGCCATTTGAGTTGTTTCAGAGCAAGACAATGATGGGTTCTGTGTGGCAGTTTAGCAGCAAACCTGGTTATCTTATGGCAGCATGATTCAAGTTTGCTCAAGTCTGACATTTTGAGGTTAGTAAATATGGGTGAGGTGTAGAGTAATGTGGATAGTAGGTAGGTCTTGGCAATAGCTTGTCTGGAAGAATTTAAGAAAGGTTTTATTCAGTAAAGGGAAAGTACAGTGAAACACGAAGAACATCCTAATTTAATGTGGGCCTTTTTGATGGCATGAGATATACATCTGGCAAATTTAATCATCATCTGGAATGACACCCAGTAGCTTGGTTTCTGAGGTGGGTTTGATTAGAGTGTGATTGGATGAGGTGATTGTAAAGCCATGGTATGGGGAGGTTTTTTGTGACATTGGTTAGGGAACAGCATTAGTTTGGTTTTGTTAGGATTAAGGATGAAATGGTATTTTTCTGAGAGGCTCGATGGCAGTAAAAGATTTTTTGAGTATTGTCTTGTAGCTGTTTTAGGGTGGGTACAGTACAGGTGACAGTGGAGTCATCTGTATATTGTAAGATGGAAGCAAGGTTAGTGGCTTTTTGTAGGCTATTGGTCAAAACTGTGAAGAACAGAGGCCCAAGAATAGAGCCTTGTGGAACACAATGTAATGTGAAGTGGGGAGGAGAGGTCATCTTGCCATTTGACTCATTGCTAGTGGTCAGATAGGTAATTCTAGAACAAAATGACAGTTGTTTCTAGATATGTCAAGTGATGTAAGCTCATGTAGGAGTTGTTCATGGGACACTGTGTCAAATGAATCTGACATGTCGAGAAAATTTTGAGGCAACCATTTGGCCATTGTTTTTTCGGGTCTATATTACACCATCGGACGCTTAAAAAGGCGAACAATGATTAATCAACCTCATGTAAGCGAACGCTTACAATGTCGAAACCTCAGAACAGCGATTTTTTTTCTCTGTTCCAAAAAATAAATAAAAAAAAAACATTATGCAAAGTGGGGGACTGTGCCCCCCACACCCTCCCTACTTAAATATACCAACTCCGAGATCACACTACAGTGCTGAAAACGGCAAAGTAATGGAAACGGCCACACAAATTCTTTCCCACTGAAAGAATTCGCTTAAAAGCCGCTTCGCTATTTTGACCTTTCGTTGTTTTACGTTCGATCAAGACACATTACACAGAATGCATCTGTGATCACGTAATAGGAACCCATTTTTTCAGATGGTTGACAGTATTGGTAAATTTGCGCAGTGCCGTGGTGGTACTGTGGCCTGGACAAAAAACGTGTTGTGCATGGGAAAGGAGCTTATTAGATGATAGCTCAGTTGAGAGTGGATGCACCTTTCTAAGATTTTAGAACGTGGGGATAGTACAGATATTGGCCTACAGTTAGATAGTTCTAGTGAGGAGCCTCGTTTGTGGAGTGGGATTACGTAGGAGGTTTTCCAGATTTTAGGTACATGCTGCTCAGTGATAGATCTATTGATCAGTATTGAAACTGGGTAGCAGATGACATTGGCTGCTAATCTGAGGTAGATGTTCGGCTCAGTGGCAAGGGTTGTGGGTTTCAGTTGGTTTAGCAATTTTTTATTGTACTTGTTTGGACGGGTTTACGAGAGAGAGAGGTAGGTGAATTGGTGATAGTAGGGAGGGTGATTTGTTGCAGGCTATTTTTGTTTTTGAGTAAGAGGATATAGTTTATAAAAAAATGAGTTAAAGTGGGATGCTATGCTTTCTTCATTTTTTTGATATTTGATATTTTGCCATCATTTTTTTTCCTTTTGCTGTATACCCCGTTTAATTTGGGATACCATCAGGGCGGTTTGTTTCGGGGGCAAGTTCTGGGCTTATTTCTGGTAGGTACAGCAGCTTCTATGCAGCCAATGACATAGTTGTACAGAGATTCTGAGAGGATTTCAGCATAGGCTGCTGAGTTCTCAGGGTTTGGAGGGGCACTGAATTTTGAAAAAGCCATCACTTAATGACAAGTAATTTACATTAGAATAGTTCATAATTGTTACTGGTTTTAATGGGATTACAGAATTGATTTTGAAGGAGACAGCTTTATGGCTGGACCTTACCAGAGAAGACGGGACAATAAGATGAGGTGCAGTGTTCTCATATATTTGTGAGCACGAAGTCCAGTATGTTGGAGCCTCTAGTGGGTATATTTACTATTTAGTCAAGGGTGTTTATATTTATGAAGTCCAGGAATCTCTGTGCCTGTAGATTTGAAGCAGTCTAGGATTCACAATCTACAGAGGAGTAATTACGGTCTCCCATGAGTAGGGTGTCAGGCTGGAAGGTAAGTGTCTCCAGTAGGTCCAATTACGCACTGTGAGCATTTTGGGACATGAAGGGTGACCTATAGCTGGCTAGGATATGGTACAGGATTTTGTCTTTGGTGATCTGCAAGTATAGGAACTCCAGTACGTCATCCTGTTTGACCACCATCGAGGTATATTGTTACTGATGTAAACTGAAGTGCCTCCTCCTTTAGCTCCTGTCTGTGCAGCTACTGGTCTAAAAGTGTGGCAGGCACTGAAATCTTGCACTGCTGCTTTATGCTATGTCTCTGTAACTGCACAGATATTTATATTCCCAAGTGTGAGGAGGGCTTGGAGGGAGTGCATTTTTTTTTTTTTTAATTTAGGCTCCTGGCATTGAGCAGTTACACCCTGGAGTTCGGTTGAGTTGATATTGCTATACTCATAGGTTTGGCAATCTGGTATTGCCTAAACAAGGCATTATGGGGGCGGACAAACTCTTGGCTAGTATTCAAAAGTCTAGAGGGGAAAGGTGCAGACCATCCTTGGCAAAACAATGTTGCCTGTTGACCATGTCCTCCCAAGCTGGCAAATACCGGATCCCCTTAGAATGACATCAGAAAAGCAGACAGTTGTTGCAATATTAAAGTTATGTGCTCACCATAACTAGGCATCTGTGTTGTCCATTTTCATTTTTCCTCAATATATGGGTTATGAGGGGCCGCATTCTACAGACTTCAGATCCAACTCCTGAGCCCCTCCCTCTACCCATAATGCTCTAGTCCATCCCCCGTACCACAGATTGAGTTTGCTGCCACAAAGATCTTGGTAAATAACAGAAGAAGAGAACAGAAAATGACAGCAGGACTCAAACCCGGAACTACAGGTTCAAAAACAATTCATCAGGTCACTCCAGAAGATGACAGGAAGGAGGGAGGGAGGGGAGTTGAGGAAAAATGAAAACAGACAACACAGATGTCTAGTTATGGTGAGTACATACTTTAATATCTGATAATGTCCATTTCATTCTTTCTCAACATACAGGTTCATAGGTAGGTACTAGGCTATCAGCCCTAGAGCCTATACAAGCCTAGCCAAAAAGGTACCCTGGCTTTCACCACCCAAGAAAATTATTTTCCTGTGCCCCTGTTGAGCAGAGCCACCAAGGTGATCCCCGGGGTGAAATTCCTATTTCCCATCCAATCATCAAGATTGTTCTTGAAGAGTGCTAATGAGGAGCTTTGTTTTGTATAGACAAGTAGTTTGCTCCAGAGTATGGCAAGTCTCTGGGACAGGAATCTATCCCTCCAGGATGTTCTGTTTATTGTAGTGACAAGGTTTAGGTCCCTAGACTGTGTAGCTCAGAGGGATTGGGATTTCTTTAAGTGAAGCATGTCCAACAGCTCTGGGTTTGACCTAGCTTTGTATGTTAGGCAGTGATCGCCTCTGAGTAGGCGATATGTGACGGAGTAAAGCTGGAGTTTTTTGAGACTGTCTGCGTAGGGCATCTGTTTGAGGCTGTTAATCCTCTTTGTGAGGTATTTCTGAGGCCTTTCCAGTTGTTGATGTCTTGTGAGGTATATACCAAAAGGGGCGTTGTACTCTATAATGGGTCTAATGAGTGACGAGTACAGGGGAACAATGACCCCTTTTTTTCCTGGATGAGAAACCTTTTGTGATGAGGTGTGCTATATAGAAGGATTTACTGACTACTGTGGCGATGTGATTATCAAAGGAGAGATTACTGTCAAACTGTGTCCCAAGGTCTCATCACACTTTCGGTGTTAAGTAGACTACCACCTATGTGGTAGCTCATGGGTGCCGAGTTTTTACCAAAGGGGATGAGAATGCACTTTTTGGCATTGAGCTTAAGGCCATGGGTTTGGCACCAGGCATCTGTCTCAGTGAGGCTCTTTTGTAGGATGTCCACATCGTTAGGAGTTTCAGTTATGGCTCCTATTTTGCAGTCATCTGCAAACTTCGTTAGCCAAAGACCTTCTGTGTTAGCCTGTACTTCAGAAAAGTAGATACCAAACAGGAGAGGACCCAGGACTGAAGCCTGTGGTACTCCATTTGTCACTGGTCTGAAGTCGGATTTGGAGTCTGCTACTTTCACAGTGTGTGTTCTGTCAGTGAGCCAGTTGGCAAACCATTTTGTGACATAAGGATGTATACCTAGTTTAGTGAGTTTATCTATAATTCCAGAGTGGGGGATGGTGTCAAAAGCCTTGGCAAGATCTACATAGGTTGTGTGAACCACCTTACCCTCATCTACGGCTTTGGTGACTGCTTCAAAGAAGTCAATCAGGTTTAGGAGACATGATCTGCCTTTTACAAACCTGAACTGGGTGGGGTCCAGAGTTTGGAGATTACCAATGTCTTTGTTTATAAGTTCCATGATGATATGTTCCATGGCCTTGCAGACCAGGCTCATTAGGCTAATGGGGCAGTAGTTCCCAGAGTCTGTGGTTGCCCTCTTTGTGGAGTGGGATAACAGTTGCTGTGCGCTATTCATGGGCACAAAGCCTGAGGTGAAGCATAAACATGATGCTTAGGTGGGGTGCCAATTAATTCTGTAGTTCACGTAGAACGCAGCCTGGGATGTTTGTCAGGTCTCATGGATGCTGTGTTCTTGGCTTTGGAGAGTGTGGTTTTTACCTGTGCAGCCGTGATTACAGGAACTTTACATTCTTCCAGTATAGAAATGGGCCCTTTAGGGGTGAGGGTGGGGTAAATTTAGCACTGACCCTGTCTGCCAGGATGTTGGCAATATCAGTTGATTCTGTATATTTAGTGCCATTGTTCAGTAACTCAGAGCAGATCTGAGTGTTGCCATTGAGATTATTGATATAGCTATAGAATGCTTTGTGGTTGTCTTTAGAATCAGTGGCGATTTTGTTTTCATAACTAGCTTTGGAGGATTTTATGAGGGATCTCAGCTTCTTACTAAGGCTGACAAGGGAGTTCTTTCAGTCATGGAATTTTACTCTTTTTTGCAACAGTTTCTTTCTTCTGTTGTAGTTTGTTTAAGGCAGGGGACCACCAGATTGGCTTCCTTTTTTTGGAGGCTAGCATCTTGGTTCTGTTAGGGATAACACGATCCATGCACTCGTGTAACTGCTTATAAAGTGCAATTGTGTAGGATTCAGCAGTCGTACCTCTATTGTCCGTCTACAAGGGTTTCGTGAAGTTTGCCACTTCTGTCTTAAGAAGCACGAAGTTGGCTTTGGAGAAATTTGTTATGGTGGATTCCCTAATGGGGGGTGGGGGCAGATGTGGATGTCTAGGCTGATTAGCTTGTGGTCGGATCTGACCAACGAGGATTTGACCTCTGGTGTGGAACACCGGTCGTCCATGTTGGTAATGACCAGGTCTACGATATTGCTGCCCCTGGTGAGGGTGTGTATAAGTTGATCCAAGGCATTGGAATTTATGAATTCCAGAAACCGTTGAGCAAAAGAGTTGGTACATGAGTAGTTTTCCCAGTTAATGGTGGGGTAGTTGAAATCGCCCATTATTAGGGTATTTGCTTGTACCCTCATATTTTCCAGTGTATCAAGAAATGAGAAGTGGGAGTCCTGGGGCATGGTGGAGGATCTATAGCAAATTACAATTTGGACTGCGGTCTTGCCCAGAGTTAGCTGCACTTGGATAATCTCGGATACATTATGTTGAGCAACTAGCCTGGAGCTGTGGATATCTTTAATGAATATGGATACGCCTCCACCTGGGTTGGGAGGGTGGTCTAATGGTTAAGGTGTTTGCCTTACAAACACAAGGTGTAGGGTTTGAGTCTCACAAGGGATAATTGGCTAGGCTTAAAAGGGCTCGCAAGGGCAGCTAGCTTAGTACTAATCTATGAACGTTTAGTGTTTTGCTCCAGGTCAGGTGGCCGAAAGGTGTGGTATGAATTATAGCCTGGTAATGCAGGGGTGCTCTCTGCAGCCTTGAACCAGGTCTCGGTCACTGCACAGATGTTGATGTTTTCCATTTTAAAGAGTGCCTCGAGTAAATGCATTTTGAGGTTTAGACTTCTAGCATTGAGTAGCATTACCCCCAGATTTTGCTTGCTTGTACCCGTTACGGTGGTGACCTTGCCTAAAAAAGGCACTCTAGGGGTAGCAAGGGCCTTAGCCAGTATCCGGAATCCCAAGGGCGACAGGTGCAGGCCATCTCTGGCAAAGCATAGTGGTCTGTTACTCATGTCATCCCAGGCAGACAGATGTTGGATCCCCATTTGAATGACACCAGAAGCTTAACCAATCGTTGAAATCAATCATTTTGTCCTTGTACTGTGGTATTCTGGGTGATGGCAGGATGCTACTCAGGGCTAGGGTCATGCCTGCCTGGGCTACAAGATTGGAGAGCTCCTCCATGTCTCTTTTCATGTAGTCCAAGGAGGTACGTCTCAGGTCATTCACACCAACATGGGCAATGACAGAGTCATATTTGTACTTGTTGTGGAGTGACCTGAGTGCGTGCATTATGTGGCGGATCCTGGCACCAGACATTCAACTGACAGTGCCTTTCTCTTTGTTTAGCCTGGTGAGTGGAACATCAGTCTGCCTGACTATAGAGTCACCTATAACTAGAGTGTTGGGTAAGCTGTTATGCCTTATGGGCTGTGGTTGAGTGGCACACTGAGTTTGTGGGCTATGTATCATTTGGGTTGTGTTGGGGGGGGTGGAGGTTGCATGCATTTCTCCTTTGGAGGTCTCTGTTGCTTGAGAAGATTTTTATTGAGAGCCTCCGTGAATGTAGGTGTGTGTTTTGTGTTGCTACGTGTGTGTTTTGGTGGTGTAGGTTTTGAGGGACTATGTGATGTGTGTGGTGTGGTGCAAGTGTTTACCTTCTCCTCTTGACTGTCTAGTCCAGTCTTGGGTGAAGAGAGCTTTGTTTCTAGTTTGGCTATATAAGTGCATCTCTCACAGGCTGTGGTGTTGGGTGGTAGGAGGAGAGAATTGTCTGTGTACATGAGGCAATTGCTGCATTGCCCCAAGAAGCCCTGATTCATCAGGTAGACAGGAGAAAACACCGGGAGCTGACCCTTAGACATGCCTGGATAGGCACTTATTTAAGTACTAAAATTTTCCTCTAGACAAGTGAGGAAAGTTGAGTGCTCTAGTAATTTGTAGCTTATTTAGTGCTTACAATGAGTTCTGAACAAGTGCTTAGCTCAAAGAAACAGATCTGAGTGCTAAAACTAAAAAAAAATGGCTAGTTCTAAGGGAAATTTTGAAGAGCAGACTTTATGGCGCCAGGAATAGTTTTAACCCTAGCTAAGCGACGATGCATAAAGTGTATTTTTTTTGGGGGGGAGTCCCTAGCTATGTAAATCTTGGGTGACCCTCATGGAAGGACATTCAGAGAACCACTGAACCAAAGGCAGCTCTCCTTCTAGAAATGAAGTCCAATTTGTAATGAGTAATAAAAGTATGAGCATTAGACCAGGTGGCTGCTGCACAAACATCATCAATGGAAGTTCCAGACCAGAAGGCAGATGAGGCTGCCGCAGACCTAGTAACACAGGCCTTAGGTGGTTTTGGTAGGGAGAGACCTTGCTGAGAATAAATCCAAAAAATGCAATTAGCTATCCATTTGGCCAACATAACTTTAGAAACTGGAGAACCTAGCCGACTTGGTGAAAAGAAGATAAACAACTGATCTGTTTTTCTGAATTCCCTAGTTCTGTGTAGGTAGAAACATAACTGTCTATGCACATCCAAAAGATGTAGTATGTATTCTCCTTTGTTTGAAAATTCTGGAAAGAAGACAGGTAGGTGAATGGTTTGATTTATATTTCATTTTGAAGCCACCTTTGGTAGGCAAAAGGAACCGACTCATAAGGTAACCCTGTCTTTATGAAAAGCAATGTATGGGGCTTTTGATGAAACAGCCTGAAGTTCGGAAATCCTTTTAGCAGAAGTAACAGCAATTAAAAAGGCTGTTTTCCAAGACAGGAATTTTAAATCAGATTTTGCCAAAGGTTCAAAGGGTTGTTAAGTTAAGATTGTAGTACTGCTGTCAAAACCCAGGAAGGCAAGGAATCTTTCACTGAGGGTCTAAGCAAGGTACCCTTCAGAAAGGCCTTACATAATTTGGAAGCAGCTAAGCAAGAAGCACAGTCTCCCGATTGTGGGAAAACTAACACATTCTTTAAAAAGAGAAGCTAAAAACTGTAAAACAGGAAAAATAAGGGCAGTAAAGGGATCAGTGTCATTTTTCAAGGCTAAAACTGAAAATATTTTCCATTTGCTCTTGTAAATCCTCTTAGTGGAATCTTTCTGTGATGACAAAAGAATATTATGAACTGGGGAAGAGGGCCTGGGCTGTCTAGCTATCAATGGAATTGGAGAAACCATGCAGTTAATTTAAGGACTGGAATACTGGGGTGTTTTATCCTTGAGGAATGTGAAAGGAGATCTAGACTGGGAGGATAAAGAAAGCGAGACCAAAGGAAAGGGAAACCACAACTGGCAAGGCCAGAAGGGGGTAATGCTGATAGCACAGCTCTTTAACCAGTTGGCTTTCTGTAAGAATTTTGGAATTAGATAAATGTAAAGAACACCTGAGGGCAAACATGGATGGGGGGGGGGGGGGCAGGGTAAAGTTCCTGCTGCATTTGTTGTGGGGGAGGCAGAGGTTGCAGCAAGGTTGACCCAAATGACAGAAAATTTCCTTCACCACTGATTGGTTGAGAGACCAATTTGTGAGGCATCAAAATGGACCTGCTGAGTTTGTCCTGTAGCATGGTGGATTTCCCAAGAATGAACATTACCACTAGAAAGTGGTTGGAGATTGCCCATTGCCACACTCCCACAGCTTCTAGATACAGGAGGATACGGTCGAGTTCCACCTCATTTGTTGACATACTAGACTACAGACATGTTATCAGTTGAATCACAATGTTCTCTATACAGAGAACATCTTGAAAAGCCTACAACACTAGAAGGACTGCTCTTACCTCTAGGACACTGATGTGTGAATCGGTCTCTTGCGGGGACTACATGCCTTGGACAATCCTTACCAAAAACTGTCCTCCCAATCCAGCTAGGAGGCGTCTGTGGTTACTGTGGCTTTGGGGGAGGCAGAACAAAGGGACAACTGAGGAAAGTCTCATTCAAATGGATCCACTGTTGAAGATGGTCTCTGCATACCTGAGTGAGTCTGACTGAATAAGAGGCTGTTGAAGAATAGACCAGTGAACAGCTAGAGTCCACTGCAGAACATGCATAGAGTAATGTGCTAGGGACTAATACTATAGATGCTACCATGGACACCAGAGCCTGCAGAACTACCCAGGTGGGAGGAGCAGGATGAGAAATGACTTGTTAAACCTGGGACTTGAGTGTGGTCACATGGTGTGGGGGTAGACAGGCAGTCTGACTTATAGTATTTAGAGGAGTACCAATGAACTCCAGGCTCTGAACTGGCAGCAGCTTTAATATGGGCATGTTGACTGTAATGCCTAAAGACTGGCAAACCCTGGTCTGTTCTAGGAGATGCTTGTTTGGAGCGGTAGGAGCCAATCGTCTAAGTGCAGAAACACTCAGAATCCTTGCAGTCTCAAGTGAACTGCTGCCACTGCCAAACATTTGGTAAACACTTTGGGGGCTGTAGTGAGTCCAAAGGGCAGGGCTCTGAATTGACAGTGACTGGCTCAGAGTTAAAAGTGCAAGTGTCTTCTGGATCATCTGTCTATTTTTGTGATAGTACACATCCTGAAGATTGACTGAATACATCCAACTGCCCTTGTGTAAAAAGAGGTAGGATGGACTGAACCGCGACCATTTGGAACTTAGAATTTTTCATATATAGGTTCATGTTGCTTAGATCCAAAATCTGTCTCAGGTCCCTTGTCTTTTCTGGCACTAAAATGAAAGTACAGTTTTGCACCTACCATAAATGTAGATGTTTGAGTGCTAATACAGCTGCAGTCATAACAGATGGGTTGTCCTGCCGTCAGGCGGGTCCTCGGTCGGCCGAATTCCAAAGTCTAGGTCCGGTGTCGGTTGTCGTCGCTTCTTCCCTGACGTCAGTGCGACAGGGGTATAAAAGAACCAGCCGACGCCATTTTCTTCAGTTTTTCTTGCCCCAGATGAGATGTCAGGTGCCCTCAGAAGGAAGGCAATACATAAAATTTTGTGTAATAAAGCAATGCCATATAATCAAAATACAGTAGTGCAAGCAAATACACCATTAATGAATACCACAATCAGGTTGTATGAGGAGGTGTTAGCCAATAGGCCTGTCCCAAGAGGGGAAGGAGGGAGGGAAACCTGGACTGCAGCTGTATTAGCACTCGAACATCAACATTTATGGTAGGTACAAAACTGTACTATGTTCATCGTGCATACAGCTGCAGTCATGACAGATGGGTAGAATCCCAAAGCTAAGAAAGGGGTGGTAGGCACTAGGTGGAACTAGGAGGAGCCAGGATGCCCTGCAAGACTGCAGTGGCAAAGCCTGCTCTAGTTTTGGAGTATAATGGTAGGTGGTAGTGCTTGGAGAAGGTATGCACAGAACTCCAAGTGGCTGCTTCCAAAATATCTTTGGTAGGAACTCCTCTGAGGAAAGCTGCAGAGGAAGCTGTGGCCCGTGAGATCTGATGCCTGCAGGTACAGCTTTGCCATGAAAAGAGTAACAAAAGCGTATGCAGTGGGCTATCCATTTTGAGATTGTCTGTTTGGAAATTGGCTTCCCTTGAGCTCCTATAGCATAGGACACAAAGAGCTGTTCTGATTTTATGAAAGGCTTTGTTCTGTCCAAATAATAACGCAGTTGTCTGTGGATGTCCAAGGAATGTAGTAATCTCTCCCCGTTGTTTTGAGGATTAGGATAAAAGGTAGGTGAGTGTATAGCCTGATTAAAAGCTACCCTGGATACCACTTTTGGCATAAAGGAGGGGTTGGTTCGTAAGGAAACTGTCCTGATGGAAGATGATAAAAGGCTGCACAGCCATGAAGGCTTGTAGTTCCGATACCCTACGAGCTGAGGTAATAGCCAGAAGGAAAGCTGTTTTCCAGGACAAATATTGCAAATCTGTTGAGGCAGCTGGCTCAAAAGGAGGCAAGGTCAGCTTTTCTAGAATGAAATTGAGATCCCAAGCAGGTATTGGTTGTTTCCTTGGGGGTTTCATATTCTTAGCCCCTCTGAGGAACTGTCTTAAGAGGGGGTGAGAGAATAAAGGTGGATCAGTGTTGTATTCTGCAGAAATGGCTGATGCATGGATTTTGATGGAGGAGAATGAAAGTCCACTGCTTAGCAGCTCAGCTAGATACTGTAATATTTGAGGTAAATTCAGTTTTCCAGGATTCTGGCCCTTTTTCTCATTCCAGGCACAAAACCGTTTCCATTTTGCGGAGTAAGCTTTTCTAGTAGACGGCCTTCTGGACTCCAAGATGACATCCTGCACCTCCTTAGAGAGTAGGGTCTGTTGTGATGTTAAGAAATCTTCCATGCGGCCAGACTGAGTGTTTTCAGCTGACTGTGAAGAGTTTTGAAGCTGTGCTGAGTCAGAAGAAGAGGCATTAGAGGCAGGGTCCATGGTGGGGAATGCGTCAGGCTCCTCAGGAGTGGGTACCAGTGTTGTCTTGGCCAGTCTGGAGCAATGAGAATCATCTTTGGTCTGTCTGCTCTGGTTTTTAATAGAACTTTGGGCAGCAGAGGAAGAGGTGGTAAGGCATAAACTGTCATTGTTGTCCAACTGAAAGAGAGAGCGTCCACTCTCCAGGCCTTTGGATGAAAAATCCTTGAGCAGAATTTTGTCAATTGGTGATTTTTGTGGGAGGCAAAGAGATCTATGTCTGGCCTTCCCCATGCTTGAATTATCTCTGTAAAAACTTGAGGATGCAACTTCCATTCGTGTGGATCTGTCATATTTCTGCTTAGGTTGTCTGCCAGCGTGTTTTCCTTGCCTGGCAAGTACTGTGCTTGAAGTTCGATTTGTAAGTCCAGAGCCATGTTCCAAAGTGACATGGCGAGCCTGCATAGGGGGTATGAATGGGTTCCTCCCTGTTTATGTACCACATTACTGTGGTGTTGTCTGTCCTTATCAATAGTTGACCTGGATGCAGTAGGTCTTTGAAAGCTATAATAGCATTTATTACTGCTAGCATTTCCTTCTGGTTGATGTGAAGGTGCTTTTCTTTTTGGGACCATTTGCCCTGAATGCACCGATCTGTCATGTGCGCCCCCCCAGGCGTAGTCCGAGGCGTCTGTTGTGATGACTTGATTTGCTTGAGGCTTGCTGAATGGGAGACCTGTGTTTGTTTGGCATGCTTGAGTCCACCACAGAAATTCCTTTTGAAGACATGGAATTAGTGGTATTATTGTTTCCAAACTGTGGCTGTGTTGAGACCATAGGTTTTTCAGGTACCACTGAAGTTTCCTCATATGCAGCTTTGCACATGGGATTAGTAGGATGCAAGATGCCATGAATCCCAGAGCCTGCAGGATTTTCCTTGCAGTTAGCCTGGTGAAATTTGCTAGTGTTCTGAAGTACTGAGTTAGTTGCCCCTGCTTCTCTGGCATGAGGTAGGCCATCTGGGTGTTTGTGTCCAAGTTGGCACCCAGGAAAATTATTTTCCGAGAGGGTATTAGCCTTGATTTCTTTTTGTTGACTGTGTATCCCAGAGAATTCAACAACATTATTACATAAGCCAGATGTTTCAGAAGTATGTGCTTGCTGTCAGCTTGGATCAGGCAGTTGTCCAAATAGGGGTATATTTGTATCCCTTGAAGTCTGCAGTAGGCAATTACTGATGTCAGGCATTTTGTGAATACTCTGGGCGCAGTAGATAAGCCAAAGGGCAATGCAGAGAATTGATAATGGGTTGAACCTGCAAGAAATCTGAGGTATCTTCTGCAATTTTGTCTGACTGGGACATGCAGGTATGCCTCCTTGAGGTCCAATGTTACCAGCCAAGACTCCTTGCCCAGCATGGGAAGAAGCTGCTGTAAAGTGAGCATCTTGAATTTTGGTACGAGTAAAAATGTGTTTAGGATGGATAGGTCCAAAATAGGTCTCCAATCTTTTCCCTTCCTTGGTACCAGGAATAGTCTGGAATAAAAACCTTGACCTTGTTCGTGAGCAGGTACTTCTTGAATAGCTTTCTGAAAATAATGCCAGTTTTCCGCCCAAGGGTGCTACCATTTGAGCCTTGCTTGGCATGCAAAGGGGAAAGTCATTGGGCTTGCTTTCTGAATGGCTGTGAACTATCCTCACCACCTCTTTGTGTAGGAGCTTGCCATTGTCTGCCTCTAAATGATCCTTGAGATTGCCCTCTGCCCCTCGGGCGCCTGTATCTACCTCTTTGGGGTCTGTCCGTGGCTGGAAAGGACCAATTTTTGGAAGGCCAATTTCTACTGAAACGTGGAGGTTGTACCTGTAGGAAATCTTTCATTGTTTGCATTGATTTAGCCTTTTCCTCCATTTTCTTTAATACCTCCTCAGCATTAACACCAAATAATACATCCTTATGATGAGGGGCATCTAGTAATTTAGCTTTGACATGATCTGGTAAGGTTTGTTCCTTGAGCCAGGCATGTCTACGTATCACTGATCCTGTAACAGCAGCTCTACATGAGGCCTCTAGAGCATCAAAACCACACTGCAAGGTATGTTTACCCACTTGTTCTGCACTATGCATCAAATCCTGCAACTCCAAGTCTGGTTGTTCAGGTTGTGACATTTTACTTCTCAATTGTGCTAACATAAACTGTTTGTACTTTAGCATATGGAACTGGCAGTTTAATGCCCTCATGGTTAAGGTGGCCGAGGTATATACCTTTTTCCCCCACCTTTCTAAGGATCTGGAATCTCTCTCGGAAGGTAAAAAGAAGTTATGTTCTTACCATAACGTTCCATGTGGAGTGTTCATCTTGCCTTTGTTCTTACACACTGGTTCGGAGCCGATCCTCGGCTCCGAGTCGGCCACATAGCAAAGCTCTGCATCTTAGAGAAGCTGGAGACCAGGCTATATCCCACAATCCTCCCTGCCATTACTCAGATCTAGTTTGCAAGCAAACCAGACCAACGAAAAAACCTCAGTTGCTAAGGCTACACACTGCCACAAAACTCAGAGACACCATCTCACTTAACTCATTCACTCCAGAGCAGCTCAGGAAAAGCTGCCTGCTGAATTCCACCATAGGAACAACAGTCCAGCCTGAGCTTATTTTCAGAAAATCCATTTGTAATACTATACAGAAAACAAATGCTCATAACTCTTTAACTATAAGAGCTACACTAAAAATGTAAACGTGAACGTTGTTCAACAGACACTGACCTTTCCAACAGTGTAAATGTTGATAGTGCATATCAAAGTCATAATGAAATATTTGGCAAGGAATGCTGATATTGTGCAATTTTTTTAATTTTTTGGAAAAGCAAGAACAATATATTGGTCTATGTACCATGCAGACCCATACAATTTGAATTTAATTTGTTAGTATGAATGTCAGCTTTAAAATGATGCTTTAACCATAACTGTGTGACACTCCTTTCATGAGATATTCACAGAAATATGATTAGTATATTATTTCTCATAACTGATAAACAAAGCATAATATCTCATCACCTGTAACAGACAGAGCCTACATATCAGTGTAGAAGTTGTGCATCTGAATGTCAGCTTCAAAATGATGCATCATTTGTGTGATCACCATGCTCCCTTGCAAAGATATGGGCATAATAATGAGAAGTATTGTAAATGTATAATTTTCATATTCGTACAAGACTAAACAAACTGTAATATCTGTACGTGTTTACAGTGCCTAGACACAGTTCTTTTACCATGATGTAAGGAGTAACACTGTCTTCAAAATGATGCATTACTTCACACAATGTGGTGCTCCCTTGCAAAGTTATTTACCAAAATATGAAAAAAATCATAATTTCCATAACCTAAGTCCGAAACAAACTTTGATATCTGCACATGTGTCAAACATACAGGCACAATTCTTTTACCATGTTAGAACCAGCAATACTGTCTTCAAAATGAGATATTACTTGGCACATTCAGATGCTCCCTTGCAAAGTTATTTACCAAAATATGAAAAAAATCATAATTTCCATAACCATAAGTCTCAGACAAACTTTGATATCTGCACATGTGTCAAACATACTGGCACAATTCTTTTACCATATTAGAACCAGCAATACTGTCTTCAAAATGGGATATTACTTGGCACATTCAGATGCTCCCTTGCAAAATTATTTACCAAAATATGAAAAAAATCATAATTTCCATAACTTAAGTCGGAAACAAACTTTGATATCTGCCTATGAGTACAACATACACGTACCATTCTTTTACCATGTTAGAACTATACATAATCTTTTCAAAATGAGGTATTACTTAGCACATTCAGATGCTCCCTTGCAAAGTTATTTACCAAAATATGAAAAAAATCAATTTCCATAACAGTTATTTGCCAAGCTCAGAGATATTAATTTTACACAACACATTTCATAATAGTGTTTTACTTACTATACTGGTCCGACTTGGTCATGGGTGTTTTGCATTCTTCTCACAATCATGCATGGCTCTCCTCACGCCATTGTGGAGGTTGGTCAAGAACAACGCAATGCCCTCCTCAGTTAGGTGAATGTCATCCCTTCTGAACCGGTGAACATCTTCGGCGGTGATGCCGTTATGGCATAGTGTCGATCCACCGACCCTGTGCATAAAGCCATGCATGAACACATTCTGTAAATGTCTGAACAGCAGAAGACAGTCTTACCTTATCTGAAATAAAGCATGGGTGGACACTGACAAGGGTGCACAGCCAGGGCACATGTAAAGAGAAAAAGCAGGGTAAGGACCGCCGCTCCACTAATATGCCAAGGACAGGCATGGGGCTCCAGATGTTGGTTATCTGTAGTGTCCCATAGCTGTGCCGGCTGCCCACTCAGACTGCTGATACCACTATGATCTCATGACCTCCTTCAGTGTCAGCAGTCTGCCTTACCTCTGCCTTTTCTCTTTACATGTGCCCATTCAGCAATGGACCTAAGGGATGAGGGACTGAAGTAACTCACTAATTGCTGTCCTGACCTTCATACATTTACTACCCTCACCTACATACGCTGACTACACCTGAAGGTAGGGAGACTGAGGGGAGAGCTACATCAAGGCAACATGTCAAAAGACCAAGACTGACCCAGGCTGTGTCTTTTTGCATGTTTTTGCAGTACATCACAGTGGCACACCCAAGCCCATGCTTACCGAGGACAGCAGCACTTTGAGACTGTGCTGTAGAGTCTCCAGGTTCCCAACTGCGATCCCGGTGGATCACAAGATCCATGCTGGCTGGGTATTGCCCCCTGTGATGCACCCAGCAACACAATATTCGGCGATGGGACAGCGCAAGGTTTTTGGCTGCTCCCTTTCCAGTGAGTCCCAGAACAGCAGAAGACCGTCTTACCTTATCTGAAATAAAGCATGGGTGGACACTGACAAGGGTGCACAGCCAGGGCACATGTAAAGAGAAAAAGCAGGGTAAGGACCACCGCTCCACTAATATGCCAAGGACAGGCATGGGGCTCCAGATGTTGGTTATCTGTAGTGTGCCATAGCTGTGCCAGCTGCCCACTCAGACTGCTGATACCACTATGGTCTCATGACCCCCTTCAGTGTCAGCACTCTGCCTTACCTCTGCCTTTTCTCTTTACATGTGCCCATTCAGCAATGGACCTAAGGGATGAGGGACTGAAGTAACTCACTAATTGCTGTCCTGACCTTCATACATTTACTACTCTCACCTACATACGCTGACTACACCTGAAGGCAGGGAGACTGAGTGGAGAGCTACATCAAGGCAACATGTCAAAAGACCAAGACTGACCCAGGCTGTGTCTTTTTGCATGTTTTTGCATTACATCACAGTGGCACACCCAAGCCCATGCTTACTGAGGACAGCAGCACTATGGGACTGTGCTGTAGAGTCTCCAGGTTCCCAAGTGCGATCCCGGTGGATCAAAACATCCGTGCTGTCTGGGTATGCGCCCTGTGATGCACCCACCAACCTAAGAGCAGTTGGCAAAAAAAAGTGAAGAGGGACCTTCATGGCATTGGTGCTTAAGGGCTTGGCTGCCTACTGACATGGGGGCACAGAAAGAGCACGTGTACACTGAAAAAGCAGGTGAGGCACTCTGCTTTACCTCTGCCTTTTCTATTTACGTGTGTCCTTCATCTGAGTCATAATCATCATCCTCACTCTGGTTGGCATTATGTGGTACATCAAGGTGCATACCATTGTCTGAACCACTGCTACAACCATCACAGTCAGTTTCCTCACCCAACAGGTAAATGCTGCTTGCTTTCTCCTCAACAGATGGCATCCTTGGTGGTGACTGTGTTGCTTTACACTTGAAATCATACCTGAAAAACACAATGCAATACACCATTCTGATGTAATATACCTGCACAGACGCACGTGAAAAGCAATGCACTTAATTCTCTTTCTCTCTCTCTCTACATATATATATATATATATATATATATATATATATATATATATATATACATACATATATATACACAAATCTATATATTTATATCCCCATCTATATATATCTACATACACATATAAATCTGTGTGTGTGTCTGTGTGTGTGTGTATATATATATATATATATATATATATATATATATATATATATATATATATATATATACCAAAAAGATATGTAAATAGTCTAACAGGTAAAATATGCCCTCTGGTATCTCACCCACAAAAGGAGGTATCAATATATTTAATGCTAAATAAAAGATCAAGACTATAATCAGTAACAACAGAATGACTTCATAGTTCGAAAGCACAGGAAATATTTTACCACAGCAGTGCAGAATAGTCGCAAAGAAATATAACAAGGCAGTCAATAATAATAATATATATATATTCAAATTCTTCATGCAGTACACCACAAATCCTCTTATTCCTGCCACTTTCTCATGAAAAAATAGCAACTGAAGATGTAATGTATACATTTTTCGTACTAGACTGCTTACATTTCTTGACATTGTATACATGACATAAATGAAAGTAGTGTGGAGGGGTGGGGGTGTATTGCAATCACTGCAAGTGGAGAAAGAGCCAAATGTGAGTTGTGCATTCATCAATGTGATAACGACTTCTACTTATGTAAATAAAACTGACAGCTGCTGACAATTTTACCTGAAAAGTGACAATGACTCAGTACTATATTGTAAATGTACAGTGCTAATGACTTGCAAAGTTATGCATGGCCAGACACAGGTGATAATTGCTGGCATTCATTGTATTACCTTCTGCAGGTGTTGCAACACAGTCATAATCTGTTATAAGGCCATAGTCACTCAAACAGTATAACACTTACATATTACTGAGCGCTTCCTCCCACCTAAATTCCACACATGACTGACAAAGCCAGGAGAAATGCATAAAAACAATGTAGCTCCATGCTGTCAGTAGTCACTCTGTAATAACCTTTTCTCACTCGGGCAACTACTCACTATAATCATATTAATAATAATAAGACAAGCAGAAATAAACTACATAGCTTGTCTTCTGCCATAGTTTTACATAATTACACACATTATTTACATCTGATTTCTATACCAGAATGCAAAATTCAAAGCTAAAATTGAAACAGCTGGCAACAACTATTGAGACACTCCATTTCTATTACTGAACCAAAGGTTACTAAGTTGTTCAGTGCTTTGAAGGTAAAGAACAGGATTTTCAACTACAAAATCAGCTACCAATGCATTGCTCTAGACTACCACAAAGTGAATGGACGGCATACATATATCTCGATATGCACACATTTGCACAGACTTATATATATATATATATATATACACACACACACACACACACATATCTATATATATATACATATATATATATATGCACTTAACCGCAGTAGTATCCCAAACACTGAAAGCATACTTTTTACATCCTCTATAGTTCTCCGCACCTGCACTTAACCACAATTAATAGCATTGATCTCACTAAGACAACCACTCAATAGAATCAGAAACAGAAATAAAATCAGAAATGTCTAAACTATCTGGTTGATTAGTGTAACAATTAATCCAACAGGCAGTCATTCATTTTAACCCACCTTACCATACCTCTCAAGTATCCAGATTTCTGCCTCATATTTATGGTCCGTTTCTCACAAAAATCTGTTTTTTGGCAAATCACAAATCACAGAAAACTGAAGACACTAAATTAAATTAACAGAAGAAAGTATGTCATCTGCAATTTCTTCTTAGCATATAAACAAATGTTAATATAGGAAAATCAGACTTTAAGTCAACCACAAATAGAAAGAAATGCAATGCGCAGAAAGTGTCAAAAAGAGAATGAGCAAGTGCAATTTAACACACATCAGAAAGGAGACTCAGACTCTTGCACCGTGAGACATACCAAGCCATTGCATTATTCTTACTTGCATACTCGTGCTGCAACCTGTCTAGCAAAACTTGCTTTATACCTTCAATGTAGACCTTAAATGTTACACAGCCAGAGATAAAAACGCAACACATGTGCTAAAACACCCAGTAACAAAATATTTCATTTTCTTGCTGTCTGAATTAAGCCATTTTAATCTAATTTAAACCAAATGAAGCATCCGCTGCCGGTGTCTTTCTACTAGACCAGACGTTATCCCGAATTTCACCCAATGCAAAAAAAATAAATAAATCAAGATGCTACTTCAGTTCACAATATAGTTCAATCTACAAAGAGTACTAACTATGCCAAACACTAATTTGTAATAGAGGGCACTACCAAAGAACACATGTGGCCTAAATGAAAATGATATTAACTTCACCCCTTCTAAAACATCATCCAAAGCTATGCATCCCCACTACACACAGACACACCGGATGTAGGAGCCAATTAAATAAATGTGAATAATGCATAACCAAACTAAACATATTTCTAAATACTATGCGCAAACATTATACATTCTAAACTTACCAAATGATCTGTAGAAATAGAGATTATGGAAGTATATCAGTTTGCTTTCAACAGAGAAAAGAACAATGGTTTAGGTAAAAGATTTTTGGCTGCATTTACAGCACCCTCAAACAGCATTACTGGACAATTAAAAACACACCCAGCAAATCAATACTAGAATAGTTACCAACACAAATCACTCTACAGCACAAACTATAACAGCAAAACTCTAACACTACTAAACTACGCCAACTTCCTCCAAATTGCTTTATATCACCGAAATAGTGCTTCGTTAATATCAAAACAAATCTAAATTTACCTACGAAAATCTTTTATTACACAACAATAAACCGACAACCAAAACAAATACTTCTTATTACTATAACAATAATAATAATAATAATAATAACTTTCTATAAACTAACAAGCAAACTCTTTCTCCACACCTTCTCCGTTGGAACTATAATGACTACTAGAAGTTAACGTTCTTTTCTGAGGAGGATCTTTAATCTTATCTTGCAGTAAAATAAAACAAAATAGAGAATAAGACTATCTTACATTAATGAAGAATTAGGCAGGCTCGGAGGTGAAAACACGAACTGATCTCCGTTGCAGCTTTTTCTTTCCAGATCATGACAGTAAGCGAATGGCTCGATAAACAGAGGATACAGTAGTAAATTACACAAAATGCAGAAAAAGAAAGGGAAAGATGTACTGTAGGACTCAATTTATTTAGACAGAACAGAGTGGTGGGAGGTGTTAAGCAAGAGATGGCTTCCATTGCCTACCACTAGTTCCTTGTTGAAAACCATTTGAAATTGGCTTGCTGCGAGGGTTCGTGAGCAAGTATTGCTATGGGAAGAGTATACAAGAATGGAGATGGAGCTTCAATTGTTCATAGGTTCATAGGTTTATACTAGGCTATCTGCCCTAAAGCATTTATAAGCCTAGCCCAAAGTTTTTGTGGCTTACGCCATCCCTTATATGAAAAAATACTGTGCCCATTAGTTTGTTGTGCCTCTCTCCAGCAGTGACACAGAGATGATTCCCGGGGTAAACCTACGATCTCCCATCCACAGGTCAAGATTTCTCTTGAACAGAGCCAGCGAGGTGCTCTGCCTCACATGGACCGGGATTTTATTCCACAGCATATAGGTTCATAGGTTTATACCAATTTCATTTTTAGTTGACAAGCATTACTTTTGAGCTGGTCCCATAAAATCGATCAGATCATACTGCTGTGCATAAGAAAGAAACAGGCAAAAAACAATATTTTGCTGAGTTTCTTATTGTTTTGGCAGGGATGGCAAGAGCAAAACTGAAACAGCAAACTTCTCATCTGCCCTATTTACATACTGCAGCTTCCTGAACCATAATAAAGGTTTCTGGCATCTTTTCAAAGCTATATAATATCATCTGAAAAGATTTAACAGGGTAGTACTGATTCCAGAAAAATAAAATGAAATCACCAAAACAAAGAGCTCAGTTTTCAGATAGGGGATTACCTACTCATTTTAAAATTTCCTAAACAAATACAATATGTTGGCTTGAACTGTCAATTTTAACTAATCTTTTGCTTCTAATCTGGTCAGAACCTTGATTTCTGAACTAGCCACAATTACTTCAAAAACAGTAAATATTAAATAGAGTTGCTTGCTACTGAGATTTGTCTGCATACATCAACTGGACATAAGCTGATTTATGTATATTTCCTGCATTTTATTGCGGTTTTATCATTTGGACTGATTCCTCAGATCTAGCTCTGTTGAAACTGTCTTGTGTGTGTGTCTGAAGCTCTGCCCTAGTTGTTAAACTGCTTTGAAATTCCTTTAAGTGTTAATTAGCTTGGGGGGTTTCTGATCACATTAAAACCTGTGTTGGTTACATCTCTTGTAATCATTTTAAATAGAGTTGCTTGCTACTGAGATTTGTCTGCATACATCAACTGGACATAAGCTGATTTAAGTATATTTCCTGCATTTTATTGTGGTTTTATCATTTGGACTGATTCCTCAGATCTAGCTCTGTTGAAACCAGGGTTGCCAGACGTCCCTATTTGGGCGGGACTGTCCCGAGATCAGTAGCCTGATCCCGAGTCCCGCCCTGCCGGGTTAAATCCCGGCCAGCCTCCACTTTGTTTGTTTTTTGATTGACCCGTATACCTGGCATACGGCCAATCAAAATTGCTAAACACGAGTTTGTGTTCCGCGTTAAACACGAAGCTCCGTGTTTAGCGATGGATTGGCCCATATGCCGTATATGGGCCAATCAAAGCCGCAAACACGGAGCTTCGTGTTTAATGCGGAACTGCAATGCATTAAACACGAGAAGCTCAGTGTTTATTGCAGGCAGAGTGAGCTCAGTTCTTTAATGCGGAACTATGTTCCGCATTAAAGACCTTTTTTTTTTTTTTTTTTTTTTGGTACAGAGATAAAATATACGTCTGCATGACTGACATAATCCAGTATCTCATCAATCAACACAGCTGCCGCTCTAAAAACATCGTATCTGGCAATTTATAAACCTTCATTTCAGCTTAATTATTAATTACTTATGCAGACCTCCATATCATTAGGACTAGGGTTATTTAGAAGCGGCAAACTGCTTACATAACAGACTGGCAGATACAAAAGGTCAGTAATATAGAATTTTGACATGTTGCTGGCCGAGTTCTTACACATTTGTAGATTTCATTATTTGTAAAGGTTTTGACATGAATAGACATGGCATGTTTTGTTATAAATTAATATGGAAGTTGGACTTGAACAATGAGGGAGTCTTTCTTGAAGATTTTGCTTTTCCTGCCAGTTTTGTTTGTTTACAGAAAGAATACAGGAGGCATGTGTTTACATAAATTCCTCATCAGATGTTGAAGGTACACATTTCAATAAAAATGTGTTTGTTGAATGAACTTGCCACCTGCAGAAACTGCTTGGATTACCTTGATAATGCCCTCAAGTTACTGTAAGCCATTTCTGAGATTGCAGTATAAGGCACACATTTGTTGTTTTACAGAATGGAATCTTTTTTTACCTATTTGAAGTTCCAGTGTTTTACTTTCTACATTTTAACATTTTGTCATTTACAGTGGTTATTCTGTTACTTTATTTATAATGACTAATTTCTTTTTCACCAGTCACCATGCAAAACATACCATTCATTTGTCGACCCCCATGAAACGCATTCATACTAATTCAACCTTCAGATATCCTAATACTGTGGTTATATTGGTACCTTAAGCTACTGCAGTTGAGACTACTCTAATGTGGATTTGCCCCAGTGCATGATTGATGGAAAGCTTCATATCTGACAGGCAGAGTGAGCTCAGTTCTTTAATGCGGAACTATGTTCCGCATTAAAGACCTTTTTTTTTTTTTTTTTGGTCTTCACTTCGTGAGAGACCATCTTTTTTTTTTTTTTGTCCCTACCTGGGTTGCTGGAAATCTGGCAACCCTGGTTGAAACTGTCTTGTGTGTGTGTCTGAAGCTCTGCCCTAGTTGTTAAACTGCTTTGAAATTCCTTTAAGTGTTAATTAGCTTGGGGGGTTTCTGATAACATTAAAACCTGTGTTGGTTACATCTCTTGTAATCATTTTAAATAGAGTTGCTTGCTACTGAGATTTGTCTGCATACATCAACTGGACATAAGCTGATTTAAGTATATTTCAAGCATTTTATTGTGGTTTTATCATTTGGACTGATTCCTCAGATCTAGCTCTGTTGAAACTGTCTTCCCCACCCCCCCTCCCTGTTTTTGGTTGTAGTTTAAATTTGGTGGCTTTTGCAGTGCCCGCCCCACTGTAGATTTGATCTAGGACACTCCCCCAGTCCCATCTCTTTACCGCATTCTATCTAATAAACCCCTTTCTGCACTTGCTTTTAGTCCTTTTTAATTTAATTACATTTTTTTCATACTGTGTGTGGACTAATATTGCTATATACTCAAGTGTGCCAGCTTGCACTGCATGTGAATTGTTTTTATAGCATTTACTGTCTGTTTTTTTCCTTGTCTCTGTAAAAAAAAAAAAAAAAAAAAAAATCTCTTGTTTTCCTGCCTTACTGAACTAGAGTAGTCCAGTTTCAAAGTTGCTGATCCCTGGGCTTTGTTTTTAGTTCCTGTTACTGATCCATTGCCTTATTAGGAAGGAGGGAAGTTTCTTTGCTTACCAGTGGGAGTGGGAAGCACTGAGCAGACTTTTTGTCCGATTTGGTGAAGTTTCAGCCAGAAACTAGTAGTCCATTGGTCGTTTTGGGCCAATTCCTAGCTCCTTTCAGCCCCCTGCTATAAAACATGCTAAACGCTGCTTCCAGCTTGTACCAACTCAGCACAGATCCTCGTGGTGGCCTGCAGAGTGATCCAAGCAGCAGAGAGCTAAAAGAGTGACTTTCTACCAGATATAAGTATTTTTTGTGGCTTTCCCACTGTTATTAAGCTAGCGACTGCATTTTGCCTGTTTTACTGCTACGTTAAGTGATTTCTGCATTTTACACGGTTTATTGCACTTTAAGTTACTAATTGTTGCAAATTGTTTCTGTAGGCTACACACTAAAGTGCGCTAGCCGATTTATAGCATTTACTGTCTGTTTTTTTCCTTGTCTCTGTAAAAAAAAAAAAACAAAACAAAAAAATCTCTTGTTTTCCCGCCTTACTGAACTAGAGTAGTCCAGTTTCAGAGTTGCTGATCCCTGGGCTTTGTTTTTAGTTCCTGTTACTGATCCATTGCCTTATTAGGAAGGAGGGAAGTTTCTTTGCTTACCAGTGGGAGTGGGAAGCACTGAGCGGCCTTTTTGTCCGATTTGGTGAAGTTTCAGCCAGAAACTAGTAGTCCATTGGTCGTTTTGGGCCAATTCCTAGCTCCCTTCAGCCCCCTGCTATAAAACACGCTAAACGCACATTAGCGCAATTTAGCGCGGAGTTGCCACTGTTGCACAAAAGAGCAGCGGCGGTTAAACAAGGTTAAACTATTCGGGCCATCTAAATTCCACTCTTCAAATTTTCCCTTAGAACTACCTTCCTCGAGCTGTACTGCTGATCTAACCAGCATATCCTATAACTGAAAAGTTCATCTCTACTTGATTCCCAAGTAGACTATTCTCTATCTGTAAAGCCTAGCACTTACTCCTACAGTACTTGCACCTTGATAAAGCACTCTTATTATAGATAGTACCCCACCAGCCTAAAACCCACTTCCCCCGGAGTCCTTTGAAAGTCTCTTTATCTACTACTTCTACTATGTCGAGGGATCAGTTGCTAGTGTCCTCTCCAGCTCAACTGGTGAACCTGGGAATACTGAGGCAATGTTACAAGTGCCTCATGTACACAGACAATCCTCTCCTTCTCCCACAAAACACAAATACATGCGAGATGCAACTATACGGCCAAACTGGAGGCTGAGCTCTCTCAACATAGGACTGGCAAGACCAGACAGGAGGAGAAGGTAACCACACACAATACATACCCAGTCACACATGGTACCATCACAACTTCAAATCATACACATACTCACACAAAGACATACTCGGAGGCTCTGATCAAAAATTTACCAAAACAGCAGAGGCCACCAAAGCAGACACCCAAACAACTACCACCTCACGACCCAACACATGCAACACATAGACCACACAGTCAGAGTGTCAAACAGTCACAGCCCTTAAGGCCAAACAAAATGCCAGACACACTTGTCATTGGTGATTCCATAGTCAGACACACTGACGCCCCGCTCACCAGACTGAGTAAGGAGAAGGTCACAGTAAGCTGCCTGTCGGGCGCTAGAATCCGCCACATAACGCAAGCACTCAGGTCTCTCAACAGCAGGTACAAGTACGACTCAGTCATTGTCCACGCTGGTGTCAACGACCTGAGACGTACCTCCTTGGACTACATGAAAAGGGACATCGAGGAGCTCTCTGATTATGTAGCCCAGGCAGGTATGACCCTGACCTTGAGCAGTATCCTACCTTCACCTAGAATGATGCCATAATACAGTGATAAGATGATCAGCTTTAATAATTGGCTTAAATTCTGGTGTCATTCAAAGGGGATCCAATGTCTGTCTGCCTGGGATGACATGCTGGACAAGCCACGCTGCTTCGCAAGGGACGGCTTGCACCTGTCACCCCTGGGCTTCCGGATATTGGCAAAGGCTCTTGCCACCCCCATAGTGCCTTTTTAGGCAAGGCTCAAATTCTAAACCTACCACCCTAGAACACCAAAAGGAAAAAACTAAGGGTAATGCTGCTCAGTGCCAGAAGTCTCAATCTCAAGATGCATGCACTCGAGGCCCTTCTCAATATGGAGAACATCGATGTCTGTGCTGTGACAGAAATCTGGTTCAAGGCTCCTGAGAGCACCCCAGCACTAACAGGTTTCACCTCATATCATGCGTTCCGCCCCAAAATCCGGACAACACCAAGAAAGGAGGGTGTCCATATTCATAAAGGACACCCACACCTCAAGGTTGGTGGCAACGCACGATGCATCGGAGACCATCCAGGTGCAATTAACCATAGGCAAGACTGCTCTGCAATTTGTAGCATGTTACAGGCCACCCTCTCAAACTCAGGAACCTCACATGGCCTTCCTGAAAACATTGGAGGGGATAAATGTATCTCCAAACACCATCATACTAGGTGACTTCAACTACCCTAATATAGACTGGGAACACTACTCAAGCCCAAACACTCTAACCCAAAGATTCCTGGAGTTCATAAACTCAAATGCCATGGAACAACTAGTCACCAGCCCCATAAGAGGAGAAAACATACTTGATCTCATCATCACGAACATGGGATCAAAATGTTCAACACCGGAAGTATACCCCTCACTGGTGAGATCAGATCATAAACTAATCTCGCTGGAGGTCCTCATCCCCCCACCTGAAACAAAAAAGACCACAGTGAAAAACTTCTCAAAAGCCGATTTCACACTTCTAAAAACTAGTGTGGTCTCCTTTAAGGCCCCTGAGCCAGTGGTAATCATTACTCAAACCGCTGAATCACTTACAAATGCCTTCTACCAGCACCTACAGGACTGCATGGATCAGGCAATCCCAAACAAAACTAAGACTCTCTGTACCAAAGGCAAGCATCCAGTCTGGTGGACCCCAGCCATAAACAAGCTCTACAACAAAAGGAGGAAGCTACTACAAGATAGAGCAAAATCCTTGAAAGGTAAGACACCTTTGATCATTATAAGTAAAAAACTAAGAGCTCTCATAAAATCATCCAAGGCATATTTTGAGAGAAAAATCGCCAAGGACTCTAAAGACAATCATAAGGCCTTCTTTAGCTATGTTAGAAACCTAGGAGGAAACTCCCAGATATGCTCAGAATTAGTTCAAAATGATGTGAAAATTACTGAACCTACACACATTGCCAACATACTGGCTGACAGGTTCAGTGCAAACTTCTCCCCCAAAAGGAGAGATATCTATTCCAGAGGATTGTAGCCCCCCCAAACATCTCCAACGCCCAGGTGAGAACTGCCCTCACTAAGGCAAAAAACACAGCATCCATGGGACCGATGGTGTCCCCGGCTGTGTTCTTCACGAACTCAACGAGGAATTAAACCCACAGTTAGGACAGCTGTTTAATCTTAGCCTCACCTCAGGATACGCACTCCAAGGAGTGGCGCACGGCGACTGTGGTCCCACTTCATAAGGGCGGTGCCTCCACAGACCCTGGAAATTACCGCCCCATTAGCTTGACAAGCCTTATCTGCAAAGCCATGGAGAGGATCATAATGGAACTCATAAATAAAGACATAGGGAACTTGCAGACTTTGGATCCAACCCAGTTTGGCTTTGTCAAAGGCAGATCCTGCCTCTTAAACTTGGTTGACTTTTTCGAGACAGTCACCAAGGCCATTGATGAGGGAAAGGCAGTCCATACAGCCTACCTCGACCTGGCAAAGGCCTTCACACAATACCCCACTCAGGTATCATCGAAAACTCATCAGCTTGAATGTAAACCCATACATCACAAGATGGGTTGCAAACTGGCTAAGTGACAGAACCCACAGGGTCAGAGTTGCTGGAGCCATGTCAGACTCAAAGCCTGTCACAAGTGGTGTCCCACAGGGCTCAGTCCTGGGTCCACTCTTGTTCAGCATCTACTTTTCTGAAGTACAAGCAAACACAGGAGGGTTATGGCTGACAAAGTTTGCAGATGACTGCAAACTGGGCGCCATAGTCGAAAACACATCTGACACAGATATCCTCCAGAAGGGCCTCACAGAAACGGATAACTGGTGCCAGAGCCATGGCCTGAAGATAACGCCAAAAATGCATAGTCATACCCTTCGGGAAAAACAAGGTTACCCTAGCTACCATATAGGTGGCAATCCACTGAGCACAGAAAAGTCATCAGGGATCTGGGGACCCAGGTTGACAGTAGCCTTTCGTTTGACACTCATGTTGCTAAAGTAGTTAGGAAAACCTTCTATATCGCCCACCTGATCATGAAGGGATTCACATCTAGATCAAGGGAGGTCATCGTCCCCCTGTACTCATCACTCATTAGACCTATGATTGAGTACAATGCCCCGTTCGGAATGTATCTGATCAGACACCTGCTGCAGCTTGAAAGGCCCCAAAAGTTCCTCACCAAAAGGATAAAGGGTCTCAAAAATATGTCTTATGCTGCTCAACAGAAAGAACTCCAGCTCTATTCAGTCTCATACTGCTTGCTCAGAGGTGACCTGTGCCTGACATATAAGGCCATGTCAAACCCAGATTTGATGAATATGCTTCACCTCAAAAAATCTAGATCCCTCAGAACCACAAGGGCGGGAGACTTAAACCTTGACACGGTTATAAATAGAACGTGCTGGAGGGACAGATTCATCACCCAGAGACTCCCTATGCTGTGGAACAAAATCCCGGTACATGTGAGGCAGAGCACCTCGCTGGCCTTGTTCAAGAGGAATCTTGACCAATGGATGGGAGATTGCAGATATACCCCAGGGATTACTTCAGTGTCACTGCTTGACAGAGGCACAGCAAAATGATAGGCATAGTTTTATTCAAACTAAAGGGGTGGCGAAAGCCACATAACTATGGGCTAGGCTTCTAAATGCCCTTGGGCAGATCGCCTAGTATGAACCTATGAACCTATTTCTTCCTATAAATTAGAGGCGAAAACAAAAAGTAAAAACAGTTCTACTTCACAGGGTAAGCTTATAAAGTGGAATTAATTCTGTTTGGTCTCAAGTGAGATGTTAACTACACAGATATTAATCGCTCTTGGTTATATTAAAAATGCCGTCATTGTAAGTGGACCTAAATGTGGACCCAAGTGTAAAATGGACCTACGTCCAGTCGGACACTCCCGGTCAACAAATGTAAATAAATAAGTAACTTAGTCAGAAAGCTAGTCTTTTAGAATCTGTCCCCTCTGCCACCCATTGTAAGACTGTTTACAGACAGGCCTTACACCAAAAATAAATCACACTGAAAGAAAGTATTTTGGAATAGGGCTCTCCGTTCTGTAATCTTCACTGACGGTTAAATTACTACCAGAATACTGTTATAACTTTACAGCTATTAGTTTTACAAATACACCTGGTCACCGATCCACCTCTGAGTAAATTCCATTTTTCTTTACTAATGGGACTTACATGTATTGGGCATGTGTGGGCGTGTTCCGTTTGATTGACAACCAAAAGGCAAACAGGGTTAAGTTAAACTGTTGATTGGCAGGAAGACCGACTAATATTTCTAACATAACGCAGCCAGAGAGAACAAAATATTAAAAAATGCATTTAAGGATTCACTAAAGCACACTAACGCTTGTTATTTTAGCAAGCATCTTTGATTTTCAGACTTCCTTTTCTTCAGAAAATGCACACTGACACAAAGCCTGCCATTCTACCTCATGCAACTCAACGGTATGGGAGGTCATTTGGGCGGGGTTTGCTACAGCCCAGCACAGAAATGTTACAAAAAAAAAAGTTATGCTGAAAATGCTCCCTCGCTCTCTCTCGTTAACCAAGGAGGGCCATTTGCTAAAGAAAGAGCTCATCTCCAGTTCGTCTAGACGTCTACTGACTTATTTCCTGTAACTAAACAATTCCTTAAGTAGTAGATTACCTTACATAACTGTCCAATTTTGCATAAAAATAGTGAACTCCAGCGCTGATCACTGCTTCAGTGGCATGAATTCAATAATTTTAACTATAAATCTGCTCCCGGAACCAATGCATTACAGTAACTGACTGAACAGAGAAGCCCTTCAAATATTGAGCGCTGAAGTTTGTAAGGAATAACTGAAGCATTAGCAGTTGTTTTAAAAAATATATTTGCATTGGTATAAAGGCACAGAAACTGTAAAATGAGTGAGTCCATCCTTATAACGTTCTGACTGTCAAATTTGATTACTGTGCTGTCAGAGCAAAACAAAGGAACATAATTTTGGGGGTGGAGGTGTGACGCAAGTGGTAGCTTGGATTGCAGAAATCCGATTGGCTGCCACCACTTGCTTTATCAGCAACTTTAGAAGAAGATTTTTTAATAAAAGTTTAATGTAAACTTAATGTAAAAACATGCTGAATCATAACTGAATAAGATAAATTACAAGTTCAGTTATGATATCAGCGTGTTTTACATTAAACACAGCTGCAAACCTGCAATAGAGTTTATCGCGCTTGTGGAAGGCACTCGGGGGTAACAGCTTGCATTTAGTATCTTCTCATGGCGCACTCGGTGTTGAGCACAGAGGCGCCAAGAGAAGGTACTCGGGGTTAATGAGTTAACAAATTAACTAAGGGTAGCGAAATATACCCCATGAGGCAAGAAACAATAAACCCGGAAGGGGTTAAGGCATTTCGACCAGACTCTAGTCCTACTCGTTCTTCCAAACACGTGAGGGAGGGAATGTAAGAACAAAGGCGAGATGAACACTCCACATGGAACGTTATGGTAAGAACATAACTTCTTTATGTGAGTGTGTTCAATCTTGCCGTTTGTTCTTACACACGGGTAGCGTCCCTAGCTCTGTCAACCCGAGTGACTCATGGAAGAACGTTCCTAAGCACAGTGGACCCAAAAGATGTCCTGTCTTTGGAGGCTTTGTCAACCCTATAATGAGCGATGAAAGTATGTGGTTTAGACCACGTGGCTGCTGCACAAATCGTGTCCAAAGGCAGACGAGCTGCATGAGCCAAGGAAGTGGAAACTGATCTGGTAGAATGGCCATTAGGTTTGGCAGGCAAGGCCTGATTCGACTTAGAATATACAAAGGCTATACAATCAGTAAGCCATTTAGATAGTGTACGTTTTGTAACTGCCATGCCCTTTTTATTGTCTGCAAACGCGACAAAAAGCTGATCTGTTTTCCTGTAATCTTTAGTCCTGTCCAAATAAAATCTTAGTTGTCTGTGGACATCCAACTTGTGCAGCATATACTCCAACTTGCTGGTATGGTTTTTGAAAAAGGTAGGGAGTTCTATGGACTGGTTAATATTCGTGACAGAACATACCTTAGGAAGGAAAGACGGATTTGTTCGCAAGGAGAGACTCTATCTGGATGGAAAATTAAGTAAGGTGGCTTGACTGATAGTGCTTGCAGCTCTGAAACTCTTCGAGCTGAAGTAACAGCTACGAGAAAAAGTGTCTTCCACGACAAGAACTTCAGGAGACAAGAAGAGGCTGGTTCAAAGGGTGGCAACATTAGTTGCGACAATAATAAATTTAAATTCCATGGGAATAAAGGGTCTCTGACGGGCGGTCGAAGATGGAAGGATCCTTTCATAAAAGCCTTACAAAGCCTGTGGGACATAATAGGAGAACCGTCCTCACCAACATGGTAGTTGGATATGGCCGCCAACTGTACTCTTAGTGCGGAAGTAGAGGTTCCTTTGTGAAAAAGGATGGATAGAAATTCTAGAACTTTATGTAAAGGAGCTACTAGGGGGTCCAAGTGTTGGCTAGATGCCCAGTATACAAAGTGTTTCCATTTACTCCTGTAGAGTTTTGTAGTGGAAGCCTTATGAGAGGCAACCAGAATGCGTTGAACTGCTGGAGAAAGTAGATCAGACCTGGCTAGGCAGGGAAGTGGAGCAGCCAAGCTGCTAGTTTGAGGGATAGAAGAGACGGGTGAGGAACTCCCGACGAATGGGTCAGTAGATCTGGTACTGGGTCCAGGATCCACGGTTCCGCTGTTTGATGGGCTTGAAGAAAGGGGAACCATATCTGTCGAGGCCAGAATGGGGCTATGAGTATAACTGTCCTTTCCAGGTTCCTGGCTTTCTGAAGAAATTTGGGAATCAAGGGGGTAGGTGGAAATGAATATAGGAGACCCGGGGGCCAATCGTGTATCAGTGCATCCCTGGGGACATCCCCCAGAGGGGGTAGAAGGGCAAAATAGCTTCTGCATTTGGTATTCATCGGGGAAGCAAATAGATCGCAGCAAGGCTGGCCCCATCTGCGGAAAATTCTTTCCGCCACCTGTAGCTTGAGGGGCCACTCGTGAGGCAACAGGATGGCTCTGCTCAACCTGTCCGCAATGACGTTGGATGACCCCGGGATGTGCATTGCTATCAGAAAGCGACCCATGGACTCTGCCCATTGCCAAATTCTCATGGCCTCTCTGCATAATGGGTAAGATCTGGTTCCCCCCTGTTTGTTTATGTACCAGACTACAGACATGTTGTCTGTCTGAACTGCTTCTGTTCCTAGAGGTAAGAGGGTTTGAAAGTGTTGCAACGCCAGGAACACCGCACTCATTTCCAGAACATTTATGTGCAGGTTGTACTCCATGTTGGACCATTCCCCTTGGACTGTTCTTCCCTGAAATAGTCCCCACCACCCTATCAGAGAAGCGTCCGTGGTTATCGTGGCCATCGGATTGGGTAGAACAAATGGACGACCCATAGTGAGATCCTGACTGTACACCCACCATGAGAGGTCTCGTTTGCAAGAATCTGTTATCAGAATCTCGTGCGCTAGGGGTAACTGTTGGAACAACCACTTCGTGAACAGCAGCCATTGGAGGAGCCTCATGTGCAATCTCCCCATAGGGACTGCAATCAGGGACGCTGCCATGAGTCCCAAAACCTTTAACACTAGTTTGGCCGGGGCTTTCCTGCTTTGCAGTAGAAGAAGAACCTGCTCCTTGAGGGATGAAGCCCTTATTGGAGGGAGCTTTACCAGTGTTAAACGTGTATCTAGGTCTGCTCCGATGAATGAAATATGCTGTGAGGGCAGTAAGGCAGATTTTTTGAAGTTTATGGAAATCCCTAGGTGGGAAAAAAAGGTTGACTGTGTAGTCTCTGGCTTGTATGAGGCGACGCTCGGTGGTGGCGGTGAGGAGCCAGTTGTCCAGATAGGGAAACACCCGGAATCCTAGATGTCTCAAGTGAGACGCTACCACTGCCATGCATTTGGTGAATACCCTGGGGGCTGAGGTGAGCCCAAAGGGCAGGGCTCGAAATTGAAAGTGACTGGCTCCCAGCCGGAAGCGCAAGGGATCTCTGGACGGTCTGGCCATTTTGATGTGGTAGTACGCGTCCTTGAGATCTATCGAGCACATCCAGTCGTCCTTCTGTAAAAATGGAAGGATCGATTGAAGCGTGATCATCCGGAACTTTTCCTTCTTCACGAAGGTGTTGAGATTGCCGAGATCCAAAATCGGTCTCCAGTCCCCTGTCTTTTTTGGAACTAAAAAGAACCTTGAGTAAGTTCCGGATCCTCTTTGGTCTGCCGGGACTGGCTGGATGACTCTTTTTTCAAGCAGCTTTGAAATTTCTATTGCTGCTGGGCCTCGCAGATGGGGTGGCACATCTGGAAACCTTCTTTGTTGGGGTGGAGTTGATATGAAGGGGATTTTGTATCCTCTGGTTACAATGCTTTTTACCCAAGAGTCCGAGGTGAGAGTTAGCCAGGCCTGTGGGTATAAAGCCAAGCGACCCCCGACTGCCTCCAGAGCAGGACAGTCGGGCCCTCGTTCAGGAGTGCTGGAAAGGCTTACCAGGGCCAGGATCCCTGTCGCCTTGGTTCTGCAGACCCCCTCTGCCGCCGGGGCAACGTCTTCCATTTCTACCCCCCCCTCTGCCTCTGGGGGGGGGGGATCACACTGTGTGGCCTGGAAAGATCCCGGAGTTTTACGGAACCACATTTTTCCGTCTCGTTGCCCTTTGGGGTACGGTCTAGTTGGAGCGGAAAAACGGACTCCGACAGCAGACAGAGTCTTTCCTTCTTGCTCACACCGAGTTAGTGTGTCCTTCACTTTGGGCCCAAAGAGAGTGGCACCATCAAAGGGGCGCTATGGGAAGACTTGAAGGCTTCCACAAATGAGCACAGCCGCATCCAGGATTGTCTTCGTAGAGCAATCGCTGAAGCTGCAGCTCTACTCGATCCTTCAGCCACATACGAGATGATCCTCATGGATGAGTTCACTATGGAGGTAAGGGTGTTAAGCTGTGCTGTTACCTTATCTGAAACAGCAGCATCTGTGTTACCCTGGAGGGTATCTCCCAGCTCCTTGATGAGATCCCTCTGCAGACGTGTAAAATGTGTCAAATAGTTTAGCGAACGCATGGAAAAAGTCGCTGAACTAAAAACGCGCTTCCCATATCGGTCCGTAGTCCTAGAATCCTTATTAGGAGGATGAACAGAAGAGAAAGACTCAGACATCTCCTTTTTAGTGGCTGCCGCCACCACCATAGCGTCGACTGGGACTCCCTTGGTGAGATAAACCTTGTCCTGGGGGGCGGTAATAAATTTGCTCGGTTTTCGAGGGACCGGTTCCACTGTGTCCGGTGTCTCCCATGCCCTTCGAGCAATTAAATCCATTAACTCATCGAAGGGCGGAGTAACTCAGGAGGTAGAAGGTTGAGCACCAAAAGCCTTCAGCAACACCGACTCGTCCTCACTGGGGGCTAGGGACTGCCAATCACCCCTCTGTTTTAAGAACTCCAAGATGTCCGCAAATGAGACATCCTCAGAGGGGGATTTTGGGGACCCCTCTGCCTCATCCAAGTCAGTGTCGGATGTTAGAGATTCCTGCGTGGAATCCAAGTGCCTCCTCTTGCACAGTCTTTTCCTCGGAACCTCATCGGAGGGGGCTTCCGGTGAGGCCTCCGAGGAACAGGGGGCACCCTCTGGGGGTGGCTGAGGCAATGGTGCTCTACACTTTGGATGGGTCGTGGGGGCAAAAACACAGAGCGGCCCCTTAGGGGAGGGAGAAGACACCTCTGATGAAGTGGTTGTCTGTGCAGACAAAACCTTCCTCATAAGGTCAAAAACCCCTGAACCCCGGGCCGAGGACTCCTCCGGTTCCGAAGAACATGGAAGCATCCCAGACACGGGGACCGTGGGCCTCGACCCAGAGGACAGAGCCGAGCCAATCTGCGCCGAGGCCCCGAGAGGGAGAGTCGGCACCGAAAGGTCGGTACGGCTCTCGGTCCTGGAACCGAGGAGAGATCGTCGGCTCTGCGACTCACCTACAGGTTCCGAAGGAGTCTAAGTCAATGGTGTCGATCGTGCAATGGACGGTTTCAGCACCGAGGGCTCCACTATCATCAACTCATCCTCTCCCGGCTCCGAAGACTGGATGGGTCTCGAAAGAGGACCTGTTGGAGATAAAGGGAAGCCTTCTAGTTTCAACACCAATTGGGAGGAAACTGCAATCAACTTGGAAAGGGCCGTGTTCGTCATAAGTTTCTGCATGACACGATCCATATCTGTATCGGATAACGGTCTGGAAGATCGGGTCGAAGGGGCCGAAGATGGCACCGACCGAAGAATGGACAGTGGCGGTAGCTCAGACACTGGTTCCAAGACCTGGGGCTCAGTGAAAGACAAACATTCGACGCTCGGCCCTGAAGTCTGTGGAACCGGCGAACGAACCTTCGAAGATGAACTCAGAGCCGATGACATGGGCTCCGACATCTTCGACCCCTTCGAGGACTTAGAAGCCTGGTCCGATTTGTCCAAAGCCTCCTGGAAGGCAGGCTTCAGTAGTCCCCTAACTAAGTTTCCTGCGTCTATCTGTCATGACCCTCCCGCTGAAGAAATGGCATATAGAGCAATCCTCTTGCAGGTGGAGAGGGCCAAGACAGTAGACGCAGGAAGTGTGGTAGTCAGTGATGGACATTTTCTGTCCACACTGACATCTTTTAAAGCCGGATTTGGCTTTTTCTGACATAACCGGTAGAAGTAAGACACTCTACTATGAAAAATTTTAAGACACTAGCTATACAACTAATAACTATTAAGTAAATATTTATTGTATATATAAGTATTGCTATAAGTGGGTAAGAAGAGGTAGGCCACAAAAGGGGACCTATAAAAATGTGGCAGGATTAATTATAACAACACACACACACACACACACACACTAGTACTAATCAAAAACTAACTTTTAAGAACTATAAGAACTTTTTAAACAAGAAAGATAAGAATCTTATCTGAATATAACAAAATTCTCTCTGGTCCGAGCTCTCGTTGATGTGATCCGTTGCAGCAGCAAACTAGATCGGAGTAATGGCAGGGAGGATTGTGGGATATAGCCTGGTCTCGAGCTTCTCTAAGATGCAGAGCTTTGCTATGCGGCAGACTCGGAGCCAAGGATCGGCTCCGAACCAGTGTGTAAGAACAAACGGCGATATTGAACACTCTCGCATTGGATTTTTAGCAGTGGAGGCCTTAATTCCCTTGGGGCCCTGTGAGATAGTTTCTGGGTCAGCTGCATGGCTTTTGTATAAAAATTGATGTGAGTCAGGAACCCGGTAGTACCTGTCAGGCTTGACTGGGGCTGGAGGTAAAGAATCCGGGTTAAGGCAGGCCTCCGAGTACACATCATCTAGTATGTCTAAGACAGGAGGTATAGCCAGAGGCCTGTGCTGAGGTAGCAAGAGAAAATCCCTAAGCCTTTTCTTGGAATCTGAGTACTCTTGGCCTTCCCAGTGGCAGTGTTCCCTTAAGGTATGCAAGGTTTCCCCAAATGAGTAATCCTCTGGGGGGGGGGGGAGACAGAGGGAATGGACTCCTCTGCATCAGAATCTTCAAAAGGGGAGTAAGAATGTTCCTGTTCAGAGTGCTCTGATATAATGGAGGCCTGGTCAGAGGAGGGGGATTCTTCCTCCACTCTGAGCCTTTTGTCCGGGGGGGGGGTTTGAGAACCCCTGATAAGAGTAATTAAATCCTCAGCCATTTTAAGCATCTGTTTTTTAGGCATGGGGCCTGGAGATGGGCCCTATGTAGCTTGTCTCTTAGAATGCATGGCTGCTTTAGACTTAGTGAAAGCCTTGATGGAAAAAGAAGAGGAAGGTCTGAAGACACCTTGAGAGGAGGCAGACCTGTTTACATTTTGAGATTCACCACCAAGAGTGGCTTCGGTATCTGTAGTCGTGGGCCGAGAAGCCTGCGACTGGCACAGAAGACACCGCCAATGAAGTGTCGCCGGTAGTCAGGGCTGCGAGGCACCTCGCTGAGAACCGGACCACCTGTAGTTGGCTTTGGCGTGGTGTCGGTAGAGGCCGCTGGACCTCGTGTGTCGGTCCTTATCTTTGCTTTTAGACAAAACTGGAGTCGGAGTATCCGACGACATAATATAGTTACATTTTTGCCAAAATAATGCTGGGCTTAACTCCCGACACTTAATGGTGCGTTTATTGAATGTAGCACAAAAACGACAGACCGAGACGTCGTGGTCTGGGCCTAAGCAAGGAATACAGAGGGAATGAAAATCCTTATGCTATTTGCTTCCCACATGAAATACAATTATTAACTTTGTCTGACATCGGTCTGAGGCAAGAAAAGTTTCCCCAATGGGGTACTTAGCTTTCAAGAAGACTTCGGTTGCAAAATTTTCGTAATTTCAGGAGCTGGCCGACTGGCACTTGCGAATTGCTTCTGCTTCAGGCACCGCGCGGCAAGAAAGACTGAAGAAAATGGCGCTGGCTGGTTCTTTTATACCCCTGTCACACTGACGTCAGGGAAGAAGTGACAACAACCGACGCCGGACCTAGACTTTGGAATTCGGCCGACCGAGGACCCGCCTGACGGCAGGACAACCCATCTGTTATGACTGCAGCTGTATGCACAATGAACATCCTCAAGCAAGTTCTGAATCCGCTCTAGTCTGGTGGGACCTCCTGGATGACTAGTCTAACAGCTTCTGAATTTCTTGAGCTCCAGCTCCTCTCTGACTGGGTAGACCATCAGGAAGCTTGTTTGTTTTGGGGTGTAATTGTTTGGAAAAATGGTATAAAGTAACCAGTGGATATTATTTTTAGCACCCAAGAATCTTTTGTTACAGTAGCTCAGGTGTCTGGGTGCAAGGACAAACATTCCCTGACTACCTCCAGAGGCAAGCAGTTAAACAGCACTTCAGGAGCGCTGAAAGGGTTTATCCGGAAAGGAATCTCAGAAGCCCTGATTGTGCAGACCTCCAATGCCACAAGGCCAGTGTCTTCCATTCAAACTCCCTCCTCTGCCTCTGAGGGAGCTATATTGAACTTCTAACTACAGTTTAAGGCACCAGGCTATGCAGGAATTTACCATTAATACTGTTTATGGAAAAATGCAATACTAAGTGATTAAGACACAAATCTGGTACAGTGGATATAAAAAGTGTACACACCCCTGTTAAAATGTCAGGTTTTTGTCATAAAAAAATGAGACCACAATAAATCATTTTAAAACTTTTCCCACCTTTAATGTGACCTATAACCTGTACAATTTAACTGAAAAACAAACAAATCTGTTAGGGGAAAAATATAAAAAATAAAAAACGTACAATAAATTGGTTGCATAAGTGTGCACACCCTTAAACTAATACTTTGTTGAAGCACCTTATGATTTAATTACAGCATTCAGTCTACTTGGGTTGGAGTCTATCAGCGTGATACATCTTTACTTGGCGATATTTGCCCACTCTTCCTTGCAAAAGTGCTCCAAATCTGTTGGATTGCGAGGGCATCTCTTGTGCACAGCCCTCTTCAGGTCACCCCACAGATTTTCTATTAGATTTAGGTCTGGGATCTGGCTGGGCCATTCCAAAACTTTAATTTTCTTTTGGTGAAGCCATTCTTTTGTTGATTTGGATGTATGCTTGGGGTTATTGTCATGTTGAAAGGTAAAATTCCTCTTCATCTTCAGCTTTCTAGCAGATGCCTGAAGTTTTTGGGCCAAAAGTGACTGGTATTTGGAACTGTTCATAATTCCCTTCACTTTGACTAAATCCCCAGTTCCAGCTGAAGAAAAGCAACCCCCAAAGCATAATACTGCGACCACCATGCTTCACTGTGGGGATAGTGTTCTTTTGGTGATGTGAGGTGTTGTTTTTGCACCAAACGTACCTTTTGGAATTGTGGCCAAAAAGTTCAGCCTAGGTCTCAGACCATAACACATTTTCCCACATGCTTTTGGGAGACATGATGTATTGTTTTGCAAATTTTAGCTGAGCCTGGATGTTTTTTTTTGCATAAGAAAAGGCTTCTGTCTTGCAACCCTACCCCATAGTCCAGACATATGGAGAATACAGGAGATTGTTGTCACATGTAGTACACAACCAGTACTTGCCAGAAACTCCTGCAGCTTCTTCAGTGATGCTATAGGTCTCTTGGCAGCTTTCCTGACCAGTTTCTGTCTTGTCTTTTCAACACTTTTGGAGGGATGTCCAGTTCTTTGCAATGTCACTGTTGTCCCATATTTTCTACACTTTTTGATGACTGTCTTCACTGTGTTCCATGGTATACCCAATGCTGATATTTTTTGTACCTTTCTCCTGATTGATACCTTTCAACAATGAGATTCCTTTGATGCTTTGTAAGCTCTCTGTGAACCATGGCTTTTACTGTAGCAGGCAACTGAGTAAATGTCAGGAAAATCCTACTAGGACAGCTGAACTTTACTTGGGGTTAATCAGAGTCTCTAACTGATGGCAGGTGTGTACCCAAGAGCACCGAATGGTGTAATTTAATCAAAAGGTGCTTCAATAAAGTATTAGTTTAAGGGTGTGCACACACATACAACCAGCTTATTGTACGTTTTTTATTTTTTATATTTTTTCCCCCAACAGGTTTGTTTGTTTTTCAATTGAATTGAACAGGTTATAGGTCACATTAAAGGTGGGAAAAGTTTTGAAATGATTTATTGTGGTCTCATTTTTTATATATCACAAAAACCTGGCATTTTAACAGGGGTGCGCACACTTTTTATATCCACTGTAGCAGTATGCAGTTCTGCCACAACTGTGAATTAAACTACAAGGCTTTGGTCCAGTTGGGTTTAAAATATAAACAGACAGCTTGAACAAATTTAAAAGTGCAATCAGATGGAATAGATCAGAAAAGCACAAAGCACCTCCACACAGGTTACTGTAAGGGCACTCGCATATTTAAGCATAACTGGCATAAGTAAAATTTTATTTTATTTCCTTTTTGATGAAAAGCTAGTTACTCACTATTCCACACCTCTCCAAGTCTTGGATAAAACATATTATATAGTTTCTGATGAAAAATATGCTTTGCGCTTTGCAGAGTTAATCATAGACATGTGCACAAGATACAAGCACATTTAAACTGAAGTTCCAAGAAACATGAGAAGCAAGACAGTCAAAACCAGTCCTACAAAAAATAACAGAACGTGAAACTCAAGTACTGCAGAGGAAGACTCCAAGATGAGTTACCAGATGAAGCTGTTACACAGCAAGAACTATCTGAAAGGAAAGTACAGTTGTGTACACTTACCATAAATATAGATGTTCAAGTGTATTCACTGTTGCAGTCATCACAGTTGGGTTATCTGTTTGCAGTAGCCCTCAGTCGGCCTGATTAACAAAGTCTTGGGTCCTGCATCGATTGCTGTCTCTTCTTTCATGACGTCAGGTCGTTAGGGAAATAAAACATGCAGCCGATGCCATTACATCCGTCTTTCTTGCCGTGCGGTGCCCGAAGCAGAAGCAGTTCGCAAGTGCCGGTCGGCCGACCCCTGAAATTTTAGTTTTCGAGAGTCTCTGTGTCTACTAGACTCGCTAGAAACTCTTCTTGCTCTAAACCGAGGTTGAACCTGTAAGAAATCTTTCACTGTTTGCAGATTTCTTCTCCTCCATCTTTTTAGTACCTGTTGGGGAAGCAAATACCTCAAAGATTTGACATTCTGGTAATGCCTGCATTCCCATGCATGTCTCCTGATAACTGTGCCCGTCATTGATATAAAGAAGCCTGGCCAGAGCATCATAGCCACACAAGCTCAGTACCAGCCCTACTGAAAATGTCTGGTGTGCCCTGGGTAGTCAGTGGCTAGCAGACCCAACAATGGTGATGAGTAGGGCACTGGCTACAGAGCAGAGCCTAATGAATCAGGAGCAGTGCAAGAATCATTAGAGGCCACCAAAAAAAAAAAGAACTGGAGGTATAGCAAGGCCTATGTTGTGGCAAATGTAGAAAGGTTCAAGCCTTTTCTGAGTCTGAGAAATCTTGGCCCTGCCACTGAAATTGTTCCCTCATAGCATGCAAGGTTTCTATCCCAAAGGAATCAATTCTGCACTGAGGGCTGACATGAACTCTTAAACATGTCGTAAGGAATAAGGAGCCTCATCAGTTCTTTATATTGTGTCATCATCATCTGTGGATACTGCTTTAAAAGTGCCTTAATAGTTGAAATATCAGGAACAGAAGGTTGGATTTCATGTTCATAACATAAAATGAAAATGGGAATTATCGCTGAATCGATAAAAGTGAATGACAATTAAAGCAGCTGAGGAAACAGATGCAACCTTCAAAGCAAGGTTTCTGATCTTACTTGTCCTTTAAATTAACATGGCAGTGACAGTGCTGCAGTCTGAAACAAAGGAAAATCTGTTCAGCAAAGAACTGTGCCTTTCATGTAATGGTTCACCAAGCAATACAGACAAACTGGGGAATATGACTGTGCAAGTCCATTTATGAAGTGATTATGCCAAAAAACATTTACACTCTGACTTAGGCTGAGCCCTTCCCCACCCCACTAATGTAGAAGTCTTGAAGTAGTATGGGAGTCCCCCAAATGATTTGCTGAATGTGGACTGCAACATAAAGTAAGTGCATTTGCAGTAAAAACATTTACAGCCACATCACTTACCTGCAAACTAGGTAAGTTCAGGATCCATTAAGTGACTGAACAGCTTTGATATCCGGCCGACGAAAGGGCATGCTGCTGACAGGACAAACCATTTGTAAGGACTGCAGATTCACCAGAATAAACATGCATGCGTGACCCATCTTGGTTAGTACTCTCAATGCAATTTAGTTAATGAAATTTTTCAAAGGAAAAACTAAAAACTCCACAATGAGTTTTTGTATTGGCAAACTATTACCTTTCCTTCCAGCTTCTTTCAGTTTTTCATCCTGTTCCAATAACCATTTAAGAACCAGATGGCCGGCTGGATGTTCTGCTATGTGCATCTAAAAGAAAAATAAGTCTTCAGTGTGTACAGTAGTGTTTGTTGTGTGTGAATGAACATACAATACCACTAGGACTCAAATACAAGATTAGTTTAGCAATTTGACCACTGTAATTATGTACAGATATTTACATGAGAATTTCTAGGCAGATAATCATAAGATCTCCTCAAAGTTCTAGACTGAATGTTTTGATTAAATAGAAACACAGTATTTCAATCATTCTGAGGGGCAACTGACACAATTTTTATTTTCGTACTTTCAGCATACCAAACAAAAGTGAAGTTATGCTTAACTGTCATCTGTACAAGTCACAAACCCACATCTGTAATGCAACTATGATTACAGACACATATCTCAAAAACATGCCAGTATTTAAAACACACAATTAAAACTGCTGAGCCAACAACACATTTTAATGCCTATATATGTATAATGACTGTATATTTTTCTAAGTGGTATGACATACTCACTAACTTGAATATTTACATTAATACCAATAGACGAGGTGAGATGATTTTGGGTTCTATACTCACAGTGGGCATTTAGATTATGCACCCATACAGAAAAATGTGATGAAGAGGAATGACAGGCATAACTCTCAACTGTCCAGATTTATGCAGAATGTCCAGCTTTTTACCTCACAGTTTTGGTCTATTCCTCATAAAAACTGTGGTTTTCTGTCAATCACTGAAGGACAGAGTCACTAAGAATGACAGACATTACAGCTTCAGACTTCATATCCTTCAAAGAATGCATGTTAACACAAAAAATGTTAGTCTAGCAATATTTAAAATCTGTCCCTATTTTAGGCCTTTGTCCCCCCATTACTTTCAACTTTGTCCAGATTTTTTGTGCTAAGAGGTTGAGAGGTATGCAGGATGGTGCACTTCTACTGCCCTTTAGATAAGCTATTAAGATCAGGTCCCACCTACAGGGTTTAAGGATAAGTCAGGATTGATGATCCAATGGAAGACAGAAAGAAAATAATTTCCTCATCCACTCACCCTTCATGAAAATAAATAATTTAAATAAATACATCACCTGATCTCTTCACCCCATATTACGCACACTTCAATTAACATTCTGTAATAATTCACATTTTCTAATATTAGAGTCCTCCTCTTCCTCTCAACATAATGATATACTGATAAATACATAAGCTATGTGTATGAGACTTGGGAGACAAACTGAAAGGTGAATATTTAATACAGCACTCAGTGATTGAAACTGTAGATTCATATGTTGTTGTTGTTTGTCTTTCGGCTTTTCCCGGTTAGGGGTCGCCACAGTGGAACTCCGGTCCACTAATGATTGGCAGCAGATTTTCACAAACGCCGAAGTGCCAGCTCGACGTTCAACCTTCAACGAAGGGCACGCCCATTTACGCATGTCTTTCAAACGCCAACCCAACTGCGAGGAGGACATGTAGACTCCACACAGAAGGCACTCCCTGTACTCCAGCCGAGAATCGAACGACAGAACCTCTTGCTGTGAGGCAACAATGCTACAGCTGCACCACCGCGGATCTGTATGTATAGGGGTAAATCCAGTTTTGAGTTTTTCTAATCATATCAACTGGCTAATGATAGTTACAGCACTACAGAGTGCATAAAATGTTTTTTAAAGTCCAGGAAATCAGAAATTATGAAATCATTGTTTGTCATTTACATTAGAACCCAAACCTGAGTATGGAATAACAATATGGAAACCTTATAAGAACAATAAGCATGAAAGATTACAGCGGAAATATACAAAGGGTATCCATCAATGTAAACATTTAAGTTAGTGAAAGATTAAAATATCCGACATATAAACATTTAAGATGAGACCTTATTTAAATATATAGAGCATTTAGAAATAACCCCAAACTTTCCCATTGAAAGTCATCAAATAGTAGTAGAGAATCATCAGACAACCTACTGTAAAAAGATGGAGAATGGAGACATGATAAATCAGCAAGCAAAGGAGAGTAGTATTGTTGGAACTGAATTCACACTCAAGTCTTGGTGCATACCTTCATCAAGTAGACCCTGTTTTTTCACAAAATCTCACCAAGACGACACTGGTATACATACCGCATCATGGACAGAAGTAGGTTAAAAAGTGAGAGAGATAACTGTGTACACAACATCCATGATAAAAAAAAAGTGCCCAATCCTGGTAGGCAAACTGGTGTCAGGACTAGAAAAAAAATGACAGTGTAGAACTTTTAAGACACAGAAACATTCCTACAATGGGGCTAGTCCAGGGGGAGGATCCCCCACCCCCTGCTGTAGAAGATAGTACTAAGTCAACAAACATCACAAAAGCTGAGGCACGAAAAAAGAGCCATACAGATGACAGAGTGGACTATTGAGGATAAGAAAGAAATTATGTATTATTGTTACTATTATGCAAGAGGGCCAGAATTTCCAGACAGAAGATATACAAAAAGATTAAGAAAGAAATTAGAGGAAAGAAAATACTTGCACAAGAAAAAACTGTCAGAAGCTTCAAATACAAATTTATTTTTATTAATACAACATATTTATGAAAAACAATATATAGACCAAGAATCATTGGGAAAAAGAAGCAACTGAGGAAGTGTGAAAAATATAAAGAAATTCTAGAGACTTTTGAAAAGTATAAAAAACAAATATGGACATGGCAAACAGACAGATCTGATATTGTGCAATATTTGTGCAAAGGACAAAGCCAAATTAATCAATACAAAACAGGCAGCCCCAAAGATATTCAAAGAGAAATATAGGCAAAGGCATCCGGATATGGAATATTTCACAATACAAAAAATAAGATCACAAAGAGGGAACATAGAACAGAAGATTAGTAAAGGAGAAGTTAAAAATATAGATGTTGAAGTTATGGAATACCTGCGAAGTGAAGGATTTAACGTAGAAAGTCTTAGACTATATCATGCCATGATGGAACAATGAATCCCCCAAGTAAGGGAAAACAGGAGGAGCAGGAGACATAGGAAGAAGAAATATAGACATGGGAAAGAAAGAGATTTAATACTGTGCAACTTTTATGCAAAGGAGAAAGCAAAACCTATACAAAAAGAGCAGCACAAAAGATATTTGAAGACAAATACAGGCAAAAGAATCCGGACATGGAAAATTTTACAATACAAAAAATAAGAAAACAGAGACTTAATAATGGAGAAGTTAAAGAAATAGAAACTGAGGTTATGGATTACCTGTGAAGTGAAGGATTTAGGGTAGAAAATCTAATGCTGATAAATTCATAGCATGATACAGCAATGGATCCCCAAATTAAGGAGAAACCAGTGAAGCACGAAACATCTGATCAAGCTGCCATATGAATATACTTTGGAGCCTTCCATAGTAAACCAGTACAAACATTCAGTTGAATTTGCACAGCAAGGGATGGAACAGGAAGCTGTGGCAACTCTTACACAGTTAATGTTGTGGAGTGATAGGCTGGTGAGTTCCCATATGAAAGAGCAATGGATTACACAGGATGAAACTGAAGAGAATGTGGCACAGGAAGATGCTATGGAGCTTTATTCCATATAATGCCCACAGGAAATGGAGAACAAAGAATGTGCCCTCAGTTTGGAAGAGAATGATCTAAGAGAAGAGTTTGATTTAATAGAGATGAACAGATATATTAAGATCAATGAAAAAACAGGCTACAGAAAATGAATAAAACCTCAAAAGTTAGAAGGCTGATAAAACAAATGAAGACAGTAATTAGGACTTTTCGTAGAGATTCATGTGATACAACAGAAGTAAATAGGATATAAACACAGGGTAGAAAGGAAGGGGAGCAATCGAACGCCATCATGGAAGTATCCATGCAGCTTCCCAGACAAGTATGTATTACCAAGGGGGCATCCATCAACTTAAGCTTGATATCATCAGGCAATGGTTGAAGTTGAAGCCAAGAATATCTCCTTATCTCAGAACCAAAAGCAGCAGCCCGAGAAGAGGCATCTACTGCATCATAACTACACTTGATGGAATGGCAAACCACCTGAGTGGAAGTCCCTAACATGGAAAGAGCAGATATTTTACCTTCAGGGTCTGGGAGGTCAAAAATAACCTGGCAAACATGAGAAAGGAGAGCCAATGCATACCTGGACATATGGGTCTGCTAATTAATAGCCCTAAAAGCCAAGGTAACCGAGGTGTAAACCTTCTTACCTAGCCTTTCCATGGTTCTGCCGTCTTTATCAGAAGGCAGTAACTTGGGTGAAGGAAGTAAAAGAGCACTTATCAGAGGCTACAAACACCACTGAGGGGTCAGCAGCCGGACACTTGTACAAAAAGTTACAGTCCTCAGGCACCCTATAAAGGCTTCCTGGTAGCAATGGCAGAGAATCAGGAGCTTTAGAGGCATTGGGAAATGCATCCAACAAAGCAGCCAAGAAAGGAGGAAAAGCAGAAGGTGTCGGAGATTCCATCTGCAGCAATACATAGCACCTTTAATGAATCTCAGAGACCTGAGCACAATCCCATTTAAAAAAATTCCATCATCCTGGAGACTGCCCCCCCCAAAAGAAATTTCTTCAAAGGGAGTATCAGGACTGTTGGATTCCTCTTCCTCAGACCCATAATCCAAAGGAGAATGAATTTGGGAAGAGTAAGCAAAGGATTCCTCATCAGAATCCAACTCTTCCTCAGAGGAATCCTCTTCCCTGGGTTGTTTAAGTGGCGTAGAGGACCAAGGGGGAACTGTAACAGAGACCTCCTGAGGAGGTTTCAGTGCTATCAAAGCATTAAACAAACTCTGAGTGAAAGCCTGCCATTCACTCTATGGATCCCTAGCAGTAGGAGAAATACATTTAGTTTTTTGTTTCTTCTTTAATGGGACATCTGCCCTGTAAAACGTAGAGAACTCTGACCCAAGACAGCATTCAATAACAGTAGTAGGGACTTCTTCCCTAACTAGAATCTGTGAAAAACCCCTAGGCCCCTTGGAAATAATCAACTGTGGTTCTCTCTGAATGTCTGAAAAGTACATCTGCAAAGCCTCATCAGATGTGCTAAAAGCTGGATCCCTGCCTCCCTCCAACCTGGTCGTGGCAGAGGAATCTGATAAAGCTGGGCGAACCTCCAGGTTTTAATTCACCTTGGGAGAAACGGCCGGAGGATGCTGGAGAGTGGAAGAGTCTGGCCTTAGTTTCTTAACCTTCTTCTTTCCTAACGGGCTGACCCTTGGGGCAAGAAGTTCCTTCCATAGTATCTTTAGTGAGAAGCTTAAGTCGCTCATTCTCCAAATACAATGCAAGGGAAGAAAGCCTACTATGCAGAGTCTTTGGTATGAAAGCCTGACAGATAGTAGGTTGCATGGTTGTGAAAGACACCTAGGCAAAATAAGCACTGTGTGGAGGTTTTTATGAGGAATCTGTCTCCAGCACTGGCATTTAACCTTCTTGGATGACGTGAACCAATGGAAGCAACAAAAAGTCAAGAAAAAAACAAAACATCAATGGGGCACTTATCTGCAATGGGTCGGAACCAGCAAACAGGACTTGGGCATTGACGAAAACTGAGAGATGCATTTAGACTGGCATCAAAAATGTAGACGGTCAGACAGACCATTGAAAGATGTGTTCAGACGGGCGGCAAAGAAGTTCTGAGGATGGTACATCTGGACGTCACCTTTATGCCCTATGCTATGCGAGGAGCATACATGTGACGAATGGCATACCTTAAAGGAACGGTAGGCTTTTGTACACTGGCTGGATGTCGGGCTATCTGAGGCAGGGAATCCCAGATATTAGGAATACTGCAACCAGTGAATGGAAGGACATCAAAAATTGAAATAATTTCATGAACTTGAATCACATTTTGACTTAGGAATGGGGTCCATTCCCACTGTGGTATTAGTACCCCAAAAGACTTGCAGAAATTAAAAAAAAGACTCTTAGAATGAGAAGTGTATAACTGGTTCACTGAGAGAGTAGCTGATGCATGGAATAGTCTATTACCAAATTACATTAAATCAAGTACTATTTTAGATATTTTTAACAACAACCAGGACACTTATTATGGGAATAACTGAAACCATTATAAAGGGATATTCCGGGGTGACTCCCTGTCACTGTTGCTATTCTGTCTTGCCCTTAACTCATTAATCTGTCTACTTAACAGATTAAGCCATGGCTATAATTTTTCTCCTACAAAAACAAAGTGTAAAGACCACTCATCTTCTCTTTGTCGATGATTTAAAACTATTGTATAGCTCATCAGATGAGGAACTGAAACCACAACTGCAAGTAGTCAAAACCTTTTCAGACGAGATAAGAATGTCCATTTGGTCTTGATAAATGTGCAAAAGTAAACTTTAAAGCAGGAAAACTACAGCACCAAGAAAATGTCAGTTTGTGACAAGAATATGATATAAAAGAACTTGAGCAAGAGGGAGTGTATAAATATTTGGGGATTGGTGAATGATCAACAATAAAACAAACAAATGTGAATAAAACTTAGTAAGGAATATTTTATAAGACTTAAATTAATCCTGAAAACAGCACTGACATCTAGGAACAAAATTCAAGCTATAAACAAATTTGCTCTTCCTGTCCTAACTAAAAGGTTTTAGAGTGACTGACTGGCCCCAAAATGCGTTATAGATTAGACAGGAAAACAAGAAGGATGCTTCAAGCTCACCTAATGATTTATAAAAATCAGTGCATACCAAGATTATATTCCCAGCTCTGTAGGAGGTATGGGCCTCCTTGAAACTGATTACATGTATAGATCTGCAATCGTAGGACTGCACACATCTTCTGACCTCACAAGACCCAAACGTAGTTTGAAACACGAGGAGAATAAATCTAAGATAACTTCCCTGCCTAGTCTAGCAGAAGCATATCAACGTCAAGCAGGAATGGAAATCAAACAAGAAGTAGATAAACACTGTGCCAAAAAAACAAAAGAAACAATATATGATGAAGGATCAGATGAAAAGGCAATAAGTGTGTAAAACGCATATAGTTGCAAGTATAGAAAACTTCTGGAAGAACCTCATGTTGATCAGGATTAAACACAGGAATGGTTAAGGAGGGGCAAATTCAAACCAAAAGATGAAAGGTTAATATTGGCAGCCCAAGATAGTGGGCCACGTACAAAATCCATTGAAAATGTGGGGAAGAAACCGACAAATGTAGGCTTTGTAAAACACAATTGGAAACAGTCACACACCCTGTTTCTGGTTGTGACATACTAATAGCAGAAGGAATGTATACTGAAAGGCATAGCAATGTGGAAAGACTGTTGCACTGGTGATTGTGCAAACATTATAATACTGAAGTAGCTGAAAAACACTGGAAGCATGAGTCACAAAGCATCATAGATAATGATGAAGTCTACATCACATGGGATTACCCATTACCAACAGTTCAAAAGACAAATGCGACAAAACCAGATATAGTGGCCCATGAAAAAAAAGACAAAAGTAGCATTGATCACTGAAGTCATTACACCCAGTGACTAGTGTCTTGTGTACAGAGAGATACAAGGTCATAAAATATCAAGATTTGCAGGCAGAAATGAGAGCAATGTGGAAGAAAGATACCCAGACAGTTATAATAGTAGTTGGAGCAACGGGTATTACAAAAGAAATCTACAATTGTATTTAGATATGTTACCAATACATGTAGCTCCGTATGAATTGCAGGAGTCTTTACTGGGCACATTGCAGGTGCTGCAAAGAGCACTTCTGGCTGACATCAAAGATTGAAACAATACTAGTTTCATGAACTTTAATTTTACTTTGGCTTAGGAATGGGGTCCCTTCCCATCATGGTATTAGAAACCCAAAAGACTTGGAGAAATTAAAAAAAAAAAAAGAGGAATAACTGCTTTGTTATATTAGCATGCTAGAAGGGCATTATTGCCTGTGCCTGAAATATTTATATGTATACATATTTTTACTTAAGCTGTAATCTCCTTTAACAATTCCAATAAAGAAACTGTTTTTCTTTTCTCTTTTGTAACAGAAGAATACAATGACACTTCAGAAAAACCACTAAGTGACTGCAGATAACACCATAAATCAACTGTACTTAATACAGAACATATATATATATGTATATGTAGTAGCTGTCGCACTCAGTACACAGCTGGCAACCGACACTTTTTCTTCTCATTCTGCAGCATCTGCAGCATGGCATATTAATTCTACTTCCTACACTGAAGAGTGTGCAGATGTTGTGACTCGATTTACCAGACTACAAGGGTACGCCGCTAAAGTGTAAGCACACCTGAAAGACGAAAACAAATGAATATAAAATTAAATGCATTGCTGACATACAGGAAAATCATCCACAGATGCTGGATGGTGTAGACATCCAAACACAAGGGAACTTCTGAGCAGTAATAAGCAAAAAGAATGCAGATCCTTCTCAAAGTACAACTGATCTAGTGAGGAATAAATATCACTTATATTTATCTTTGAAGGTTCTCTGTAAAGGTTTTAAATATAGCTATTTTATATTCACACAGTTGTACGTATTCAATTACAATCACTGCTGCAGTATGTAGCATAATATGTGTGAATTATTCCACAGGACGAAGTTTGAACGTCTGGCCTGGTTTCCAGATCTCTCTGCACCGGGCCATCTTCCCACATCCTGCAAATGTCAGTAGGTCACATGGTATAAAAGGAGAGAAATCTCTGTCATATCCAATAAATGCTGCTTAGGTCCATGGAGTAAGATGGGACATTTTTTTGCCCTCAGGTAAATGTTGAGATGCAGAAGGTAGGTGGGGGTGTTGACATCCTGAAGGGAAAAGTACTTATTTATTTTATTTATTTGCAGTTTGTTTACTGGGAAAGTCCATTGGACCTAAAATGGAGGCCCGGGAAGAAAAACTCCAAATACGGTTGTCAACAAAAATCTCAGTGCATTCAAATGAAGTTGTACAATATAAATCAACAGAAAGTCAATATACAGTTTACAATAAAAATCAGTTACATGACAATTCTAAAATGTTGTTACAATAGAGAGTCAAAAAGTTGGAAATTTACACATTTATGATAATGAAAAACAAGGCAACAGCAAAGTGGATGAGGAAAACTTTGAGAGGAGTGTTGTTATGGAGAATTCTTAGATCATAGACAAACATAAGTAGTTGATAAAGGAAATACAAGCTGGAGTGTAGTTTTATAGAGCAGAAATAGGGAAATAGAGAAAGTGTGTCACGTGGGGTGGGAACAGGAGCATTCCCAGTGGGAATAGAGGTGAGATTGGAGCAGGGTCTTAAAGGAGGAGACACTATGGGTGGTACGAATGAGTGGGGGAAGGGAATTCCATACACGTGCTAGTGAGAAAGATAGTAGAGGTATCCCTGGAGTGTGTGTGGGCTTGTGTACTTCCAGGACGTTCTGGGTGCTAGACCCAAGCAGTCTGCTGATCTGGTGTATTTGGAGGGTGGAGGAGAGTGAGGGACAATTTGAAGGTTGGAAGAGGAGTTTATGGGCAGTGGAGAGTTGTATATAGAAAGATAGTTTGGGAGTTCCAACCAGTTCAAGGAGTGGAGAGATTTGCAATAGTGGGAGGAGTACTTGGATCTGGTAGCAAACAGTGACTTTGTTGTAGCAGGAAGCTAGTTTGGACTTTAGGGATGACTGAAGACTGGTAAGGAATGGGGCACTGCACAGAAGGGAGGGGACAGGGTGTGTTTGGTTGAAGGGGTAAGATAACAATTGTGGCGATAAAGCATACCCAGTTTTTGATGAGTTTTCCTAATATTAGTTTGTAGGTGGATGCAAATTCTCTTTCCACAACAGCAAGCGAAGAGAAATAGCCAAGTGGATGCGGGAGGAAACCTACACTGCAGGAGTGATCTTTCCCAAATATGGCTGTACTACGTTTATCCCAAGTATCAGTGCTGCAGTATAAGCCACAACATATGGGAAGAGTAAGAGTACAGGGTATGGACAGAGACTTGTACTGAGGAAAGAAAAGTCTTGCAAGACTACAGATAAATCCTTCCCCACCCCTGGAGAACACGTCTAATTTTTACTGACTAAAGAATGCGTTAATGGATGTCCATTTTGCTATCTTAAAAACAGTGCATTAAGACACTCTTGAAAAAGACTGCAGGACTTGAAGTTGCCTCTCTGGCAAGGAATGTCTTTCAAAGTTAGTCAGGAGTGGTTGCATCAGAAAGAAATACAACCTGCCAAACACCAGGCCAGGGTTTGTTTAGAGGCAGGTCTCCCTTACGTAATTGGTATGAAGGACACAACAAGTGACACAAAGAGTTAGTCTGTTTGAAACACCTTTTTATTCTGTCCAAGTAAAATCTTAGCTGTTAAAGTACACCCTAATGGTGCAAAAGTTTTTTCATTTTGCTTTGTGGGCTAAGAAAAAAAAAAAAAGATGATGAATGGCTATACTTAGTGCCACTTTTAAGACCATGTTTGGGTGGGTATCTACAGGCTTATGTCAGAACAGCAAATGCCACTCATAACCTGGAAAAACCCAATGACTTAAGTGATCAGTTAGGGAAGTTCAATCCATGAAGAGGTACACAACCATCATCCGGTTCCCCCAATTCCATAGTCAAACTACATAACTGGTAGAAAACAGTAAACCTGAGTTTGTCTATATACTCCATGACAATGCTATTTGCCTGTCACTGCCTGAAGGACTGTATAAATACAAAGACCATCAGCACCTCTTCTGCACTGATGTGGAACTGAATCTATAAAGGAGTGAAGAAACTTGCGCACCGTCCAATACAATGAATACACCCCCTGCCTCCTTACAGCATTCAAATGCCAGCTGACTTGGTTCAGAACTGGCGGTCTTCACAAAATGTCTGATACAGCTGTACATTAATACTGTTAAGGAGACTGGTTGTAACAAAAGTATGAATTTGCCATATGCATTCTGCAGTCTACACATTTTCCACGCTGTACCACATTTCTATTGTTGAAACAAGCTGTTTGTGCGTTTAACTTTTGCTGTTTTCTTTGCCATTACTTATGCCATGAAGGAAGAGCGTTTTAGAACAAGTGACATACATAAAACTGATCTCCATATTTCAGTACTTCAGCAAGGTTTCCTGCTTTGAACCATTAATCATTTTCATCTAGACCAGGAGTCTCAACCTCCATTTACTTGCCGTGAGAATTACAGCAGCCACATAAACAGACAGTATGCCTGAGCTAAGTCTGAAAAAAGTCTGTGGGGATCATAGGTTCATAGGTAGGCACTAGGCCATCTGCCCAAAGGCATTTATAAGCCTAGCCAGAATGTGTTGGCCTTCGCCACCCCCTTAGATTAGTTTCCTGTGCCTCTGTCCAGCAGAGCCACTGAAGTGATCCCCGAGGTAAACTTTCTGTTTCCCATCCACTCGTCAAGATTTCTTTTGAAGAGTGTTAGTGAGGAGCTCTGCCTAATGTAGACTGGGATCTTGTTCCAAAGCATGGGAAGTCTCTGGGACAGGAATCTATCTCTCCAGCATGTCCTATTTATTGTTGTGGAGAGGTTTAGATCCCTAGAGCGTGTGGCTCGTGGGGATACAGTTTTCTTTAGGTGGAGCATGTCCATCAATTCTGTGTTGGACATGTCAGGAAGAGATCACCTCTGAGTAGGCGGCATGCAACCGAGTACAGCTGTAATTTCTTCAGTCGAGCTGCATAGGGCATCTGAGGCCAGTGACCCTCTTGCTGAGATACTTCTGTGGTCTTTCCAGCTGTTGCAGGTGTCTTGTAAGGTACATCCCAAATGGGGCGTTGTACTCTATTGATGGGTCTGATGAGTGATGAGTAGAGGGGCACAATGACCTCTTTTGATCTGGATGCGAACCCTTTTGTGATTAGGTGGGCCACTTAGAAGGATTTTCTAACCACTATGGCAATGTGATTATCAAAGGTGATTATCAAAGGTGAGATTACTATCTACTTGGGCCCCCAGATCCCTTATTACGTCTTCCGTATTTAGGGGACTACCACCTATGTGGTAGTTTGTGGGTACTTTGTTTTTTCCCAAAGGGGATGACTATGCACCTTTTGGCATTTAGCTTGAGGCCATGATTTCGACACCAGGTATCCGTCTCAGTGAGACCCTTTTGGAGGATGTCTGTGTCAGCTGGAGAGTCAATTATAATCCCTAGTTTGCAGTCGTCTGCAAACTTGGTCAGCCATAGCCCTCCTGTGCTTGCCTGTACCTCTGAGAAGTATATGCCGAACAGGAGGGGTCCTAGGATTGAGCCCTGGGGAACTCCACCTGTAACAGATTTAGAGTCGCACCTAGCTCCCGCAACTCACACCATATGGGTTCTGTCCGTGAGCCAGTTGGCAATCCATCTTGTGATGTAGGGGTTTATGTTCAGGCTGGTGAGCTTGTCTATAATACCAGAATGGGGAATGGTGTTGAAGGCCTTTGCGAGGTCTAGGTAGGCTGTGTGTACCACCTTTCCCTCATCTATAGCCTTGGTAACTTTCTCAAAGAAGGTTTAGGAGGCATGATCTGCCCTTAACAAAGCTGAACTGGGTAGGGTCCAGTGTTTGGAGGTTCCCAATGTCTCTGTTAATGAGTTCCATGATGATGCACTCCATAGCCTTGCAGACCAAGCTAGTCAGGCTTATAGGGCGATAGTTCCTAGGGTCTGATGTGGCCCCACCTCTGTGGAGTGGAATAACCACTACTGTGTGTCACTCACTGGGTGCGTAGCCTGTAGAGAGGCTGAGTTTGAACAGTGTGCTTAGGTGAGGGGTTAGTTTGTCTTTGAGCTCATGTAGGATGCAGCTTGGGACACCATCCGGTCCCATTGATGCTATGTTTTTGGCTTTGAAGAGGGCTGTTTTAACCTGAGTGTCTGTGATTTCAGGGACTCTACATTCTTCTGGTATGGCTAAGGGCCCTCTTGGTGGTGAGAGGGTGGTGAAGTTTGTGCTGAACCTGTCTGCCAGGATGTTGGCGATACCGTTCGGTTCAGTGTATTTTGTGCCATTCTGCACTAACTCCGAGCAGATCTGAGCATTGCCACTTAGATTCTTGACATAGCTAAAGAATGCCTTGTGGTTATCTTTGGAGTCCTTGGCAATTTTTCTTTCAAAGCTCGCCTTGGATGATTTTATGAGGGATCACAGTTTTGTGCCGAAGGGTTGGGAGGTTGGCCTAATGGTTAAGGTGTTTGCCTTACAAACACAAGGTGCAGGGTTTGAGTCTCACAAGGGATAATTGGCTAGGCTTAAAATGGCTCGCACGGGCAGTTAGCTTAGTACTAATCTACGAACCTATGAACCTATGAACCTGACCAGGGATGTCTTCCCTTCTTGGGATTTTACTCTTTTCTGTACTAGTTTCCTCCTTCTATTATATAGCTTGTTTATGGCAGGAGTCCACCAGACTGGTTTCCTTTTCTTGGAGGAGTGAGTCTTGGTTTTGCTTGGGATGGCATGATCCATGCATTCTTGTAGGTGCCCAGAGAATGCATTAGTAAAGAATTTTGCAGCTTGGACAGCACTATCCTTCAGCATGGGGGCTTTGAAACTTTCCACCTCGGTCTTAAGTAACGTGAAGTTTGCTTTTGAAAAGTTTTTCACGGTGGTTTTCTTGTCCGGGGGTGAGGGAGCAGAATGTGGATATCCATAGTGATTTGTTTATGGTCAGATCTAACCAGCAAGGGGTTGACCTCCGGTGTAGAACACTGGTCGCCCATGTTGGTGATGACCAGGTCCAATATGTTGTCACCTCTGGTGGTAGTGTTGACCATTTGAACCAGGGCGTTTGAGCTTATAAATTCTAGGAAATGCTGGGCAAGGGAGTTAGTACTTGAGTAGTTCTCCCAGTTAATGCTTGGATAATTGAAATCACCCAATATTAGGGTGTTTGGCAGGACCTTTATGTTTCCCAGTGTTTCCAGGAACGTGGAATGGGGGGTCCTGGGACATGGTGGGTGATCTGTAGCAAGCTACAATTTGAATTGCAGTTTTGCCCATTGTTGGTTGCACGTGGATGATCTTTGAAGCATCGTGCTGTGCCACTAACCTGGAAGTGTGGGTATCCTTGATGAATATGGAGACGCCCCCGCCTTTTGTATTTCGGTTTTGGTAGTGCTGGGGTGCTCTCTGGAGCCTTAAACCAGGTTTCTGTTACTGCACATATATCGATTTTCTCCATACTCAGGAGTGCCTCGAGTGCATGCATTTTGAGGTTCAGACGTCTGGCATTGAGTAGCACTACTCTCAGTTTTTTGTTACTTGCGCTATTTATGGCGGTAGGTTTGTCTTTTGAGCCTTGCCTAAAAAAGGCACTATGGGGGTGGCAAGAGCCTTGGCCAGTATTCGAAAGCCTAAGGGTGACAGGTGCAAGCCGTCTCTAGCGAAGCAGCGTGGCTTGTCGAGCATGTCATCCCAGGCGGACAGACACTGGATCCCCTTTGAATGACACCAGAAACTTAGCCAATTGTTGAAATTGAGAATTTTTTCTTTATACTGTGGTATCATTCTTGGTGAGGGCAGGATGCCAGTCAGGGTCATACCGGCTTGGGCTACGTGATCAGAGAGCACTTCCATGTCTCTCTTCATGTAGTCCAGAGAGGTACGGCTCAGGTCATTCACACCAACATGGACAATGACAGAGTCATATTTGTACTTGTTCTGTAGTGACCTGAGTGCTTGTGTTATGTGGCGGATCCTGGCACCCGACAGGCAGCTAACAGTAACCTTCTCCTTATTCAGCCGTGTGCCTTACTATAAAGTCACCTATTACTAGTATGTTGGGTATGTTATTTTGCCTTAAGGGCTGTGACTGCATGGCACACTGGTTTTGTGAAGTATGTGTTTCATGGTTTGTGTTGGGGGGTGGTGGTTGCTTGGATGTTTGCTTTGGAGGTCTCTGTTGGTTTTGCAGATTTTTATTTAGAGCTTCCGAGTATGTTTTCATGTATTTATGTGTGTTTTTTTCCAGTGCTGCTTTAACGGGTTTATGTGGGACTGGTGGTGTGACGCAAGTATTTCCCTTCTCCTCTTGACTGTCTGATCCAGTCTTGGGTTGAGAGAGCTTAGCCTCCAGTTTGGCTGTATAATTGCATCTCTCGCATGTATTAGTGTTTGGTGGTAGGAGGAGGGGATTTGTCTGTGTACATGAGGCAGTTGTAACATTTCCTCAAAATGCCCAGATTCACCAGTTGGACTGGAGAGTACACCTGAAACTGCCCTTTGGACAAGCCTGGATAGGTACAGTGAACTGTTTTACTGGATGGCTGGTAAGGTCGAATAGAGAGCCGTGTCCTTCTGTACAGTACAGGAGGGTCTAGTGCTAGGGTTTATAAGTGCTTGTTATACGTTTTGAGTAAGTGCCAGCACTGTAGGATCATAGAAGGTTACTAGGCTAATGGCCCTGGGGCCTTAGAAGCCTAGTCAAGCGTTTATACCACACAAAAAAAAAAAAAAAAAAAAAAACCTCAGTCAGCACCTGTTGCCCATGTCAATGAGGGACACAGATGGAACCCCTGGGACAAATTTGTGGTTTCCCATCTACTCATCAAGGTTGCACTTGAAGTAGGTCAGCAACGTACTCTGTTTGACGTGTATAGGAAGTCTATTCCAGAGATGGGGCAGCCTCTGAGAGACAAACCTGTCACTCCAGCAGGTTTTGTTAATGTTGCATATTAGATTTAGGCCTTTCGAGCACGTAATGCGTGAGGAGTTAGACTTATGGATATGGAGCATCCCTAGCAGGGCAGGGTCCGATATTGCCTTCTAGGCAAGAGACAGATCACCTCTAAGCAATCTGTATGATACCAAGTAGAGTGATAATGATTTGAGCCTGTCCACATAGGACAAGTTAGCACAAAAGAACGAAAAAATAAAAAACAAACTAATTATAAAAAAGCAAAACAGGAGGACTGCTGTGAGCAAAAAAACCCACAAATTTAATGGTAAAACTTAAGCTCTTTCAGGACTATTTGTAAACTCAGGCATTCTTGGAAGTAAGACACTTCCAATTGTAACTTCTTAAGTTTCAAAAGCTTCTGATATAAAAGTTTCAGTCTGTCACAAATGTTAGTGTCACTAACCCTGATTGAGTCCTGTGCTTCTAGCTGGTTGCCCCTGGTTGTCTGATGTGTTTGAGGTGAGTGAAACTGGTCTGTTAATCCACTCATTAAAATTATGGACCAAAATAAGCCTCGAAGCACTCATAGGCTGCAGTGAATGAAAAGTCTGGTTAGTGACGTTCATAGTGTTCAACACTGATGTCCCAGGTTGCAAAATGCTATTAGAAGCCAAATTAGCCTCAGTGTTTTGAATGACTCCAGTAAAAGTGTCTGTAGTATTCACCAAAGGTGAAGTACGTTGCCCATATGGGATAGAAAGAGATGGTGAGCTGTTTGGTGAAGAACTGCTGTTTTCGCTGGGTCCTGGTGCATCAGGAAATGAAGAAACATTCACCCTGTTGTTGCTTTGATTACTGGTGCTAAGCATGACATTCGGTTGGTTCCGGAGGTAATCTAGACCATCCAAACGAGTTGCTAGCATTTCCACTCATTGTGAAAGCACTTCTATGAGTGCGGTCAAGCTTAAAACTTGTGACTGTATTTGTAACAGTAAATTAGGTCTGCACTGGCTTGCAGGTCCACCAGAAGCCATGACAAACTAGCACAAAAGAACGAAAAAATAAAAAAAAAACTAATTATAAAAAAGCAAAACCGGAGGACTGCTGTGAGCAAAAAAAAGCACAAATTTAGTGGTAAAAACACATCAGACAACCAGGGACAACCGGCTGGAAGCACAGGATTCAATCAGGTTAGTAACACTAACATTTGTGACAGACGAAACTTTTAGATCAGAAGCTTTTGAAACTTAAGAAATTACAATTGGAAGTTTCTTACTTCCAAGAATGCCTGCGTTTACAAACAGTCCCGAAAGGGCTAAGGTTTTACCATAAAACTGTATGTACAGAGGTGATTAAGCTACGGGCGAAGGCTAAGAGAAGATGACTGCAGTGGGTTTGACAAAGGTGACACTGAATGGCTATTGGCAGACAGGGTGGAAATATAGATATTAATGAGTTGACTCAAGAAGACAACTGCTAGATAAACAAAGGAAACAGTAGCAGTAATCCAGGTAAGCAAGCAAATGGGTGCATACATAGGAAAGATAAGAGGAATAGAGGTCGCAAGCTGGACTGCTGAATATGGCAACACAACTTAGTTGACTGGGCCTGCTTTTAAGTACTGCAAATGTGTTCCTACTGTGCTGCTAACAGGGAATTACTGAATAACTGACACAGAGAAGTCCTTCTAACACAGAAAGTATATATAAATCATGTGTGGTTAACATGTAGGGAATTATGATCAAGTGTCTGAGAATAACCAGCTTGCTGTGTGTTTAAGACATGGACATCAAGAAATTTGTTCTTGAGGTGAATCTTGACGTCCATGTTGAGAACACATAAGGGTTAGGACCAGAAATACCTGATAATTGTTTTACACTGTTTGAAGCTTACCTTGCTTTGATGTACTACAACAATTAAAGAAAAAAAATGTAGCAGCATGAAATTATTTACACTGACGGAGAATGGCCACCAAAACAATAACAGGAAGTGCAGACAGCATTAAAACATGTTAAACACTTCATTAAGCCATACAAAATAAAGGATGAATGAAGTGTTTAATGCTTTAGAGCTCTCTGAACTTCCTAAAGCAGTCTGCTGGTGCTTGTAAACTTCAACATTAGACTAGAGCTCAACAATGGTGAGGGGTGCTTAAAAGCTTGTTATACACCTATCTGACCTTCAGAAAGGTGCTTAACAAGCCTTTTTCCCCAGTTTTGCAACATACAAATCCTTATCTGTTTAAAAACTTTCATTTGACTCTGTAGTGCTTTGCTGTCTTAGGCTATTGTATAAACTGAAACATTTACTCTGTGTAATTATCTCTTGGCTAGTGGGGGCTGGTTCTTTTGTGTTCTTGTAAAAAAAAAGTTGTTGTTCTGGTCTTGCCCTAACTTTGGTAGGTCTCTGTCTTTGCACACAGTGCAGGCTGGAGAAGTTGTTTGACCGCAACTGAGCTACAAAATATAAGTATCTTTTGATTATTTTTAAAAGCTTGTTATACACCTATCTGACTTCAGAAGGTTTTTCCCAGTTTTGGAACATAATCACAGAGTCACAGAGTCCCATGCACTGTATACATGTTTTGACCAGGGGGATTTGTTACACTCAATGCAATACCCAGTTTAACAAACTAATTACATAATAAAAGTCTCAAGCAAATAGTAACAGCGGAGCAACCAAGCAACTCAAATTCTTTGAATCCTTTTAACAAGAATTGTATATTAATTGTAAAAGGCATGAACAAATAAAACGGTAAGCGCTTTCGCATTTAAGCTTCATCAGACCATAAAACATCCAAAGAAAAAATACTCCATTTAAAAAAATGCAAATATCCATTGTCCAATCAAATAGACACATCAATTAAAACAAATCAATTAAAAAAGTAATAGGCTCTTAAGGACACAATGCACAAAAAATAAAACATATGGCAAAATAGCCATACAGAACAAGAACAAATTCTCATCCTGACAGAATGGATAATAAACAATGAATTTATAAACATGAATTTATAAATATATAAAAAATATATATGTATAAAAAATACATGTAAAGAATGTAAACTGTTACTTCTGAATTCTTCTTTTCTTTAACAAGGGCTTGATGGAAGCCCTCTCATTTAGCCCACTACCCCTATCTCCTCTCAGAATGATAATCCAGTTAGTTTCCCTGTATTCTGCATGATTACTAATGTCACATTCCCTGAGACTAGGTATAATATTCTCAATGACCCTAAAGGTAAAAGAATGTGTGTCACCAACTTGTATGATGTGTTTAGATAGTGCATTATGTTTCGATCTTTTCCTAATATTGTACATATGCTCTCTGATCCTATCTCATAGGACCCTATTGGTCTTCTCAACATAGAATGAGTGACAGGTGATGCATTCTGCTAGGTAGACCACGTTGGAAGTTCTACAATTAGCATTGGGCATGGAACACAAAATCCCTACTAAGATCAGGGTGATGAAAAGTACTGGAAGTATTAATCAAAGAACAGAAATTACATCCACCACATGGTAGAGTAATTCCTACATCACTGTTTATCTTGGTATTACTCCTATCATAACAAAGTAACCTTTTCAAATTCTTTCTATTTTTATAGAGGAACCTAGGTCTCTCATCTACAATCTCGCTAATATCCATGTCAACTTGTAAAATAGACCAATTCTGCGTAAAAACTTCAACCAACTGTTTATTATCTCCAGTATAGAAAAGTGGAATCCTAATATGGCCCTTATTACCTATAGGGTCCTGGTCAATTCTCCTCAAAGTTCCACAGGTTGGTCCAAAATATGGGGCTGCGGTACTCTCTCTCAATCTGTCCAGCTCTAACCAATTCTGAGCAATCTCATCATGTCTATACCCTCTCTCCAATAATCTATTTTCTAAGTTCTTAATCTCAGTCTCAAACCCATTAGGCGTGGGATTCAGTCTAGATGCTCTCATGCCTTGACCTTTTATCAAATTCCGAAAGACATAGCCCGGATGCATGCTCGATCTAGATAAGAGTGCATTCCTATAACAGGTCTTACGAAAACACTAGTATTAATAAGGGAGTCATGTAACTTCTCCACACAGAGGTCCAGAAACTCTATTCGTGTATAAGACCAATTGATAGTAAATTTCAAGTAACTGATAAGGCCATTCATCATTTGATGAAAGTTGCATAACTCTTCCTGGCTCCCTTTCCATAGGGGGAACAAATCATCGACAAACCGTCGATAAAACAAAAATTTGTGCGAAACACTTCCTTGTTAAATAATATAACGTTTTCCCAATGTGCCAGGAACATATTGGCGTAACTATGGGCACATGAAGTGCCCATAGCTACGCCATGTCTTTGAATGTACATCTCTCCATTAAAAGTAAAAAGATTATTCTCTAGAATAATTTCCAGAAAATAACAAATAAGGTCTGTTTGTACCAAAGTAAGGTCACTATTGGCCAAAAGATACTCATGTACATGCTGTAGTCCCATTTCATTGGAAATCATTGTAAACAAGGATTTAACATCAAATGTTGCAAAAATCACACTTTCAAGGTCATGAATCTCTTTAACACATTCATATGTCTATTAAAAACTGTTTAGAGTCTTTCAGAACCACTCTGTTCAAAATGATAACTGGTCTCAAATCTCTCTCAACATAGATTGATAAAGGCTCTGTAATCCACCCTCTACCTGCCACTATAGGTCTCACTGGTGGGTCATGTGGATGTTTATGCACTTTCGGCAGCCCTTGTACTAAGGGTATCAAAGGGTTAACTACTTTAAGGAAAACATATGTCTCCTCCGTGATAAGATTTCCAGCAAATACATCATATAAAGTATTCTGAATTGCTGAAATAATCCTATGAACATCAGTAACAGTAATTTTGTTATAATAACTATCATCACACATCCTTTCCATAGACTGTATATAATGTGTTCGGTCCATAACAATAAGGCCACCCTTATCTACTGGCCTTATAATAATTGAGGTATTATTTTGTAAGTCCCTCAATGCTACTCTCTCTCTATAAGTTAGATTATACTTAAACTTTCCATTAACATTACTAGTCTGATCATAGAATCTATATATATTCTCTTCTGTGAGTTTCATATAAGCTTCTACTAAAGGGTGGTTATTAGGAACAAAATTGCTTAATTTCTTAAAATGAAGGCAGCGTGAGCCACTATCTATACGGCTATCCTCCCTAATAGGATCGCCATATGGCAAACGTAACATTACATTCCTCAAAAAACTTTCAGGTCCAGAATGGTATCAGACATTCTGCTTCTACATGTGGGAATAAAATTCAGACCCTTGCATAACACTTCCCTTTCCTCAGAGGACAATTCATATGAGGAGATGTTCAAAATCAATGACTCACCGCCTTCCCCCACATCTTTTTCAGTGTTTGATTTGAATTGTACTCCTCTGAGAACTTGCGCTTCTGGCCCCATCTGCTCATAGATCTCGTCTGTCTCCCTCCTCTGCCTGCTCTGACTGGTAAAAGAAATGGGAGTTCCCCTCCAACCCCATTACAAGTCATATTCAACGTATTCTCATTTAACAGAGTATCATGTGCATTGGTTTTATTTTTATTCTTGGGTCTGACAACCCTATCACTTTCTAAAGCATCCTTCCTATTACTAACCACAACATTAGGATAAAGGTTCCCTTCTGTTAATTGCGATGGGCATGTCCCACTATCTATATTCATCTCCGGTATTTCACCAGGTAAAAGCAGTGTCGCAGAATTACAGCGATCTTCTGAACATGTCTGCCATATTACCAATATTCCTAATATGAACAGCAGTTTTTTCAATACATTTCTCATTTACATTAACTTTTTCAACAGAAACTGGACTATTACTAACATTAGCAGCATAATTAGTGGACAGAACAGTTTTCCTAGCCACAGAAAAAGAAGTTATGTACTCACCATAACGTTCCATCTGAGTAGGTAACTTCATTTGTCAGCAACCTGTGGGTATCGGATCCGACCTCGGATCCGAGCCGGCAGCTTTCCAAGCTAAAGATCCGAGCTCTCAGATCCTCCCCCTTACCCATAATACCCTGCTACCTACCTTCAGTCCTCAGATCGAGTTTGCCATATTATCTACAAATAACAGTCAAACATACTCGAAAGAGAAACGCTAACCTGATGCGTGACAGAAGGAAAAACATTCAGTCATGAATATGACCTTGAAACAGGCTAGGGGGAAGGAGGGGGGGGGGCCGGTTGCTGACAAATGAAGTTACCTACTCAGATGGAACGTTATGGTGAGTACATAACTTCTTTATCTGAAGTAGTTAACTTCATTTGATCAGCAACCTGTGGGACAGAGTCCCCAGCTACCAAAAACCTGGGAGGTCCTCAAGGAAGGATATTCCGGAGCACTGCGGAGCCAAAGGCTGCCCTACCTCTGGATATCAGATCCAGCTTGTAATGAGAAATGAATTTATGAGAAGAGGCCCAAGTAGCCGCTGAGCAGATGTCATCTAAGGGAACCCTTGACCAAAATGCTGCAGAGGTAGCCATAGAACGGGTAGAGTGAGCATGAACCCTCAAGGGTTCTGGCCGACCGGAAGCTGTATATGTCTGTAAGATGCAGTGCGATATCCATCTAGCTAAGGTAACTTTCGTAATAGGCTAGCCTAAGGACGGCTTAGTGAAGGACACGAAAAACTGCTCCGATTTGCGAGAAGCAGCTGTCCTGTGCAAATAAAATCGCAATTGTCTATGCACATACAACAAGTGCAGTCTGTATTCCCCTTTGTTCTGAAAGTTGGGGAAAAAACAGGCAAACTGATGGTTTGATTGATATTGGTCTCGGAGGCTACCTTAGGCAAGAATGAAGGATTAGTCCTGAGAGAAACTCTGTCCTTATGGAAGACCAGGTACGGGAGTTTTGTACAAAGGGCTTGAAGTTCAGATACTCTTCTAGCTAAAGTAATTGCAACCAGAAAAGCAGTTTTCCAAAATAAGAATTTTAAATCACGGAAGCTGCAGGTTCAAAGAGCGGACCAGTTAGCGCCTGAAGAACTAAAGTTAAGCCCCATGGGGGAACCACATTCTTGACCGGAGGTCTTAACAGGAAGGTGCCTTTCAAAAAGATCTTGCATATCTTAGCAGAAGCTAAGGTACCAAGGTTGTTCCCCAAAGTGTAAATGAGAAATCGCAGCCATCTGAACCTTAATAGTAGAAGCACTGGCCCCTTGGTGAAAAATTTGGGACAGAAATTCAAGAACTGTTGGAATGGGAGCTGTAAAAGGGTCCAAATCCCTATGTTTGGCCCAGATGGAAAAACGCTTACATTTACTCTTGTAGATCTTCCTGGTAGAAGGTTTATGCGCCGCTACCAGAATAGATTTTAAGGAAGATGAGATACCGGGAGTCCTAGCCATTAGTGGAACTGGATCAACCAAGCTGTGAGCTTGAGGTTGTCCAAGTTCGGAGTTTGCAATCCCGAAGGATGAGAGATCAGATCCAGAATGGGATCTAAGACCCAAGGAGGAGCTATGATGTGAGACCGTACGTATGGGAACCAGATCTGGTGAGGCCAGAATGGGGCTATGAGGATTATTTTGTTCCCCAACCGATGAGCTTTCTGCAGAAATTTCGTCATTAGCGGAAGAGGAGGATAAGCATAAAGAAGACTGGGCGGCCAAGCATGAACCAGAGCATCTCTGGGACTCTCCCCCGGTGGGGGAATTAGAGCGAAAAACATGCTGCATTTTGCGTTTGAAGGAGACGCAAAGAGATCGCAGCAAGGCTGACCCCATCTGAGGAAGATCTGTTTCGCTACTAAGGGGTTTAGAGACCACTTGTATGGTGTGAGGATAGAACGACTCAGCTTGTCCGCTAGGATGTTGGATCGACCCAGAATGTGCATTTCTATCAGAAAGTGGTTGGTGGCAATCGCCCATTCCCAAACTCTCACAGCCTCTCGACAAAGAGGGTAAGACCTGGTTCCTCCCAGTTTGTTGATGTACTAGACTACCGCCATGTTGTCTGTCTGAATTGCAATAGTCCCCGGAGGAAGAAGGTCTTGAAGGGCTTGCAATGCTAAAAGCACCGCCCTCATCTCCAGAACATTGATATGCAGAATGGTCTCTACGGGGTTCCACGTTCCTTGGATGGCTCTGCCCATGCAATGCCCCCCCCCCACCTGAGGCGAAAAGCGTCTGTGGTCAGCGTGGTTTGGGGTTGAGGCATTATGAACTGTCTCCCTTCTCGGAGCTCTCGGGAATGGAGCCACCAAAGAAGGGAGTTTCTGCAAACCCTGCTTAGGGGAATTGGTGAATCCAATAGGTGAAGGAGGAGGGACCACTGGACCTGAAGGGTCCATTGAAGGACTCTCATGTGTAACCAAGCAAGAGGAGAAAGGCTGATGGCTGCCACCATGGATCCTAGGGCTCTCAGGACTAATTCTGCGGGTGGGGCTAGGGACTGTTGAAGCTCTATTACGTGGAGTGACAAGGTGCGTAACCTGTCCGTTGTCAGAAAGGCCCTGGATTGAAGCGTGTTTATCCTGGCCCCTATGAAATCCAGAACTTGAACAGGATGAAGAGACGACTTCCTGAAATTTATGGTAATGCCTAGATGATGGGCCAAGAGTAAAGAATAATTCCTGGCAGAACAGAGTAGATGCCTGGTGGGGGCGGTGAGGAGCCAGTCGTCTAGGTACGGGAAGACCTTAATTCCCTGAAGTCTCAGGTGGGCTGCCACAACTGCCATGACCTTGGTGAACACCCTGGGGGCTGTGGTGAGGCCGAACGGAAGAACCCTGAACTGATAATGATTGGCCCCTAGCCCAAAGCGGAGAAACCTTCTGGATCGTCTGTCCATAAGAATGTGGTAGTACGCATCCTTGAGGTCTATGGAGCACATCCAGTTGTTGTCCTGCAGGACGGGGAGAATAGATTGTAGAGTGACCATCCGAAATTTCTCTTTGGCAATGAACAGGTTCAAAGTAGACAGGTCGAGAATTGGCATTAAGTCCCCCATCTTTTTTGGCACCAAAAAGAACCTGGAGTAATTGCCCAACCCGGACTGCTCTGGGGGGACGTGCTGGATGGCCCTTTTTTCTAGCAACTTCTGTATTTCTGAAGCTGCAGCCTCCCTCTGATTGGGTGGAACGTCAGAGAAGCTTAGTTAGCGGGGGAAGATTCGGGAAGGGGATAGAGTAACCTCTGGATATTATTCGGAGCCACCAGCGAACTGTAGTAATGAACTCCCAACTTGCTAGATGCTCTGAAAAATGCCTCCCGACTGCCTCCAGAGAGGGACAGTCGGGCAACCCCTCAGGGCTGCTGGGCGGGTCGGTCGGAGAAGGGTTCTCTCAACCGAAAATTCTTCGGCCCCCCTCTGCCTCTAGGCCGGCGTCCACCTTGTCCTCCTCTGCCTCTGAAGGATGAAGGGTCCGGAGTGGGACAGGATTGCTGAGACTTCCGGAACCACATCTTCTTTTGTTCTCTCTGGTTCCTTGAGAAGGACCTCTGAGGAGAGGAGAAACGGATTCCGATGGCAGACAGCGTCTTCCCGTCTTTTTCGCTCTGGAGTAGCGTGTCGCGGACGGTTTTGCCGAATAGCGTAGAACCGTCAAAGGGAGCGTTCGCGAAGGACGCCTTGAAGGGTTTTGAAAAGTTGCAAAGACAGAGCGAGGTGTGGCGCCGCAAGGTGACCCCTGCTCCGCTGGCTCTAGCTGCCCCCTCCGCGGCATGGGAGAGAAGCCGCATAGAAGTGTTTAATACTGACTTTAGAGTAGCCATGCAAGTCGAGAAGGTCCGTTTGTCCTCGGCTACCATGGACTCCGGGAGAGACCCAGCGTATTCCTTTATTAAATCCCGCTGAAGCCTAATTACGTGTGTCAGATAATTCAGCACCCTTATAGAAAAGGTGGCTGAAGCAAATATCCGCTTTCCAATACCGTCCATCGTCCGAGATTCCTTATCAGGAGGATGGACCGAGGAACTTTCTTGTGCCAGTTCCTTCTTGGTGGCAGCCGCCACCACCACGGCATCTACCGGGTAACCTTTATTCCACGCCGGCTTGTCAGAAGGGGGACTAAGAATTTTATCCGGTCTCCTAGGGATTGGCTCCACAGTGTCCGGCTCCTTCCAAGCCCTGGTAGTATTTAAGTCTACCAGGGGGTCGGCCGGGGGGGGGGGGGACGACACCCAAGAGGTAGACGGGCCTGCGTCGAACGCCTCCAGAAACACAGACTCATCCGAGGAAGGTTTCTGGGCTGACCACCCCCTCTTATGCGCATCTCCATAATGTCTCCAAATGAGACATCCTCTGGGGCTGACCTGGGGGAACCTTCCCCTTCCTCTAAGTCCGTGTCCTCCGTGAGGGACTCGGGGGAGTCCTAGTGCCTCCTCTTACACTTTCGTTTGTGAGGGACCTCCTCAGCGGGGCTGTCCGAGGATGGCTCACCAACGGGGTCCTGTTCCTCTACGGGAACTAACTGGGGCGCAGACGCAGGCTGTCCCTGGGGCCGGACGATGGAAGACAGGCCCATATGTGAAGGGAGGATCCGTAGTACGGACCAGGGACTTCGAACTCCTCGACAGCACCCTCTCCACCACGTCAAAGGCCGAAGGTGAACCACTCTCCCCTGGCTCCGAGAGTAGTCCCTTTGGCTCCGACGTGAGGACCGGTGTCGGAGCAGACATGATCGGAACCGAAAGGGAAGTGTGCTCCGACAGCAACGGAGCCGAAGACACACTCACCCCTGCGGATCCGAAGCTCGGCTCTCGGCCCCGAGAGCTCGGATCCGAAAGATGACCCGATAAACTCGGGGGTAAGGCCGGTGTTGAAGTAACAACTACTATCGGCACAGACTCCCCGGCTCCGAGACGACTCGGATCCGACTGCTCCGAAACCTGATAGTGGATCGGAGAAGGAGCAATGGGTGCAAAGAAAGGGGTCGAGCTCCTTCCTGGAGGGGGGGTGGGGTAGGAGCACTCCCATCTGCATCTGGGCCTGCAGGAATCTATGCATCATCTGGACCATATCTGCGTCAGACAAACTCCTGGTAGACCAGGAAGAAGTCGTCGAGGCAGGCCGGGAAGGCCGCCTAGACGACCTCAAAGGTGATTGGAACTCCTCTTCCTGCTCCGGAGATAAGTTCAGAGACGTTGCGACTGGCGCCACTGAGGTAGAGGAGGAAGAAGAATTTGGGGGAAAGAGTCCTGCCAGGATTAGCTTGTTTCTCCTCTCCCTCAGAGCCCGAGGGGTTAAAGGCTGCACAAATCTGGCAGCCCGATGTTAATTGGGCTACCCCCAGGCAAAGAACGCACTGAGTGTGGCCATCTGCTGGGGACAGCTTATGACCACACTCAGCACATTTTGAAAAAAATGGCCTTAGGGCCCTCGGCCATCACACACAAGCACACGCCCTGACACACAGTAAGTGGAAGGGAAAAAAATACTAATTTATCACAAAATATAATAAAACACAGTTTAACTAAACTATGGGCTTACTATACACACACACACACACACACCGAAAAAACTAATTAACTAAGAAAAAACTCCTAAATTCCTCTCATCAAAAACGCTAAAAGCTTGTCCCTAATGCTTCAGAAGCTGCAGCAAACGAGATCTGGGGACTGGAGGGAGGTAGCAGGGTATTATGGCTAAGGGGGAGGAGCTGAAAGCTTGGATCTTTAGCTTGGAAAGCTGCCAGCTCAGATCCGAGGTCGGATCTGATACCCACAGGTTGCTGATCAAATGAAGTTAACTACTTCAGATACATTGTTACCAGAAGTAACTTCAACATTAGAGTTAAAAACTCTTGCAGTGTTCTGTCCAACCCGAGGCCACAAAGACGTGGCCTGTCTTAAAATCATTAATGTCCCTCATAATTTTTGTGTTTTTTGTTGCATAAGTTTCCGTTCGAACACAGCTACACCATCCAAAAGACTTTCAAAGGATTCAAAGTCTCTTTTGAATACTTATTAAACATAGCTTCATGTCTCTCTTTCAAGTTCTCTCTTAACTTGTCCTCTTCAGGACTAAAAAAGTCAATTAACAGGCGCATGTACTTCGCGCTTACCTCTAAATTTAACTGCTGCCAACGGGTAAGCAATTCCGGGTACTGCGTGCCCTGTGTGGGCATATTAAAGATGCGTAGCCCTCGAGGTACAAGTCTTTTTTCCAGAAAAGTTCAAAGTGTTGTCGCTGTGCTTGCAGCTTCTTTAATTTTAGAAAATCAAGCTCTATCTCCTCCATACTCTTCTGTAGTTGCTCCAGGTGTTCAGTCGCACCACTGACATCATCACCCATACCACCGGTGTCAAGTTGCCATAACAAACTCCTATCTCTCATCAAGTATTGAGAGAACTTCTCACAGAGTGTCGCCTCAACCCTGTTATTCTTGCCAGGGTTGTAATCCAATTCAATTACCACTGGCTGTTCTGTTGTTTTACACTGTTTGAAGCTTACCTTGTTTTCATGTACTACAATAATTAAAGAAAAAAATGTAGCAGCAAATTATTTACACTGACGGAGAATGACCACCAAAACAATAACCGGAAGTGCAGACAATATCAAAACATGTTAAAACACTTCATTAAGCCATAAAAAAATAAAGGATGAATGAAGTGTTTAATGCTTTAAAGCTCTCTGAACTTCCTAAAGCAGTCTGCTGGTGCTTGCAAACTTCAACATTAGACTAGAGCTCAACAATGGTGAGGGGTGCTTAAAAGCTTGTGATACACCTATCTGACTTCAGAAAGGTGCTTAACAAGCCTTTTTCCCCAGTTTTGCAACATACAAATCCTTATCTGTTTAAAAACTTTCATTTGACTCTGTAGTGCTTTGCTGTCTTAGGCTATTGTATAAACTGAAACATTTACTCTGTGCAATTATCTCTTGGCTAGTGGGGGCTGGTTCTTTTGTGTTCTTGTAAAAAAAAAGTTGTTGTTCTGGTCTTGCCCTAACTTTGGTAGGTCTCTGTCTTTGCACACAGTGCAGGCTGGAGAAGTTGTTTGACCGCAACTGAGCTACAAAATATAAGTATCTTTTGATTATTTTTACAGATTACTGTTTTTATAATTTAATATATATAAAGCACTTTGTCTATTCAGAATCTTCACAAATCCTTATCTGTTTAAAAACTTTCATTTGACTCTGTAGTGCTTTTATTTTGTCCCACCCTCCCTCCCTGTTGGTGTCTTGCACACAGTGCAGGCTGGAGAAGTTGTTTGACCGCAACTGAGCTACAAAATATAAGTATCTTTTGATTATTTTTACAGATTACTGTTTTTATAATTTAATATATATAAAGCACTTTGTCTATTCAGAATCTTCACAAATCCTTATCTGTTTAAAAACTTTCATTTGACTCTGTAGTGCTTTTATTTTGTCCCACCCTCCCTCCCTGTTGGTGTCTTGCACACAGTGCAGGCTGGAGAAGTTGTTTGACCGCAACTGAGCTACAAAATATAAGTATCTTTTGATTATTTTACAGATTACTGTTTTTATAATTTAATATATATAAAGCACTTTGTCTATTCAGAATCTTCACACATCCTTATCTGTTTAAAAACTTTCATTTGACTCTGTAGTGCTTTTATTTTGTCCCACCCTCCCTCCCTGTTGGTGTCTTGCACACAGTGCAGGCTGGAGAAGTTGTTTGACATAACTGAGCTACAAAATATAAGTATCTTTTGATTATTTTTACAGATTACTGTTTTTATAATTTAATATATATAAAGCACTTTGTCTATTCAGAATCTTCACACATCCTTATCTGTTTAAAACTTTCATTTGACTCTGTAGTGCTTTTATTTTGTCCCACCCTCCCTCCCTGTTGGTGTCTTGCACACAGTGCAGGCTGGAGAAGTTGTTTGACCGCAACTGAGCTACAAAATATAAGTATCTTTTGATTATTTTTACAGATTACTGTTTTTATAATTTAATATATATAAAGCACTTTGTCTATTCAGAATCTTCACACATCCTTATCTGTTTAAAAACTTTCATTTGACTCTGTAGTGCTTTTATTTTGTCCCACCCTCCCTCCCTGTTGGTGTCTTGCACACAGTGCAGGCTGGAGAAGTTGTTTGAGCGGAACTGAGCTACAAAATATAAGTAGCTTTTGATTATTTTACAGATTACTGTTTTTATAATTTAATATATATAAAGCACTTTGTCTATTCAGAATCTTCACACATCCTTATCTGTTTAAAAACTTTCATTTGACTCTGTAGTGCTTTTATTTTGTCCCACCCTCCCTCCCTGTTGGTGTCTTTTATTTTGTCCCACCCTCCCTCCCTGTTGGTGTCTTGCTCTTATACTTGGTGGCTTTGCAGTTGCCCGCCCCTACTGTGACACACCTCCCAGTCTAGTGTCATTAGCTCATTCTTCTTAATACAGAGAGAACATTTGATAAGGCCTTCTGTTCCTCCTTTTCCCTTTTCAAAAAGTAAAACAAAACTTTTTTTTTTCTTTTTCGCCTGAACCTTCTTGTGTTCTGACTGTCCTTCTCAAACATATTGGAAATATACAGTATATTTCAGAGCATTTGTTATAACTGTATTTGCTATAACTGATTTAAGTATTTTTCTGGCTTTTTGAATATTTACTGCTTAGCGACTGCATCTTAGCCTGTTTATACAGCTCTGCATTCTATTTAAACTGTTTTTGTGTTGATTAACTGTTTTGCACTCTTAAAAGTTATTTGTTGCTTAATTTTACCTGTAGGCTAACACACTCAAGTGTGCTAGCCGCTTTCATTTATAGCATTTACTGTCTGTTTTTTCCTTGTCTCTGTAAAAAAAAAAAAAAATCTCTTGTTTTCCCACCTTACTGAACTAGAGTAGTCCAGTTTCAGAGTTGCTGATCCCTGGGCTTTGTTTTTAGTTCCTGTTACTGATCCATTGCCTTATTAGGAAGGAGGGAAGTTTCTTTGCTTACCAGTGGGAGTGGGAAGCACTGAGCAGCCTTTTTGTCCGAATTGGTGAAGTTTCAGCCAGAAACTAGTAGTCCATTGGTCGTTTTGGGCCAATTCCTAGCTCCTTTCAGCCCCCTGCTATAAAATTCATTTATTTATTTATTTATTTGCAGTTGGTTTACCAGGATAGTCCATTGGGCCTAAAAGAACCCGTTTTCAATGGAGTCCTGGGGAGAAAAGCTCCAAAAAAGAACAGACATACAGAATATGTACATACACTTGAAAAAGCTCTTAATGCAAACTAGCAGACAAGGTGAAAACAACAGAGCTAAGCTACTTATACAATGTAAAAGAGAATACAGTCATTACTTTTGCATTTGAGGTACATTCAAAATGAAATATTAGATAAAGTACAAAAAATGAGAGGTGAGTTAGGGCATTAAAGAGGTAGGATTATATTGTTGTATAGTGTGGTTAGATTTGAAGAAAGTAATAAGTATATAGGCTTTGTTGAGTAGGAAGTGAATGAATGGAGGATGAAGGATGAAGGGTTCCATATTTTTATGATGGATGGGAACAAGAGCATTCCCATTGGGACGTAAGATGAGTATGAAGAGATTTTTTGAACGAATAAAGATTAGAGATGGTACGAATGGACAGTGGGAGTGAGTTCCAAAGACGAGCTATGTTAAAGGATAGTAGGTTTTTGCCTGGGGGGCGTTTTGGTTTAAGTATTTCTAATAGGTTTTGATGGTTTGACCTTAAGATTCTATCAGGTAAGTGAAACTTAAAAGCAGAAGACAGGGAGGGACAAAGAGAGGGGTTGTTAATGAGCTTATGGGCTAGGGTAAGCTGAATGTAATTGAGCTGATGTGGAAGTTCAAGCCAATGTAGTTTTTGGAGAGAGGAACAGTGATGGGTGAATGACTTGTGGCCATTGGCGAACTTGGTGATTTTGTTGTAGCAAGAGGAAAGTTGCTTCTTAAGAGAGGACTGAATATTAGTTAGGAGAGGTGAACCATAGAGAAGGGAGGGAATAAGAAAGGAAGAAGACAGAGTGATTTTAGAGGTCTTTGTGAGGTATTGATTTTGACGGTAGAGCATACCCAGCTTTTGGTTTTTTTTTTTATTAATATTTAGGTGTACGTGGGAGTTGAAATTAAGCTGGTTATCAATTTGAACACCAAGTAACTTAGTTTCAGATACGAGTTCTAGGGTTGATTTGTTTTGACTAGTGATCAGGAATGTGTTTGTATCAAAGGGAGTAGTTTTAGAGGGAGTAAATACCATGAGTTTAGTTTTGGAGGCGTTGAGAGCAAGGTGGTTTATTTTCATCCAATGCTCAGTAATTGAGAAAGCTTCTTGTGTGAGCTTTAGAAGCTCAGGGGTAGATGTGGCAGAGCAGATAATGGTGGAATCGTCAGCATATTGGATGATGTTAGAGAATGGGATAGATTTATGAAAATCGTTTATAAAAATGTTAAAGAGAAGAGGACCAAGTATGGAGCCTTGGGGAACCCCGGTGGGGGTACTAAGAAAAGAGGAAGTGTCCTTTTTCCATTTTACAGCTTGGTGTCTGTTAGATAGGTAGCTGGAGAACCAGTTCACAGAGGAGGAAGAAAGGTTAAGTTTGGAAAGTTTAGTTAATAGCAGGCTGTGCGAAATGGTATCAAAAGCCTTAGAAAGGTCAAGTAGTAGGGTAGAGACAATATGCCGGAATCACGAGCTTTATTTACAGTTTCTAGATAGGAGAGGAGGGCTGTCATGGTGCTATGATTTGGCCTAAAGCCATGTTGTGTAGGTGTGAGAAGGGTGTTGTCTAAAAGATGTGGTAGTAGTTGAAGTTGAACACATTTTTCAAGTAGTTTAGAGATGGGGACAAGATAGCAATGGCGGAAGTTGTTAACACTGCAGTTATTACCACCTTTATGAAGGGGATGATAAAGGCTTGTTTCCAGAGTTGGGGCACTGTACATTCCAGGATTGAGCGGTTGATGAGAATGCTTATGGGATAGGCAATTGCTTCAGCAGCAATGCTTAGGAAGTATGAGGATATCATCAGGTGCATTAGTGCCGGGCTTCAGTTTCTGAAGTAGTTTTTTTATTGTAGAAATGGGTATAGGTTTTAATGAGAATAGAGCAGAGTGGAGAGAGAAAGTATTTGATGTTGGTGAGGATGATGAGGACGTTAGAGAGGGAGAAGAGTTATGGGATATAGTTAGAGAAGATGGGAATGAGGAAGGAAGAGAAGTGCTTGGTGAACATTTGGCAGGAGAGGGTGAGGGGGTATTGGATGGTATGGTAGAAGTAGGAAAAGAGGAAGTTAGTTTGCTAATAGAATCAATGAAGAAGGAGTTGAATTGAGTAGCCAGGTCTAGATCTGGGGCATTTGGGTAGGGGTGTGTGGTCTGCTGGGGTTAAGGAGGGTAGAGATTCCTTTCCAGAATTTCTGTGGATTTGTTTTATTATTGTTTTGGAGGGTAAAGAAGTAATTTTGTCTGTCAGAGATAATAAGCTTTTTGCCTTTATTTCGGAGGGTTCTGTATTCAATGTGGGAATCAGGAGACTTTCTTTTCTGATAAAGTGCCCAGGCTTTGTCTCTAAGGCGCATGGTTGCTAATGTATTTCTGGTAAGCCATGGGGCAGAATTATTTTTTATTCGTTTTGTCCTTTGGGGGGCTTGGGAATCTAGTATTCTTAAGAATGTAGAGTTAAAGTGGGAAACAGCGTCTTCTAAGGGTAATGTCCTAAGAGTGTTCCAATTGATTGCTTTTAGAGAATCTGAAAAGGTTGTTGGGTTGAAATTTTTGTGGTTGCGTGTGGTAATATAATTGTGGGGCTGGTGAGAGATACAAGGGAGTCGGTAAGTGAAGATGGGCATATGATCACTTAGAGCATCGGGAAGAGTACCACTGTCAGAGTGATAGTGTGGGTGTGATACAAGGATCCAGTCTAGTATACTGCCACAGGAAAGGTTTTAGAAGGACGTGTTACTTTGTTGATTAGTTGGGAAAAATTATATAGGTTGATGTTAAGGGGGTTGGTTGGAGATTGAATGGAGGTCCAGTTAATATTTACATCACCTAAGATTATGGTTTCATTACTAATGTTACTGGAGAGCCAGGAGAATATCTTCTAATGTAGAGATATTGTCACCTGGGGGAATATAGAGGGATGCAAGACATATATGTTTAGGCTTGTTGACTTGTAGGAGAGTGATGAGTAATTCAGCATTGTTGAAGTGTGGAATAGGTTTATCGTAGGGAGTAATTAACAAGGAAGTAGAAAATAGAAGAGCTACATACACCTTTTTATGGGACCTGTCTTTTCTAATGATAGAGTAGTTAGGTGGAATTATTTCAGAGTTTTTTATATGGGGTTTTAGCCATGTTTCTGAAATAGATAGGATGTCAGGTTTATTATATGTGATCCAGGCATGGAGGGTTGCTATTTTGTTGACTATGCTTTGGGAGTTTAGTGAAGTAAGTAACAGAGGTTTACGATAGTAGTGGAGGTTGAGGGGCCTGGGTTAGGATGGATATCACCTGATAAGAGACTGGTAACTAGATGAAGGATCTGGTTAGAGAAGTAATTAAGTAGTTTAATAAATGGGTTGGGTGCTGTTGTGTTGAAGAAGGGGTTTCTGGTAGCTATGGGGATGGAGAGTTTGTGAGAAGTAAGTACTTTGTAAGAGAAGGATAGGAGGTGTTTTATAGGATATAGATGTGGAGAGATAGGTGAGTGTGGATGTGAGTAGGGGGAGTTTAGATGGTTGGTAGTATGATAGAGTTGTGGATGGTGGCAGGTACTGGGTTGGGTGAGGTAGTAAAGAAAGGTAAGTTTTAGAAGTAGTAGTAGTAAAATAGAGATGGATGAAGGTTTTAAAAGCATGTTAATTATGGTTACTTTGTGTATAGAATCTAATTAGTATTAAGTATGTTTTTAAAGATAATTATAGGAGGATGTGATGTAGTCGGCCTAGATTGTAGTGGGGAGTGTGGAGTCGGAAGGAGGTGGCAGAAGAGGTAGAGGTTAGTGGAAGGTAAAGATAGGACTGATTGTCAGAGTTGAAGTGTGGACTTGGAGTCTGTTAGTGTAGCTAAGTAGAGGGTGTGGTAACTATGAGGTGATTACAAAATGGGTGTGTCCAGGGTGTTGGTGATTGATTGGAGTAGGGAGGAAGTGGGTGGGGTAACAAGAGGAATATAGCTAGGAGTACCGGGGGCGGGTGGGAATTGGGGGCAGGGTAGGGAGCGGAGTGAGCCGAAGCGAAGGGAGCGGGAAACACAGGAGAAGGAGGAGAGCCAATCAGTGGAGCATGGAATGCAGGAAGTAAGCTGTAACAGAGTAAGTAAGGTTCTGGATATTTTAGGCAGAGTGGGCTGAGAGTTTGGAGAGAGGTAAAAGTAAGGTAAAGGCTAGTAAAGAAAAATGCAAGGAGTAAGTAAAGAAGGAATATCAGTGTGGGGGGTGCCCTCTAGTGGTTAAATGTAGAAGTACACTGGGCCACTAAGGCAGTGTAAGGGCTAAAGAGGACTGAATGTGAAGGAGCATGTATGGATTAGAGAAATTAGATAGGGGTGGGAGTAGAGAGGCAATGATGAAGGGGATGTAGGCCGCTGGCTGTCCTGGCAGGGAGATAGCATAAACAGGCACAACAAGGAGTATAACTACAGAAGCTTAGAGCAGCAGATACACATACTTCTTCTGTGTCCTCTGGGGGAGACTTGGTTCAACCTTCCCAGCAGGGGTTAAGGCAGCAGAGAGGTAGTATTGCGGGACCACAAAACAAGGTTGAGTCTGGTGATTTAGTTAGGTGGAAGTATCCACTAGGCGAGGTCACAATGGGAATATGCAGGGTAAAAACAACTGGAGACAGGAGAAAAAGTAGAGCGATGGTTAATAAAAGTGTAATAGTAACAGCATCTATACCTTAATAGTGAAGATAGGTGAAAAAGAGATGTAGGCACAAAATACTAAAATTAGAGCAGATAATGGCTATGTATAAAATGTAACAGTGGAGTCTATCACAATGGTTAAGAACACAGTAACATATTGTAAATCAGAAACACTTAGCAATGGAAATAATGTAGCAAATGAAGCTACTGCAATGGTTAAGTACACAATGAAATATTGTAGACCAGATAGACTTGTAGGTGTGTAACTAGGCTCTATAACAAATGAAGTAAAAAGGAACAAACAATGTCATTAGAAAAACATTATTTCCACAGTAGGCACTGCTATATTAACAGCGTACTCTTGAGTTAATGCTTCCATACAATAATAGCGCCTTGGTACGTCCTGCAGCTGCAGTAGCCAAGCACGTGTGAAGAACACTCACACGTGTAAGCTGGCGTGTTGCGCAATGAGTAAATATGTAGATACTTGGACAGTTAACAAATATAGTAAGTAATGCAGTCCCTAATACACTCGTTGTACCTTGGTATGCCTAGATAAAACTAGCCAAGCGCTAGGGGAGTAAGTCCTTCTATATTAATAACAATGTGCTAGTAGTAACGTTTTCTAATAAAACAGTCAAGTATAGTCATAGTGTACGCTTTACACAGCAAGAGCGTTTAAACACTGTACAACAGCAGTCGCTAGGGTTAAGTAAGGCTGTTGATTAAGCGAAGAACAAATTAAGCAGATAATAATTGCTGCTACTGCATGGGCACTATCCTATGCAGCGATCCCTTTAAGCAGGGTTTTAAACTAGCAAGAGCGTTTAAACACTATACAACAGCAGTCGCTAGGGTTTAAGCAAGGCTGTTGATTAAACGAAGACCAAAATAAGCAGATATTAATTGCTGCTACTGCATGGGCGCTATCCTATGCAGCGATCCCTTTAAGCAGGGCTTTAAACAAGCAGTTAGCCGTCGATGCACTCTTTTAATCAGCAGGAGTGTAAAACAGCAGTCGCTAAAGTATAAGTAAAAGCTGATTGAATGTGACTACGACCATACTACGCAGATAATAAGCTTATTTAAAATGTGCACGCCTATCCTGAACACTATCATGTGCAACAGACACCTTAGTAGACGCTGTTCAAGCAAGGATACTTTTTAAACAGAGCGTACTTTGAGCCTCTAACCTGCACTCTATCTTGTGCTATAAAGACATTAAACATTAAACGCTGTATATACAAGCATGCACTTCAAGCATATCTCTATACAACATAACATACATTCATTAACACAGCAGGGGCAAACAAAACCCTGAACAGCAGTTGCTAGTGATTAAAGAGAGGATACATAGCATACAATTGTTCTGGCTATCAGGTCTATGTACATTAAGGGATATTCCCGATGTTAGTGTAACAAAAGCACATGGAGTACTTACTATCAGAACGCTCCCCTAGCCAGGTGCATACAGCAGCCGAGGATGAGTGGGATTTAAAGATGGCGTCCAGAGGTGAGGGGGGGATTAAATAACCTCTAGGCGGATATAGAGGGAGGGGGGGAGGGGCAGGGATGTGAGCTAACAGGGAAAGGTGGTATTTCTACAGTGTGATGGGAGTGGCTAAACACACGTTTTCCAGCTTGTACCAACTCAGCACAGATCCTCGTGGTGGCCTGCAGAGTGATCCAAGCAGCAGAGAGCTAAAAGAGTGACTTTCTACCAGATATAAGTATTTTTTGTGGCTTTCCCACTGTTATTAAGCTAGCGACTGCATTTCGCCTGTTTTAGTGCTACTTTAAGTGATTTCTGCATTTTACACTGTTTATTGCACTTTAAGTTACTAATTGTTGCGAATTGTTTCTGTAGGCTACACACTAAAGTGCGCTAGCCGATTTACAGCATTTATAGCATTTACTGTCTGTTTTTTTCCTTATCTCTGTAAAAAAACAAAAATCTCTTGTTTTCCGCCTTACTGAACTAGAGTAGTCCAGTTTCAGAGTTGCTGATCCCTGGGCTTTGTTTTAGTTCCTGTTACTGATCCATTGCCTTATTAGGAAGGAAGGAAGTTTCTTTGCTTACCAGTGGGAGTGGGAAGCACTGAGCGGCCTTTTTGTCCGATTTGGTGAAGTTTCAGCCAGAAACTAGTAGTCCATTGGTCGGTTTGGGCCAATTCCTAGCTCCCTTCAGCCCCTGCTATAAAACACGCTAAGCGCTAAGCTGATTAGCGGAGTTGCCACTGTTGCACACAAGAGCAGCGGTTAAACAAGGTTAAACTATTCGGCCATCTAAATTCCACTCTTCAAATTTTCCCTTAGAACTACCTTCCTCGAGCTGTACTGCTGATCTAACCAGCATATCCTATAACTGAAAAGTTCATCTCTACTTGATTCCCAAGTAGACTATTCTCTATCTGTAAAGCCTAGCACTTACTCCTACAGTACTTGCACCTTGATAAAGCACTCTTATTATAGATAGTACCCCACCAGCCTAAAACCCACTTCCCCGGAGTCCTTTGAAAGTCTCTTTATCTACTACTTCTAGTATGTCTAGGGATCAGTTGCTAGTGTCCTCTCCAGCTCAACTGGTGAACCTGGGAATATTGAGGCAATGTTACAATTGCCTCATGTACCTGAACAATCCTCTCCTTCTCCCACAAAACACAAATACATGCGAGAGATGCAACTATACGGCCAAACTGGAGGCTGAGCTCTCTCAACATAGGACTGGCAAGACCAGACAGGAGGAGAAGGTAACCACACACAATACATACCCAGTCACACATGGTACCATCACAACTTCAAATCATACACATACTCACACAAAGACATACTCGAGGCTCTGATCAAAAATTTACCAAAACAGCAGAGGCCACCAAAGCAGACACCCAAACAACTACCACCTCACGACCCAACACATGCAACACATAGACCACACAGTCAGAGTGTCAAACAGTCACAGCCCTTAAGGCCAAACAAAATGCCAGACACACTTGTCATTGGTGATTCCATAGTCAGACACACTGATGTCCCGCTCACCAGACTGAGTAAGGAGAAGGTCACAGTAAGCTGCCTGTCGGGCGCTAGAATCCGCCACATAACGCAAGCACTCAGGTCTCTCAACAGCAGGTACAAGTACGACTCAGTCATTGTCCACGCTGGTGTCAACGACCTGAGACGTACCTCCTTGGACTACATGAAAAGGGACATCGAGGAGCTCTCTGATTATGTAGCCCAGGCAGGTATGACCCTGACCTTGAGCAGTATCCTACCTTCACCTAGAATGATGCCACAATACAGTGATAAGATGATCAGCTTTAATAATTGGCTTAAATTCTGGTGTCATTCAAAGGGGATCCAATGTCTGTCTGCCTGGGATGACATGCTGGACAAGCCACGCTGCTTCGCAAGGGACGGCTTGCACCTGTCACCCTGGGCTTCCCGGATATTGGCAAAGGCTCGCCACCCCATAGTGCCTTTTTTAGGCTAGGCTCAAATTCTAAACCTACCACCCTAGAACACCAAAAAGCAAAAAAACTAAGGGTAATGCTGCTCAATGCCAGAAGTCTCACTCTCAAGATGCACGCACTCGAGGCCCTTCTCAATATGGAGAACATCGATGTCTGTGCTGTGACAGAAACCTGGTTCAAGGCTCCTGAGAGCACCCCAGCACTAACAGGTTTCACCTCATATCAAGCGTTCCGCCCCAAAAAGCCGGACAACACCAAGAAAGGAGGGGGGGGTGTCCATATGCATAAAGGACACCCACACCTCAAGGTTGGTGGCAACGCCGATGCATCGGAGACCATCCAGGTGCAATTAACCATAGGCAAGACTGCTCTGCAATTTGTAGCATATTACAGGCCACCCTCTCAAACTCAGGAACCTCACATGGCCTTCCTGAAAACATTGGAGTGGTTAAATGTATCTCCAAACACCATCATACTAGGTGACTTCAACTACCCTAATATAGACTGGGAACACTACTCAAGCCCGAACACTCTAACCCAAAGATTCCTGGAGTTCATAAACTCAAATGCCATGGAACAACTAGTCACCATCCCCACAAGAGGAGAAAACATACTTGATCTCATCATCACGAACATGGGATCAAAATGTTCAACACCGAAGTATACCCCTCACTGGTGAGATCAGATCATAAACTAATCTCGCTGGAGGTCCTCATCCCGGCCCCACCTGAAACAAAAAAGACCACAGTGAAAAACTTCTCAAAAGCCGATTTCACACTTCTAAAAACTAGTGTGGTCTCCTTTAAGGCCCCTGAGCCAGTGGTAAACATTACTCAAACCGCTGAATCACTTACAAATGCCTTCTACCAGCACCTACAGGACTGCATGGATCAGGCAATCCCAAACAAAACTAAGACTCTCTGTACCAAAGGGCAAGCGTCCAATCTGGTGGACCCCAGCCATAAACAAGCTCTACAACAAAAGGAGGAAGCTACTACAAGATAGAGCAAAATCCTTGAAAGGTAAGACACCTTTGATCATTCTAAGTAAAAAGCTAAGAGCTCTCGTAAAATCATCCAAGGCAAATTTTGAGAGAAAATCGCCAAGGACTCTAAAGACAATCATAAGGCCTTCTTTAGCTATGTTAGAAACCTAGGAGGAAACTCCCAGATATGCTCAGAATTAGTTCAAAATGATGTGAAAATTACTGAACCTACACACATTGGTAACATACTGGCTGACAGGTTCAGTGCAAACTCCCCCAAAAGGAGAGATATCTATTCCAGAGGATTGTAGCCCCCAAACATCTCCAACGCCCAGGTGAGAACTGCCGTCACTAAGGCAAAAACACAGCATCCATGGGACCGGATGGTGTCCCCGGCTGTGTGCTTCATGAACTCAACGAGGAATTAAACCCACAGTTAGGACAGCTGTTTAATCTTAGCCTCACCTCAGGATACGTACCCAAGGAGTGGCGCACGGCGACTGTGGTCCCACTTCATAAGGGCGGTGCCTCCACAGACCCTGGAAATTACCGCCCCATTAGCTTGACAAGCCTTATCTGCAAAGCCATGGAGAGGATCATAATGGAACTCATAAATAAAGACATAGGGAACTTGCAGACTTTGGATCCAACCCAGTTTGGCTTTGTCAAAGGCAGATCCTGCCTCTTAAACTTGGTTGACTTTTTCGAGACAGTCACCAAGGCCATTGATGAGGGAAAGGCAGTCCATACAGCCTACCTCGACCTGGCAAAGGCCTTCGACACAATACCCCACTCAGGTATCATCGAAAAACTCATCAGCTTGAATGTAAACCCATACATCACAAGATGGGTTGCAAACTGGCTAAGTGACAGAACCCACAGGGTCAGAGTTGCTGGAGCCATGTCAGACTCAAAGCCTGTCACAAGTGGTGTCCCACAGGGCTCAGTCCCGGGTCCACTCTTGTTCGGCATCTACTTTTCTGAAGTACAAGCAAACACAGGAGGGTTATGGCTGTCAAAGTTTGCAGATGACTGCAAACTGGGCGCCATAGTCGAAAACACATCTGACACAGATATCCTCCAGAAGGGCCTCACAGAAACGGATAACTGGTGCCAGAGCCATGGCCTGAAGTTAAACGCCAAAAAATGCATAGTCATACCCTTCGGGAAAAACAAGGTTACCCCTAGCTACCATATAGGTGGCAATCCACTGAGCACAGAAAAAGTCATCAGGGATCTGGGGACCCAGGTTGACAGTAGCCTTTCGTTTGACACTCATGTTGCTAAAGTAGTTAGGAAAAAGTACAGTTTTGTACCTACCATAAATGTAGATGTTCGAAGATCCACATTGCTGCAGTCATAACTTATGGGTAGTCCGCTGTCCTCGGTCGGCCCGAATACCAAAGTATTAGGCTGACGTCGGTCATGGGCGCTCAGATCTGACGTCAGAGCGTCAAGGTATTAAAGCGCATGACCGACATCATTTCCTCAGTCTTTTCTTGCCCCAGATGTCAGAAGGCCCTAAAAATAAAGGCAACAGCCAAAAATAGAATAACTCCCTAAAACCATATACAAAAAACAGCTAAAACCCAAACCATACAACCACTCCAAACTACAGAGGGGAAAGAGGGAGGGTAAATTGGACTGCAGCAATGTGGATCTTCGAACATCTACATTTATGGTAGGTACAAAACTGTACTATGTTCTTCATCTCACATTGCTGCAGTCATAACTTATGGGTAGAATCCCAAAGCAGAGGTAAAGGGAGGCTGGCAAAATCATAAAGCATTGGGAGCTGCCAAAATGCCCTGTAAGACTGCAGTGGCAAATCCAGCCCTAGATTTGGAATAAAGAGGAAGATGGTAATGAGTGTGCACTGAACTCCAAGTAGCTGCTTCCAAAATATCTTTAGTAGCTACCCCCCTTAAAAAAGCAGTAGAAGTGGCAGTAGCCCTAGTGGAATGAGGCCTGATTCCAGCTGGAATCTCCTTACCATGATGAGAATAACAAAAAGCAATACAAAGGCCAATCCACTTAGAAATAGTATGTTTTGAAACAGGTTTCCCCTGAGAACCCAAAGCAAAAGAAACAAACAACTGCTGAGACTGTCTGAACCCTTTAGTCTTGCTCAAATAATAACGCAACTGCCTGTGAATATCCAAAGTGTGCAAAATTTTCTCCCCTTTATTTTGGGGATCCGCATAAAAAGTAGGCAAATGAATAGATTGGTTCAAGGCCACATTTGAAACCACTTTAGGCATAAAAGTAGGATTAGTACGCAGAGATACCCTGTCCTTATGAAAAATTAGGAAGGGTTCAACTGCCATTAGAGCCTGTAATTCAGAAACCCTTCTAGCAGACGTAATGGCCAACAAAAAGCAGTCTTCCAAGACAAAAACTTTAACTCAGCTGTAGCTGCAGGTTCAAAAGGAGGTAAAGTAAGTTTTTCCAACACAAAATTTAGATCCCAGGCAGGAGTAGGAGCTCTACGCGGGGGTCTTATGTTCTTTGCCCCTCTAAGGAATTGCTTAAACAAAGGATGATATACCCCAGGGATTACCTCAGTGTCACTGCTCAACAGAGGCACAGCAAAATAATGGGTATAGTTCCCCCATACTAAAGGGGTGGCGTAAGCCACAAAACTATGGGCTAGGCTTGTAAATGCCCTCGGGCAGATAGCCTAGTATGAACCTATGAACCTATGAACCTATGAGAGAACAATGGTGGGTCATAGTGAGCAGAAATGGCTGCAGCATGAACTTTTATAGAGGAGAAAGACAAACCCTTGTCCAATAATTCTGTAAGATATTGAAGAGAAACACTCAAATCAGGCCTAGAAACATCAAAGCTCTTTGCTTTGCTCCAAATAAAAAATCTCCTCCATTTATCAGCATAAACTTTCCTTGTACTAGGCCTCCTGGCCTCCAAAATAACATTCAAAACTTGTTGAGGAAGCTGCGACCCTCCAGGTTCTAAAACAGAATAAGCCAGGCTGTGAGATGCAGGGACTGAATCCTGACATTGAGGAAATGATTGCCCTCCTGAGTCAAAAGGTGTGGAATCAAAGGCAAAGGGTAAGGAGGTTCCCGTACTAAACTCCTCAGCAGAGGGTACCAGTGCTGTCGAGGCCAGTCTGGAGCTATTAGAATCATGGAGGGCTTGTCTTGTCTGACCTTCAAGAGAACCTTTGGAAGTAGAGGCAGAGGCGGAAAGGCATAGACGTGAAGATTGCTCCAACTGAATGATAGAGCATCCACTTTCCAAGCTGTGGGATGAAACATCTTTGTGCAAAACTTTGGCACCTGGAAATTTAGTGGAGAAGCGAACAGATCTATGTCTGGAGTCCCCCATATCATTGTCAACTGTCGAAATACATGAGGATCCAATTTACACTCGTGGGGATCCACTATCCGCCTGCTCAAAACATCTGCTAAGGAATTCTGTGCACCTGGCAGAAACCTTGCTTGAAGAGTGAGTTGCAAACTGAGAGCAGTCTCCCACAAAATCATAGCTTGCCTGCAAAGAGGGTACGAATGGGTTCCCCCTTGCTTGTTGATGTACCACATGACAGTAGTGTTGTCTGTTTGAATCAACACCTGCCCTGGGAGAAGTAAATCCTTGAAAGCCATCAATGCAAACTGGACTGCTAACATTTCCTTCAAGTTGATATGTAAATGTTGAAGTCTGGCAGGCCACGTGTCTTGAACCCATTTTCCATTGAGGTGTGCTCCCCAAGCCTTGTCCGAGGCATCCGTTGTTAAAATCTGACTCGCCTCTGGTCGGGTCACAGAGAGTCCCTTGTTTAGGTGACATTCCTGAGCCCACCACAAAAATTCCTTTTGAATGCAAGGTATTATCTGAATGACAGTGTCCAGATCTTGGCAGTGTTGTGTCCAAACATTTTTGAGATACCATTGTAGCTTCCTCATATGCAGTTTGGCATTGGGAAGCACCAAAATACAAGATGCCATGAACCCCAAGGCTTGAAGGACTGTCCTTGCAGTCAGCCTGGACCGTAGAGACAATTGATGGAAGTAAAGTGAAAGATTCTTTTGCTTGTCCGGGGTCAAAAAGGCCATCTGGGAAGCTGTATTCAGTCTCACACCCAGAAAGCACATTTCCTGAGAGGGTACTAGACTGGACTTTGTTTCGTTCACAGAATACCCTAGGCACCTTAACACTGTCATAAGATACTGTAGATGGTGAAGAAGCTCGTGCTTGTCTTGAGCAAGAATCAGGCAATCGTCCAAATAAGGATAAATTTGTATTCCTCTTAACCTGAAGAAGGCTATCACTGGAGCCAGAACTTTTGTGAATACCCTGGGCGCAGTAGATAAGCCAAAGGGCAAGTCCCAGCCCGAAAACGCAGGAATCTCCTGCAACTGGGCCTGATAGGAACATGAAGATAAGCCTCTTTGAGATCCAGAGTTACCATCCAGTGATCTTTGCCCAACAGAGGCAGAAGTTGTTGCAACGTCAACATTTTGAATTTTGGAATGTCCAGATATGTGTTGAGGATAGATAAATCCAAAATTGGCATCCAAGTGTTTCCTTTCTTTGGTACAAGAAATAGGCGAGAGTAAAATCCGAGGCCCACTTCTGACAGAGGGACCTGCTGTATAGCCCCCATTTGAAGAAGTAAAGAAATCTGTTTGTGAGCCTCTACCCTTTGCTGAGGAGGAACGTCTGGCATGCCTTTGAAAGGAGGCAATGTGTGGAAATAAAACTTGTAGCCTCGGTCTATAATGTCCAACACCCATTTGTCCTGGGTGACTAGAAACCAATTTTGCTTGAAGAGTGCCAACTTGCCTCCCAAAGGAGCTGCCAGACCGGAAGGATCTGGCAGCTGGAAATGCAGGTCATTGGGCCTGTTTACGAAAGGACTGGCCCCTGCCCTCACCTGTAGATTGTGCTGGTGAACTCCACGGTCTAGACCTGAAAGAACTCTGAGCTCTGCCCCTACCACGTCTAGATCTACCCCTAGACTGCGAATCAGAAGAAGGGTAAGTCCAACCCTTAGCAGGCCAGTTCCTGCTAAACTTTGGGGGCTGCACCTGCAAAAAATCTTTAACAGTCTGCATAGACTTAGCCTCGTCTTCCATTTTCAAGACAGACTCCACAGGAGAACCAAACAAAACTTCAGACTGCAAAGGAGCATCTAAAATCCTAGCTTTAACATGCTCTGACAAATTCTGATCCTTAAGCCAGGCGTGCCTGCGAATAACTGAACCAGTGGCAGCCACCCTGGAAGAAGCCTGTAAAGCATCAAAACCACACTGCAAAGCATGCTTACCCACCTGATCAGAGGCATGTACCAAATCCTGTAATTCCTTACACTCTATGCCCTCTGCCAAAGCATCCACTTTAGATTTTAACTGAGTAAGGAGAAAATTCTGGTACTTCAACATATGAAACTGGCAATTCAAAGCCCTCATTGCTAAAGTGGAAGAGGTATACACTTTCTTACCCCACCTATCCAAAGCTCTAGCATCCTTATCCATAGGAACTGGATTCTTTACAACAGAAGCCCTGACACCCTTAGGTCCCTGGCTAATAGTTTCTGGGTCGGCCCTAGGGCTCTTATACAGATATTTATGAGCCTCAGGCACCCTGTAATACCTATCGGCTTAACTGGAGCAGGAGGCAAAGAGTCTGTATTAAGGAAGCCTCAGAAAAACGTCTTGAACAACATCCAAAACAGGAGGTATAGCCAAAGGCCTATGCTGTGGTAAAACAAAAATTCCCTAAGCCTCTTCCGGGAATCTGAGAAATCCTGACCTTCCCATTTAAAATGCTCCCTCATAGAATGCAGGGATTCTGAAAAGAAAAATCCTCTGGAGGAGAAGCAGAAGGAGTGGAATCCTCTGCGTCTGAATCAGAATAAGGAGGAAAATCCTGAATGTCTTCAGCCGAAGACTCTGAGTAATCTGAAGCCTGTTCCAAACTTTCCATTTCTGGCTCCACCCTAGGCCTCTTATCAGGAGGGGCATAGAACCCTGATTAAAGTAATTAAATCTTCTGCCATTTTAAGCATGTGTTTTTTAGGCACAGAACCTGCAGAACTAGGACTGACACCTGTGGCAGGCAAACCAGGCCTGCCTTTGGAAGGTACCTTAGAGACAGAAAGAAAAGGCCTAACCACCTTAGGCAAAGAAGGGAGAACAACAACCTGAGAGGCCCCCTCAGCCTGACCTGACTCCTGGGAGGCCACATCTTGCAAAACCAACGTCTCCCCCTGAGACTCGGTTGAAACCTCGGCCGGTTCAACCGAATCCACCGTAGTGTCTAAGGAACCGGCGTCCGGAACGGACGAGTCATCCTACTTGGACTTCAAAGATTTATCTTTGCGCTTCTTCGCGGTAGCGGGCGTCAGAGGATCCGACGGCATATTGTAATTACACCGCTTACCGAAAACAAGCCTAGCACAATCTAACCTACGTTTAATGGTGCGCTTATTAAATCTAGCACAAAAGCGACACCCTACTACGTCGTGCTCAGGTCCCAAACAAGGAATACAAAGAGTGGTAATCCCTATGCGGTATCTGTTTCCCACAAGAAATACAATTATTCACTTTTTCTGACATCCGGAAATAACTGAGGCAAGAAAAAACAAAAATATTCCCCAACGGGGTACTTAGCCCAACTTGGTTTCGGTCTGAAACTCAGAATACGAAAATTTCAGAACGCCGAACGGCACTTGCAAACACTGCTTCTGCTTCGGACCATGCGGCAAAAAAGACTGAGGAAATGACGTCGGTCATGCGCTTTAATACCTTGACGCTCTGACGTCAGATCTGAGCGCCCATGACCGACGTCAGCCTAATACTTTGGTATTCGGGCCGACCGAGGACAGCGGACTACCCATAAGTTATGACTGCAGCAATGTGAGATGAAGAACATCCTTCTATATCGCCCACCTGATCATGAAGGGATTCACATCTAGATCAAGGGAGGTCATCGTCCCCCTGTACTCATCACTCATTAGACCTATGATTGAGTACAATGCCCCGTTTGGAATGTATCTGACCAGACACCTGCTGCAGCTTGAAAGGCCCCAAAAGTTCCTCACCAAAAGGATAAAGGGTCTCAAAAATATGTCTTATGCTGCCCGACTGAAAGAACTCCAGCTCTATTCAGTCTCATACCGCTTTCTCAGAGGTGACCTGTGCCTGACATATAAGGCCATGTCAAACCCAGATTTGATGAATATGCTTCACCTCAAAAAATCTAGATCCCTCAGAACCACAAGGGCGGGAGACTTAAACCTTGACACGGTTATAAATAGAACGTGCTGGAGGGACAGATTCATCACCTAGAGACTCCCTATGCTGTGGAACAAAATCCCGGTACATGTGAGGCAGAGCACCTCGCTGGCCTTGTTCAAGAGGAATCTTGACCAATGGATGGGAGATCGCAGATATACCCCAGGGATTACTTCAGTGTCACTGCTTGACAGAGGCACAGAAAAATGATAGGCATAGTTTTTATTCAAACTAAAGGGGTGGCGAAAGCCACATAACTATGGGCTAGGCTTATAAATGCCCTTGGGCAGATAGCCTAGTATGAACCTATGAACCTATAATCACAGAGTTCCATGCACTGTATACATGTTTTGACCAGGGGGATTTGCTACACTCAATGCAAAACCCAGTTTAACAAACTAATTACATAGTTTCCTTAAACTAATTACATAGCTTCTTTTGAACTCAAGTTCTGTAAGTAAATTAAACTTCTGCAACAAGAAGCACCTTCAGCAAACTGAGAAGTTTTCAAGTTCTGCTTTCACAGTATCAGTGATGTACTACCCCTTGAGCACTGTCTGACTCAGACTGCAAGTAAAACACAGATCTGTAAACATAAAGGAGAAAGTTTAAAGTACTTACCACATTAAGAACACATCTTCCCCTCTACTCTAAGGCACCTATCTTTCAAAACAGAAACAGGCTAGTGGACAATGTCATTTTGTTACATCACCATGAACAAAAGCAAAGAGCCAAGAGAATGTAAAACCCTGCTCAGTGTAATACAAAGTCTGGCATCTTTACATAGAGACAAGACAGTCTCAAATGGAATCTGCTTATAAGATTTTGTAGTAGCCAATCAGTTTACATGAAAAAGTGGAAAAAAAGGCTTCAGCCTGTAGTTGGATGTCTCTGAGAAAAGGTAAACCATCTAATGAATTAAAACCATAAGGAGTAACATCAGACTCAGAAACGGTTTCTGTAGAAATGGAATAGTCTGATGACAGAGAGAAAAAATGGAAGAGGAATCAGTAAATTTATACAACTGCTTTCCTTCAGATAAAAAGATATACTTTTAAAATTCTCTATAAATGACCCTTTCCTCTAATAAATCCCAAGATTGGGATCATCCCTTCCATTAATCTCAGTCCAGCATTTTTCTTGGAAGGTCTCAAACTCCATTACCAATGCACAATGTTGTTTCACGGGACAACTATACAAGAATGCCTAGTTCCTGGGTCTACCAGCTTACATCAAACGATGTAGAGAGCACAGTTTCTGCAAATTAAGAGAAAACAATGGAGCTCTAACATCTACACTGATAAGTAATACAGAGAAACTTCAACAATTAAACCATCCATGCAGAGGGGGACACCAGGAGGGTATTAGTGACCCACTGAGGAAGGTACTATAGCAATTGAAGGAAAAATGCATGTTACATTAAACAGCTGGGACACTCTTTGATGGGTTTTAACACAGGCAGAATCCCAAGCAGTAAATCCACCAGGGTGGAAGGAACTGAAGAACAGGCCAAGGACATGGTTCAGAGGTCAAAGGCCTAAAGTATGCTTATATAAAAGGGAAAAAAAAAGACACTGGCCAGGCACTAATAATTGGTGAAAGCCTGCATACAAAAAAGTGACTGCAGTGTTACATGCATTAAATAAAGTAAGTAATGGAAGCAGATACACCATTTATGGACTTTGATCACAGCATTTTTAAAAGGTCCTGATACACCTGATTGTAAAGGATGATGCACTTGTCAAACTGCAAACCCTTCCCTCTCTGGTTTGAAGGAAATGAGCATTTGTTTGGGTTTTGCAAGCTCATGCACTCACTTCAAGTACAAAATAAGCTGTTGGCACACATTAAGACAGTGAAGAGCCTTGCCTATACTGGATCTTGCCCTAGCAAAGAAAACTGGGATATGAACTGGCTGGTAGAGGGATGATTCAAAAGACACTGAAGAACACATACATTAACAGGAAAGAAAACTGTTTTTCATGCGTTATACATTGTATATATACCTTCTTTATAACAACTGTCATTTCACTCCAACATTACATATACTGTGCAATTCAAGTCTTCCCTTAAACCTCACTTCCTCCCGCTGAACATCATTCTGCACGAAATGTTCCCACAACTTCCATTTGTTTCTATGTGATTTGCTCCTTCCCTTTTTTAAAGATCGCTTCAATTATAGTTAGTTAAGCTTTTCATTTCCATTTTCTAGTAATTGCTTTTTTGGCAGCCAATAGCATTAAGCTTAATAAAGTATTACTATGTCTAAGCAATTCAGATCCTGTGTCCCAGCTCAAAAGAATAATTTCCTTAATTTCAGCAATTTGCTCTCCCAAAACGTCTGACAAGAGTACTATGTAGTGTAGTTTTAAAATCTGCCAACTCATTACAATCCCAAAAAACTTGTTACCTCTCTCATTTCCAACACACCTCCAGCATTTACTATCTACATGAGGATAAATTCCTTGAAGTCTGCTTGAGGTATAAAAATACCTATGCAAACACTTCCAAGCAATTAATAACAGTATTTTGGAAGAAAACACTTGTTAGTCTTAAGATATACCCACTCCTTGTGAAAGACCACATAATGTCCCCTGTTTACTGGGTACATATAGCTCAGAGGTACTGCAAACAGAGATCATAGCTACCAGAAAAGAAAGGTTTCAAAAAACAAGAGTCTGATGCTGAGCCAGCAAGGCCAAATTGGAAATAGGCAACCCTGCTACTCGCTTCATAATGATGATGTCCACAGTATCACTTTTAGAAGAAATAGGGACACATCTATACCTAACATGAAATAACTGAATGGCTCGTATAAAAACCTGAAATAAGTCAGGATCATCTGCAAGCTGAATGGCTAGGTGACTGCAGTGTACAGTTCTGTACAAATGAAGAAATGTTTTTACCTGCATGCATAGGTTTGTTGACTGAAACGCTTACTGACGGACATAAATAAATCAAAGTTAATATGATTCGGGGGGGAAAAAAATCTGAAAAAACTGTCTACACAGGAAAACATTAATTTTAACAAGAACTACTGAAAAAATATTACTTGCAAGTGCCAAGATCTGCTGCAACCCCCCCCCCCCCAACCAAAGATGGTGAGCAGTACCGCCCAAAGCCCAGCCTCTCTAAATACACTAACATGGAGAAGAGGAAAAGTATGGTCATGTCATCATCTTACAATAATTTTAGATGTTTGAGTATAGTCACTGCTGCAGTCAAAACTTCAGGGGTTTCTGCTGCAGGTGGGCATGTGTCTGGCAAGAATTTCAGAGCTCATCCTCCCTACTCCAAATTTCCATCCCCCTGACCTCCAGAAGTTTCCATGTTGTGGTATAAAGGCAGACTTATGTTGAGTCATCAGCCTTTTTTGCACTCAAAGATTCACCTAGACTGATACTAGCTGGTATGTCCTCCTAGGATAGACATTGTTGCTAGGGACACATTATACACTATTGATAGGTCTCTTCAGCATGACTAACCTTTTAAAGAATGGGAGCCAGACAGCATGCATGGAAATAAGACAAAAATAAGCGAAACAAATAAAGAAAGGGGAAGGGACTAACTTGGAACTCGGTTCCAGTTCTGTGCATCCCAAATGTGAACAGGGGAAGGAGGGTGTGAAACTGGACTTGTACATCTACAGTTACAGTAAGTTTTAAGATACAAGCATACCACATTCTTTATGCAAGTCATGTTTGCAGTCATAACTTCAGTGAAAATTTCCAAAGCTTTCCTTATATGCCCTTAAGATGGTCGAAAGCCCTATGGACCAAGAAGGCAATATGAGCTTCAGGACTACCACAGCAAACCCTATTCTAACTCTGGGCGTAATGTCTAGCCTGCAGTATCTGGAGAAAATGTGCAACAATGACCATATGGCAGCTTCCAAGACATTCAAAACTGAGACTCCCATTAAAAAGGTTACAGTGGTAACCATGCCCCTAGTGGAGTAGGATCTTACCTCACTGTGGAAATGTTTGCCATGGAAACTGCATCAGAAATAATACAATGGGATATCCACTCAGATTGCCTGCTTTGAGATATGTAATCTTTTTCTTTCTTTTTTGCAAAGCTTACAAATAGCTGGTCAGTATTTCTATACACGTGTTCTATCAAAGTTGTCTTTAAATGCCTGTGTACATCTACAGAATACAGAATTCTTTCCCCCTTGTTTTGTGGTTTTGGAAAGAAAACTGGAAGTTGAATGAACTGGTTTAGAGCCACTGCTGTCACGACTTTTGGTATAAAGGAGTGATTGGTGCGCAAGGTAAAGTACAGTTTTGTACCTACCATAAATGTAGATGTTCGAAGATCCACATTGCTGCAGTCCTTACACTTGGGGTAGTCCGCTGTCCTCGGTCGGCCCGAATATCAAAGTATTAGGCTGACGTCAGTCAAGGCGCTTAAGACTGACATCAGGACGTCAGGGTACAAATGCGCATGACCGACGTCATATCCTCAGTCTTTTCTTGCCCCAGATGTCAGAAGACCATAAAAAGAAAGGTCAAAACCAAAAGACAGCAAAAAACAACCAACCACCCTTGCACTAATCATATGTACAATATATACACTATCCACAATATGTACAACCCAAACCACACAACCGCCTCTAACTACAGAGGGGAAGGAGGGAGGGTAAATTGGACTGCAGCAATGTGGATCTTCGAACATCTACATTTATGGTAGGTACAAAACTGTACTATGTTCTTCATTTCACATTGCTGCAGTCCTTACACTTGGGTAGAATCCCAAAGCAGAGATAAGGGAGGATGGCAAAACTATAAAGCAGTAGGAGCTGCCAAAATGCCCTGTAAAATTGCAGTGGCAAAACCAGCCCTAGATTTAGAGTAAAGTGGAAGGTGGTAATGCTTAGAGAAAGTATGCACTGAACTCCAAGTAGCTGCCTCCAAAATTAGTTGCCACCCCCCTCAAAAAAGCTGTAGAAGTGGCAGTAGCCCTAGTGGAATGAGGCCTAATCCCAGCTGGAATCTCCTTACCATGATGGGAATAACAGAAAGAAATACAAAACCCAATCCACTTAGAAATAGTTTGTTTTGACACAGGCTTGCCCTGAGAACTCAAAGCAAAAGAAACAAATAACTGCTGAGACTGCCTGAAACCTTTAGTTCTGCTCAAATAATATCGCAACTGCCTGTGTATATCCAAAGTGTGCAAAATCTTTTCCCCTTTATTTTGGGGGTTTGCATAAGAAGTAGGCAAATGAATAGTTTGGTTTAAAGCCACACTAGAAACCACTTTAGGCATAAAGGAAGGATTAGTACGAAAGATACCCTATCCTTATGGAAAATTAAGAAAGGCTCAACCGCCATAAGGGCCTGTAATTCAGAAACCCTTCTCGCAGAGGTAATGGCCAACAAAAAAGCAGTCTTCCATGATAAATATTTCAACTTGGCAGTAGCTGCAGGCTCAAAAGGTTGTAGAGTGAGTTTCTCCAACACAAAATTGAGATCCCAAGCAGGAGTAGGAGCTCTCGTGGGGTCTTATATTCTTTGCCCCTCTAAGGAATTGCTTAAACAAAGGATGAGAAAACAATGGTGGGTCACAATCATAGTGAGCAGAAATTGCTGCAGCATGAACCTTAATAGAAGAGAAGGACAACCCTTTGTCCAGTAACTCAGTAAGATATTGAAGAGCCACACTTAAATTAGGCTGAGAAACATCAAATTCCTTTGCTGTACTCCAAAATAAAAATCTCTTCCATTTATCTGCGTACACTTTCCTTGTACTAGGCCTTCGGGCCTCCAAAATAACCTTCAAAACTTGCTGTGGAAGCTGAGACCCTCCAGGGTTTAAAACAGAATATGCCAGGCTGTTAGGTGAAGAGAGTGAAGTTTGACATTGAGTAAATGACTGTTCTCCTGAGACAGCAGGTGTGGAATTGAAGGCAAAGGCCATGGTGGCTCCCGTACCAGACTTCTCAGTAATGGGTACCAGTGCTGTCGAGGCCAATCTGGAGCTATTAAAATCATCTTTGGCTTGTCCTGTCTGACCTTCAGGAGTACCTTTGGGAGGAGAGGCAGAGGTGGAAAGGCATATACATGAAGATTGCTCCAATTGAATGAAAGAGCATCCACTTTCCAAGCTGTGGGATGAAACCTTTTTGTGCAAAACTTTGGCAGCTGGTAATTTAGTGGAGAAGCGAACAGATCTATGTCTGGAGTTCCCCATGACACTGTCAATTTCTGAAATACATGAGGATCCAATTTCCACTCGTGGGGATCCATAATTTGTCTGCTCAACACATCTGCTAAGGAGTTCTGTGCCCGGCAGAAACCTTGCCTGAAGATTCAGCTGTAAACTGAGAGCAGTCTCCCACAAAATCATTGCTTGTCTGCATAGAGGATAAGAATGTTCCCCTTGCTTGTTGATGTACCACATGACAGTTGTGTTGTCTGTTAGAACCAACACCTGCCCTGGAAGAAGTAAATCCTTGAAAGCTATTAATGCAAATTGGACTGCTAACATCTCCTTCAAGTTGATATGTAGATGTTGAAGTCTGGCAGGCCACGTGTCTTGTACCCACTTTCCATTTAGATGAGCTCCCCAAGCTTTGTCCGAGGCATCTGTCGTTAGAATCTGACTCGCCTCTGGTCGGGTCACAGAGAGTCCCTTGTTTAGGTGACATTCCTGAGCCCACCACAAAAACTCCTTTTGAATGCAAGGTATTATCTGAATGACAGTGTCCAAATCTTGGCAGTGCTGTGTCCATACATTTTTGAGATACCATTGTAGCTTCCTCATATGCAGTTTGGCATTGGGAAGCACCAGAATACAAGATGCCATGAACCCCAAGGCTTGAAGGACTGTCCTTGCAGTCAGCCTGGACTGATGAGACAATTGATGGAAGTAAAGAGAAAGATTCTTTTGTTTGTCCAGGGTCAAAAAGGCCATCTGGGATGCTGTATTCAGTCTCACACCCAGAAAGCACATGTCCTGAGAGGGTACTAGACTGGACTTTATTTCGTTCACAGAATACCCCAGGCATCTTAGCACTGCTATCACATACTGTAAATGATGAAGAAGTTCGTCCTTTTCTTGGGCCAGAAACAGGCAATCGTCCAAATAAGGATAGATCTGTATTCCTTTTAGCCTGAAGAAAGCTATCACTGGAGCCAGAACTTTCGTGAACACTCTGGGCGCAGTAGATAAGCCAAAGGGCAATGCAGAGAACTGATAATGAAAAATCCCAGCCCGAAAACGCAGATACTTCCTGCAACTGGGCCTGATAGGAACATGAAGGTAAGCCTCCTTGAGATCCAGAGTCACCATCCAGTGATCTTTGCCCAGCAGAGGCAAAAGCTGTTGTAACGTCAACATTTTGAACTTGGGAATGTCCAGATATGTGTTGAGGATAGATAAATCCAAAATTGGTCTCCACGTGTTCCCCTTCTTTGGTACTAGGAACAGGCGAGAATAAAATCCTAGGCCCACTTCTGGTAGAGGGACCGGTTGTATGGCCCCTATTTGAAGTAGCAGAGAAATTTGTTTGTGAGCCTCTAGTCTTTGCTGAGGAGGAACGTCCGGCATGCCTTTGAAAGGAGGCAAGGTATGGAAATAAAACCTGTAACCTTGGTGTATGATATCCAATACCCATCTGTCTTGAGTAATCAAACTCCAATTTCCCTTGAAGAGTGCCAATCTTCCTCCCAAAGGTGCTGCCAGGCAAGAAGGATCTGGCAGCTGAAAAGGTAGGTCATTCGGCCTGTTTACGAAAGGACTGGCCCCTGCCCTCACCCGAAGACTGTGCAGGTGAACTCCCAGTTCTAGGTCTGAAGGAACCCTGAGCTCTGCCCCTACCACGTCTAGAGCTACCCCTAGACTGAGAATCATAAGAAGGATACGTCCACCCCTTAGCAGGCCAATTTCTACTAAACTTCGGAGGCTGAACTTGCAAAAAATCCTTAACAGCCTGCATAGACTTAGCCTTGTCTTCCATTTTCTTTAAGACTGACTCCACAGGTGAACCAAACAACACATCAGACTGTAAAGGAGCATCCAAAATCCTTGTCTTAACATGGTCAGATAAATTCTAATCCCTCAGCCAGGCGTGCCTGCGAATAACTGAACCAGTGGTAGCCACCCTAGACGAGGCCTGTACAGCATCAAAACCACATTGCAAAGAATGCTTACCCACCTGTTCCGAGACATGCACCAAATCTTGTAATTCTTTACACTCAATGCCTTCCGCCAGAGCATCTACCTTAGACTTCAATTGAGAAAGAAGATAGTTTTGATATTTCAACATGTGAAACTGGCAATTCAACGCCCTCATAGCTAAGGTGGAAGAAGTATAGACTTTCTTTCCCCATCTATCCAAAGCTCTGGCCTCTTTATCTGGAGGAACCGGATTTTTTACAACAGAGGCCTTGACACCCTTAGGTCCCTGACTAACAGCTTCTGGGTCCGCCCTAGGACTCTTATAAAGATATTTATGAGCCTCAGGCACCCTGTAATACCTATCCGGTTTAACAGGAGCAGGAGGCAATGAATCAGGATTAAGTGAAGCCTCCGCAAACACATCTTCCACAACATCCAGAACAGGTGGTATAGCCAAAGGCCTATGCTGGGGTAAAAGCAAAAATTCCCTAAGCCTTTTCCTGGAATCAGAGAAGTCCTGACCTTCCCACTTAAAATGTTCCCTCATGGAATGAAGAGTCTCTGAAAAGGAAAAATCCTCTGGAGGAGAAGCAGAAGGAGTGGAATCATCTGCATCAGAATCAGAATAAGGAGAGTACTCCTGCAAGTCTTCAGCCGAAGACTCTGAAACATCCGAAGCCTGCTCAAAACTCCCCAACTCCGGTTCCACCCTAGGCCTCTTATCAGGAGGGGGCAAAGAACCTCTAATCAAAGTAATTAAATCTTCTGCCATTTTAAGCATGTGCTTCTTGGGCACAGATCCTGTTGAACTAGGAGTGACACCAACAGAAGCTAAACCTGGCCTGCCTCTGGGAGAAGCCTTGGAAACAGAAGAAGAGGGCCTAACCACCCTAGGAAGGGAGGGGAGCACAGTAACCTGAGAAGCCCCTTCAGCCTGACCTGCTTCCTGAGAGGCCACATCCTGCAATATCAAAGTCTCCCCCTGGGACTCCAGAGAAGCCTCCGGCAGAACCACCGGTTCCACTGACGCCTCTAAAGAACCAGCGTCCGGTACGGACGACTCTTCTTGCCTGGGTTTAGCTGCTTTGTCTTTGCGCTTCTTCGAAGAAGCGGGCGTCGGAGCATCCGGCGGCATATTATAATTGCACCGCTTCCCGAAGACCAACCTGGCACAATCTAACCTTCGCTTAATAGTGCGCTTATTGAACCTAGCACAAAAGCGACACCCAACAACGTCGTGCTCAGGCCCCAAACAAGGAATACACAAAGTATGATAATCTCTATGCGGTATCTGCTTCCCACAAGAAATACAGTTATTCACTTTTTCTGACATCCGGTAAACCACTGAGGCAAGAAAAAACTAAAATATTCCCCAACGGGTACTTAGCCAACTTTGACTCGGTCTGAAACTCCGAATTCGAAAAATTTCAGAACGCCGAACGGCACTTGCAACGCTGCTTCTGCATCGGACCATGCGGCAAAAAAGACTGGGGATATGACGTCGGTCATGCGCATTTGTACCCTGACGTCCTGATGTCAGTCTTAAGCTCCTTGACCGACGTCAGCCTAATACTTTGATATTCGGGCCGACCGAGGACAGCGGACTACCCAAGTGTAAGGACTGCAGCAATGTGAGATGAAGAACATCCCTACCAATATGCTCCTTGCACATGGAGGCTTGCAATTAAGATACCCTCATTGGCAAGTGCCCACCACTAAAAATACTATCCTCAATGAGAGAGACTTTGTGCCAGGTAAAAAGTACAGTTGTGTACACTTCTCATATATGTAAATGCTCAAGTGTATTCACTATTGGCAGTCATCAGCTGTGGGGTTATCCCTGCTGTGGCAGCCCTCAGCTGGCCCGAATACCAGAGTCAATGTTTTTCTACATTGGCTGCGTTTGCTTGCTGACTGATGTCAGGTCATCAAGTGCTATAAATCAAGGCAGCCGATGCCATTACATCAGTTTTTCATGCCCTAACCAGTCAGAAGCCCAAGTAAATATAGTAAATTGGTCCTGGTGGCTAAAAGCCACTGTTAGTAGCTTATGTCTCTGTAAAGAAGGAGATATAAGGGGGAAAAGGGAGGGAAACCAGGACTGCAACAATGAATACACTCTAAAATCTACATTTATGGTAAGTGTACACAACTGTACTATGTTCTTTGTGTTTAACTGTTGCAGTCATCACCTGTGGGAGGATTCCCAAAGCTGAGGAAAGGGGTGGTAGGATTAGTAAGAGACCTAGGAATGGGTCAGCATGCCCTGCAAAACTGCAGAGCCAAACCCTGCCCTAGCCTTAGAAAATAGAGGTAGGTGGTAATGCTTGGTAAAGGTATGGGCAGAAGTCCAGGAGGCAGCTTCCGGGATTTCCCTGGTGGAACTCCTCTAAGAGATGTTGTGGAAGTGGAGGCTGCCCTAGTGGAATGGGTACGAATAGACTAAGGGGGTGGTTTCCCCTAGTGGAATGGGTACGAATAGACTAAGGGGGTGGTTTCCCATGTAATCTGTAGCAGAAATGGATACAGTGTAATATCCATTTGGAAATGGTTTACTTGGAAATGGGCTTCCCCTCTGCCCCTGAGGCAAAGCTGACAAGTAGTTGATCTGTTTTCCTGAAGGGTTTAGTACGGTCCAGATAGTATCTGAGCTGTCTGTGCATGTCTAGTGAGTGCAGAATTCTTTCCCCCTTGTTTTGAGGGTTAAGAAAGAAGGTGGGTGGATGTATGGCCTGGTTGAGAGTCACATTAGATACCACCTTGGGCATAAAGGAGGGATTTGTCCTCAGGGAAACCCTGTCTGCATGGAAAATGATGAAGGGCTCAATGGCCATCAGTGCCTGAAGTTCTGAAACCCTTCTGGATGAGGTGATAGCTAGGAGAAAAGCAGCCTTCCAGGAGAGGTATATCTTAGTTCTGCTGAAGGAGCAGGTTCGAAGGGTGGTAAGGTTAGTTTTTTCCAGAACATAATTCAGGTCCCAGGCTGGTGTGGGTAGCCTTCTGGGAGGTCTGATATTAGAAGCCCCTTTGAGGAATTGTTTAATCAAAGGATGGGGAAAATAGGGGCTGATCTGAATCAAAATGAGCTGAAATGGCTGAGGCGTGGATTTTAATGAAAGAGAAGGAGAGGCCACTATTAAGTAGCTCCACTAGGTGGTCCAGGATAAGAGGGATAGAAGGTTGTGAGGTATTGCCCCATCTGGACTGGCTCCAGGAGCAGAATGTTTTCCATTTCCCTGCATAACATTTTCTGGTGCTGGGCCTTCTGGCCTCTGTGACAATGTCTAGGACCTGTTTGCTTAATAGGGGCCCCTTGTTTGCCTTTAGAGTATTAGTCATGCTGACAGTGTGAGAGTCTGCAAGCCCCCCCCCCACCTGAGTCAAGAGGTCTGAGATCAGGGGAAGCTGCCTTGGAGGCTGTAATGTCAGGCTACGCAGTAAGGGGTACCAATGTTGTCTGGGCTGATCTGGAGCAATGAGATGGCCTTTGGTTTCTCCACCCTTATTCTGATCAGTACCTTGGGAATAAGAGGCAGAGGAGGGAATGTGTACACAAAGAGGGTGTTCCAGGGGAAGGTCAAGGCATCCACCTTCCACGCTAGGTGGTGATGCTCCCTGGTACAGAATTTCTTTAGCTGAAGTTTGAGATGCGAAGCAAAGAGATCCACCTCCGGAGTCCCCCACTCCTGAGTGATTTGTAAAAAGATTTTTCTGTGAAGCTGCCATTCATGGGGGTCCACTAAGTTTCTGCTTAAGTAGTCTGCCAGGGTGTTGTTGATCCCTGGTAGGTATTGGGCTATTAGGCATAATCCCACAGAAGAGGCTGTCAGCCAGAGGTTCATGGCTAGCGTGCATAGAGGGTAAGATTGGGTCCCTCCCTGTTTGTTGATGTACCACATTACTGTGTTGTCTGTTTTGAGGAGGAGAACCCCTGGTTTGAGATAAGGTTTGAAGGATGTCAAAGCCTTTGGTACTGCCATCATTTCCTTCTGGTTGATGTGTAAGGGAAGGGGCTGGACATCCCAAAGACCTTGGGTGCACCTGCCTTTTAGGTGAGTGTCCCAAGCAATGTCTGAGGCGTCGGTGGTAATGGTTTGCCCAGTTGGGTGGAGGGTGAAGGAAAGACCCTTGTTCTTGGCACAGGCCCCTGCCCACCAGAGAAACTCGGCCCTTATACAGGGGATCACAGGGAGAGAGGTCTCTAGAGGCTGAGAGTGCTGACATCAAAGGTTCTTCAGATACCACTGAAGTTTTCTCATGTGAAGCCTGGCCACAGGAATTAGAAGGATGCACGATGCCATGTACCCCAAGACTTGCAGGAACTTCCTCGCAGTGAGGTGACTTCTGGAAGCCAGCTGGGTAAAGTAAAGAGGCAGGAAGCTCTGATTTTCTGGGGAGAGTAAGGCCATTTGGGATGCTGTGTCCAGCAGTGCTCCCAAGAAAATGTTCTTTCTGGAGGATGCTTGCTTTGATTTCTTCTCGTTGATGGTGTACCCATAAGGAGGTTAGGAGGGTTTTGACAAAGAGGATGTCCTTATGTAGCTTTTCTTTGCACTCTGCCTGAATGAGGCAGTCGTCCAGATAAGGGCAAATCTGTATATTTTTCTGTCTGCAAAAGGCTATGGCCGGGCTAAGCATTTGGTGAATACCGCAGGAGCAGTAGATAAGCCAAAGGGTAGTACAAAGAGCAGAAAGTGTTGTGATCCTGCTCTGAAGTGAAGGATTTTCCTGCAAGATTCCCTTATGGGGATGTGGAGGTAGGCATCTTTTAGATCTAGGGTAACTAACCAGGCATTTTTTGTCAGCATAGACAGCAGCTGCTGCAAAGTTAGCATTTTGAATTTGGGGATCACCAGGGAGGTGTTCAGAATGGACAGATAGATAGATAGATCCAGGATGGGGCACCAAGTGCCCTCTTTTCTGGGAACAAGGAATAGTCTGGAAGAAAAGCCTTTGGCTGTTTGATCTGAGGGGACAGGTTCTACTGCCCCCAGGGATATGAGAGTTTGGACTTGTTTCAATGCCTCTGTCCACTGATTTGGAGGCAAGTCTGGGTACCCCCTTGAAATTGGGAGTTCGTTGAAAGAGAATTTGTATCCCTGAAAAATTATCTTTAAGACCCATTGATCCTTTGTTACAGAAAGCTAATTTTCTTTGCAAAGGGAAAGCCTTCCTCCTAGGCTTTGGTGAGTGAAAAGAGGGCAGAGGGAGTCATTGAGAGTTTTTACCATAGAGGGATGGCGGTTTGTCCCTGCGGGGCTAACCTTGCCCTGTCTGCTAGGTGCAGGGAAGGATCAGTGCTTTGAGAGAGAATCCCTGCTGAACCTAGGAGGTTGTACCTGACAGAAATCTTTTACTGTTTGGATAGATTTTGCTTTGTCTTCCATCTTTTTAAGCATCTCTTCTGCTTTTACTCCAAACAAGCGGTCTTTATCCAAGGGTGCATCAATTAATTTAGATTTGACATGATCAGGGAGAGGTTGTTCCTTCAACCATGCATGTCTCCTGATGACAGATCCTGACACTGCTGCCCTGCTTGAGGCTTCTAGGGCGTCATATCCACAGTGTAATGAGTATTTAGCCACTTGACAAGTAGAGTGCAGTATATCTGCTAACTCTTTTGAATTGGCACAGTCAGGAAAGGGTGAAATATTTTGTTTTAATAGTTCCAAAGTGTGCTGTTGATATTTTAAAACGTGGAACTGACAGTTGAGTGCTCTGATAGCCAAGGTTGCAGAGGTGTATACTTTTTTACCCCATCTGTCCTGAGCTCTGGAATCCTTGTCAGAAGGAATAGGATTATTTGCAGAACTAGCATTAGCTCCTTCAGGTCCCTGTGTAATGACCTCTGGATCTGCAGCAGAATTTCTGTACAGGTATTTGTGAGAATCCAGTACTCTGTAATACCTGTCAGGTTTTCTGGGAGCAGGTGGGAGGGCATCAGAAGCTAAGCTGGATTCATGGAAGACATCATCCACCACCTCTAAGACTGGGGGGATGCCCAAAGGTCTGTGCTGGGCAGGTCTAGAAACTCTTTCAGTCTTTTCTTAGACTGAGGGAAGTCCTAGGATTCCCAGTGGAAATGTTCCCTGAGGGTGTGAAGGGTTCCCCAAAGGAAAGACCTTCTGGTGGGGAGGCAGAAGGAATGGATTTCTCTGCATCTGAATTCTCATAAGCAGTCAGAGGTTGTTGTTCCTCTTCAAAATCTGAATAATCAGACTCCTCAGAATCCTGTTCTGTCAGTATTTCAGGAGAAAGGTCTCTTTTCCTTTTAGAAGTTGTGGCCTGACTACCCCTGATAAGGGTGATAAGATCCTCCACCACTTTAAGCATTTGAGCTTGGGGTGGTGGAGCAGGAGTAAAATGGTGGCTAGAGGTAGATTTCCTAGGAGTGACCTTGCTTCTAGGCCTAAGAGTATTCATCGGTCTGGGAGAAATGGCAGTCGAATGATAAGATGTCAGTTTTTGTCTAGATTCGGTAGTGCAAAAAACCTCCTTGGAAACCGGTGCCTGCGTCGTGGCTCTGGACCCAACCGAGGCAGAGACAACTAAAGGTTCAGAATATGAAGAAGATTTCTCCGGCATACCGGACTCCGAAAGGTCTCAGTAGAGGCCTGCAAAGGTATCGGATCGGGCATCAGGGGCTGCGAAGGCGCCTCACTGAATTCTGGAGAACTGACGACCTGCTTAGCAGTAGTCATCGGAAGGCTTAGCCTTGTGTGGTCTGTCGCTATCTTTATCCTTACATTTTTTCAGAATGTCTACGGATTGTTGGCTGACTGACGCCATTTTGGAATGTGAAGATGGAAGATGAAAATACCTGGCTACAATAAGATCTCTACGACGAATGGTTCTCACGTTAGAGAGGGCACAGAACCGGCAACGGGGGACGTCGTGGTCTGGGCCTAAACAAGTGACGCAGTATAAATGGAAGTCTCAGTATGGGATTTGCTTTCCACAGGTGAGACAATTGTTAACTTTTTCGGACATCGGTTAGTGCAAGAAAAAAGGATCCCCAACAGGGTACTTAGCTTTAGACGTTTTCAGCTGTAATTCAAACTCTGGTAGCGACCGACCAGTCCACTTGCAAACTGCTTCTCCTACGGGCTCCACGGCAAGAAAGTGATGTAATGGCATCGACTGTCTTGCTTTATAGCACTGACAACCTTACGTCAGTCAGCAAGCGACAGCAGCCGACGCAGACAAACATTGACTCTGGTATTCGGGTCAGCCGAGGGCTACCACAGCAGGGATAACCCACAAGTGATGACTGCAACAGTGAAACATAATCATCATCTGACTGGTTCAAATGGAGGTAGTATTGGTTTCTGTAGCACAAAAAGTCAGGTCCCAGGGTGGTACAACTGACCTATGTAGAAGTCTGAGGTACAGAAATCCTTTCAGAAAGTACTTTATTATGCTTCTACAGGTGAAATGTAGGTCCAGAAGGGGGCACTCCGCTCAGATGAAAGGTGGACCTTTACAGAAATAGTACAAACTAAGCCTGCATGAAACAGCTCAATCAAATATTGCAGTACCCTTGGTACCTCTTCCTCAGCAGGTCTCATGTTCTCCTTTGACATCATAGACAGAATGTTCTCCATTTTGCCAAATATGATTTCCTAGTTCTGGGTTTCCTGACCTCTCTTATTATAATGCACACTTCTTCACACAGCTGGTGCCAGAAGGGCAATAAAGTTAAATCTTCCAGGCTGCAAGACAGAGAATCTTGAAGCCCAGATGTTACTTAGTGCCGTCTTTGTGTGTCAGTAGGTCAACAAACCTGGACAAAACAATGGGATTTTCTCTGGTCACTAAAATGAGATGGGAGGACCAGTGTTGAATGAGCCACACAGGGGTTACTGAGATCACCCGGAGGTGTTCTTTCTGTATTTTCTGTACCACTTTTAGGATAGGAATAGAGGGAAGAAGAAAAAGGCATATAAGGAACTTGCCATTCCAGAAAATGAAGAAAGTGTCCACTGCTCAAGCTTTTCGATGTGGGGCTCTGCAGCAAAATTTCTTGATCTGAAAGTTATTGTATGAAGTAAAAATGACCCACATCTGGCATTCCCCTCTTCTGTGTCAGTAAAGAAAATTTTATCTGTGCAGTGCCTACTCAAGGGATCTGACAAAGCCCTAGAGAGGTGATCTGCTAAATAAGGTGCCCCCCTGTGGGAATGTTTTCTGCCTTTAGTTCATGCCTTGATATAAAGCCATCTTCCATTTTTTAGTGCCATCCTCCACAATGGGCATGTATGTGTGGCTCCCTGTTTTCTGATGTACTGCATTGCTGTTGTGTTTAACACTAACAGTTCTCAGGATCCCCAGAATCCATGGGGTTTGATTTGAACTGCTAACATTTCTTTCAAGTCTATATGGTGTTTAGCCTCTGACCTGACCCAGGTTCCCTGTAAAAATGCCCCCACCCCCACCTCATTCTGAGGCATATGTAGTTAAGGCCCAGTTTAGGCTGGGAGGGGCGGACTGGAATTCCCTTTTTCTCTATGACAACTGTAATGTGCCAGCCCACTTCCTTTTCTAATATGGCAGTTTCAAACAGGCATAGCTGTTACTTAGAGGGGACAAAGTTTTGCTGTCCTCCATGTCTTCCTTTGTCATCTTACCATTTTTTCTTTTAAAATGAATTGCCCTCTTTTGGTTGCTTAGCCTTCACTATTTTTCTACAAAAAGGTATTTTACTATTTGGGAAATTCCTGATATACTTGGAAACAAAGAGCAGAAGATATGGAGAAATGAGTTGATTACTCTACCCTGCTCTTCCAGGTTCCTAAAGCTCTCTCTGCTCAGTGGAGCACTGACAAGCTTGGCTTTTATGTCTTCACCTAATGGCTATGTACACAGCCAAGTGCACCTTATTATTACTGTGCTAGTAATGGCTGCCTAGAAGGTGTACCTACAGTATTCATAAGCACACACAATGTCATGTCTACCAAGCTGAGTGGCCATCTGAATGAGATCTCCTAAAAATGCACTGCAGTCTTCTTGGTTAAATAAAGCTTCACCACTTGCTTCAGAACATGTTCCTGGAACTTAAAACATTTATTTTTTTTTATTTTTATTTATTTATCATTTGTTGACCGGGAAAGTCCGACTAGGTTCCACAGAGCCTGTTTTCAGCAGAGGCCCGGGGAGAAATGCTCCAGATGATCATGACCATGACATGATCATGACAATTCAGGACTTTAAAAGTTAAGGTAGCTGAGGTACAAGTTTTCTTATCAAATCTGCCCAACACTCCTCTCCTATCATTAGGGAGTATTTTCCCAGGAGGAAGTGTGTCCTCTTAGTTGTTTCAGAGAGAAAGTATATGCATCTGCCAATGGGTTCTTATAAAGGGAGCAGTGGTGGCCCCTAAACCCTAAAAAATATGTCTGGTCTCTAAGGAGCTGGGGACTGTGAATCTGGACCTTAGGAATTACCCACAAATATAACCATGGACTGCTCCCTAGCTAGGGGGAGTGGGGGAGGTGTCAAACTAGTAATTCCAAAGCCCACTTTGATGCATCAGAAAGCTCAGTAGCCTGCCACTAAAAATGGTCTCTCTTAAGGGCCAAAGTATCTACAAAAATAAAGATATCTGGTGGGGAGACTGTGACTAAGCTGTCTTCACTATCAGTATCGTAACCCCTTGGGGGTGGTCTTCCTTTGCCTTCTGGATATATATATTTACAGATCCATGTTTATGGATCTATAGCAAGAATGGGTGGTGAATCCCCGCTACGCTTATGAGGGAGTTTGCTTGATAGTGACTGTTTGGCACAATCCAACTAACAGCCAAGCGAAAAGGGTTAAGAAGCGCTAGGCCAAAAGCAACCAATCTGATGCTCCTGTCTGTGAGGAAAGCAAGATATCTGACTTAGGTTTTCTAGGCTCAGACCCAAGACTTTTGATGGAAAACTGATTTAGGCTGATGAATTTTTCATTCACCATTGTACGCAATTAGCAGTGGTAAACCCTATTTCTCATAGGTGGCACAGACTAGTCACCACTGGAGAGATTCACTTTACCCTCAGTCCAGAAAAAAAGGGCCCAAAACCATCAGAAATATCAGCCTCCAGAAGGGCTTCACTGAGTGAGGGAATTCCTTAGACACTAGGTTCAGGGGCAGAATGAGCACCACAACATTGCTGGTTTCCTTAGACCAAGTAGGTCCCAGGATGTCTTCAGACTCCTCAGGCCTAGTGTGAGACTTCTGAGAGTGGATGTTCAAACAACAAATGTCAGACACTATGAAAACAATGGTATAAAAATATATACCTTTTTTTCAGTTTTAAAGTGCAAGCATGGTGTCCCTCATGGTTTTAATAGTACTGAGCCCAAGTTCTCTACAGATACACAAAAGGCAGCATCATGGTTGAGACTTAAGCAATATAAACACACTTACTATGCCTGTCCTTAAAGTTAATTTGTCTTTTGCATGCGCACTTGTTTTGTTTGGCTGGCCTTCCCAGATCGCTGAATGAGAACACCTACTCCCGAGCATACAGAAAAAAATCATCATCAAGCAAGAAATTAGTACTACAATCCTTACAGCAATGGGTTATTATTATGTTGTCGAAGTTTTACAACTTCGAATGTATATGGTCAAACCCATATGCTCGAAGTTGTAAAACTTCAAATACGTAAAAAAAATTAAAAACTTACCGGACTGTTGTAAGCAGGGGGGGGCTGCACCCCCCCCACACCCCCGCTCTTTAAATATACCAACTCTGAGACCGCGGTACAATGCACTACAGTGCAGAAAAGGAAGATTTTCCTTTACTGCACTGTAGTGCGATCTCGGAGTTGGTATATTTAAAGAGTGGGGGTGGCAGGGGGGCTTGCCCCGCTGCTTACAACTGTTAGGAAGCTTTTTTCCTTTTTTAGGTATTCAAAGTTTTACAACTTCGAACATATGGGTTCAACCATATAATGTTTGAAGTTGTAAAACTTCTATAAAGTAATAGGAACCCTACAGCAATATGCCCTTTAAGAAAGAAGAGAAATTAAGGTACTTTTCTGTGCTCTTTCACTTGTGGCCTGTGGCAGAGATCCCTAAAGTCACAACTGCAGAGATGACTTAGACAAAAAATATATATATATTCTTGTTGCAAAGGTTCTATATTCTCAAACAGTGAAATCATACTATACAACTGAAACAGGAACGGACTTTCCACAGGTGACTAATCCCTTTCTGTTAAGTCATTTAAATGTAATCCATGTATCGTCTTCCTCACAGCAAGAACCACTTCTGAAATACTCACTAGGGGTTCCTGCAGGACTATTGGATCTGCATTACAACCATGCCCTGAGAAGGGCCTCTTCCTCACAGCAAGAACCACTTCTGAAATACTCACTAGGGGTTCCTGCAGGACTATTGGATCTGCATTATAACCATGCCCTGAGAAGGGCCTGTTGCTCAACTACATGAAAATTTTCTGTACTGAAAAGTGGCCTGAGGTCTGTACCATTCTAGGCCACCATGGGGGGGGGGGGGGTCACAAGAATTAGTTGTACTCTTTCAACTTTCTAAACTTTGTGATTATGCATGAGATCAGAAGAAATGGTAGAAAGACATGTAAGAACCTCTCTCATCACAGGACGAAGAAAGCATCCACTGCTACCTCCTTCATGCATTGATGCATCAAGCAAAACAAGAAAACAATATTTTTCTGAGTCAAGTGTCTCACTTCCAGAAGACCCAGACCAGACAGTTTCTGAATCTGCAAGACAGGACCAGATGAGTGACTCAATAAGCCTCTTGTTTAATCATTTCTCTTGGGATGTCAGCTAGTGAGAAAGCGATGCTTCAGCATATGGCCCACTATTAAAAGTTATCAGCTCCCTGCCCAGGTGTATGACAGTGTGCCCACTTTCATGTTTAGGTTCTACAAGATGGAGCGGTTGTCTGCTTGAATAAGGAGTGGCTCTAGAAGAAGCCTTGCTTCCAAGCCCTTCAGACTGCTTAAAGCTACCACTCTGATGATTAACCCTCTTCTCCAGGACCATAACAACTGAACAGCATGGGAGGTAATAACAGCTCCCACCCAGCCAGTAAAGCATCTGTTTTGTGCACCTGTGATGGATTTGTCTGAAGAAATTGGAGGCTCAACAGGTTGTTGGGAAATGTTCACCACTGCAATGCTCAGGGAAAGGTGTTAGACTCCCAAGAGATGATCCACTAGGGACTGGTCCATTGAGACACCCATTTCCTCAGGCATGCAATCAACACGATAAGAATCATGGTTGCCAACAAAATCAGATGATGCACTAGGTCTAACTAGATGCTGCTTTGGGTACTAACCATAGGACACCAAGTCCATATCCTACTGGTCCTCTCTAAGGGGAATAATAATCTACAGCTGAATGATTCGCTCCATGCACATGAAAGCAATCCTGTACACTGGAGCCGATGAAGACTTCTAACAGTTTACAGTCACCCTCGGATACCATGACTACAGGGGTGGAACCTATGGGGATGTTTCAGGTAGTCCCTGAATGGAGCTATAAGGAGCCATGGGGAATCAATGAAAGTTTTCCTGCAAGTCTTCAGGCATAACAGGCAACATCTGTGTAAGTACTCTGGGTGCTGAAAGAAGACCAAACAGCAACATTTTATACTGAAAGTAATGACCAGTTACACTGAACTGGTGAAGTCTCCTGGGTGGATGCCAGAAAGTGACGTACCAGAAGGTATACATGATCCAATCACCATGAAGTAAGTAGGGGCACAAGACAGAGAAGTGTCACCATCCAGAAACAGATAAATGGGATATGCTAGCTAAAATCACTTAGATCTAGAATGAAAAAGAATTCTAATGTACCCTTCAAAACCAGGAACAGGTGGGAAAAAACCCTGCCCTGCTCCAAATAAGGACAGCCCCTATAGCTCCATTCAACAACAGTGTGTGGGCTTGTCCCAGAAGTCCCCCCCAAGGCTACTTAAGTCCTCCTGTGGACCTTTTCCAGGTGTGGACCTGTGAGTTACAATATGTGGTCTGAAATGAGCACATCTCAAAAGAGCCAGTGATGACACCCTCTCAACCTTGATCAGCCAAGAGGCCGAACTTAGGCAACCACCCCCTCAACCTTGATCAGCTTCAGTCAGCAGTTAAGACTGCAATCATCCTTTTCAGAAACCTGAGTCACTGCAGGAGGTAGTGAAGACCATCTGATGCCTAATCATCTCAGACAGCGAGAAGGCTTCATCCTGTTTTGGGATTGTCTGGATCTAGAAAACATGAAGTGCAGGGGGTTACTAAGAGACATTACATTGCAAGTCTGACACTTGTAAAATACAGGGAATGGTAAGCTCAAACACTGCAGTTCTCCTTTAAAGTTGTGTCTTCCAGATGGGCAACATCCCCAATGCGGGGAGAAAGCACCTAACACTCCGTGAACTTGTATATACCAACTCTGAGATTACCATATCCTGGAGAAAATGTAATACTCTGAGAAACAGCAATCTCAGACATTGTACATGTAAGTCTGCATTTTCTTTAATTCAGTCTTACTATTCTGGGACTTGTACTAAAGTCTTGGAATATCAATTTATTACCTTATAAGGGTCTTCTACAGTGGTGATGGCCAGTTTCCTCCTAAGAAGGTCAGGTCATTCACCAGATTTCTGACAGCCTGCGCAAGAACACCTTTTCCAATAAACTGACTATCCATAATGATGTTCTTAAACTCCTCTTTGAGGGAAGAGGGCTTCAGCCCTGCCGTTCTGCACAAGCAAAAGCCTAATCGTGAATGTATACCAGCAACTCCTGACTCTGTAAAGCAGCAGGAACCCTGAGCTTCTTTTGTTAACTGCTGCTCCACAAAAAAAAGCTTTTGCAATATTCTGTCCTTAACAGCAATTACCAAAGCTAGACACCTTAACACAACAACTGGTCACTCAGTAACAGACAAGAACAGCTAGAGATAAACTGCAAAACTGTCTTAAGTTTAGCCATGGACAGCACCAAGCTTTGCAGGCAGAACTGAGAAGGGACAGAAGTCCTCCACTGCCTTTAAAAAGTATGCACTTACTGATGTTCCTGTTAACAGAGAAAGCAGATGGCAAGCAATACAGGGGAACATATTGAGTACAGCCAACTGGTAAATGAAGGTATCTTCTAATCATGGTCTGCTAAAAATAATCAACACACTACTACAGCTCAGTCTACGGCAACTGGCATTAACAGAATACATCTAAATGTGTGCTGTAACTGTTCTATGTAAGGGCTTCAAATCCACAAGTATTTCCCAAAAATGGACCATGGGCTCAGTGGAACTGCACAGTTAGCAAATTTCAAACAATGAAATAAATGTCGTTCCTTCTCTAACCAATTTGAAAACAGTTTATGAAAAAAGTACAGTTTTGTACCTACCATAAATGTAGATGTTCGAGGATCTCCATTGCTGCAGTCCTTACATATAAACCCAACCTAAAAAGAAAAAGGGGAAGGAGGGAGGAGGCTGGCTAACTAAATAGCATTAAAGAGGTAAATGATAATGCTTTGTAAAATATGTACAGAACTCCAAGTAGCTGCCTCTAGAATGTCGAATGAGGCCTGATCCCAACTGGAACATCCTTTCCATGATGAAAAAGCAATACAATGGCCAATCCACTTGGAAATAGTTTGTTTCAAACAGCTTTCCCTTGTGAAGTCAAAGCAAACAAATAATTGTTGAGATCTTCTGAACCCTTTTGTACATCCAAAGAATGCAAAACTTGTTCCCCTTTATTTTGGGGGTTAGCATAAAAAGTAGGCAAATGTATAGATTGGTTCAATGCCACATTAGAAATCACTTTAGGCATAAAAGTAGGATTAGTGCGGTAGGAAACTCTGTCCTTGTGAAAAATCAGAAAAGGTTCCACTGCCATGAGGGCCTGTAATAGCAGAAGTAACCGCCAACAAAAAAGCAGTCTTCCAAGACAACAACTTCAATTCAGCTGTAGCTGCAGGTTCAAAAGGAGGCAGAGTCAGCTTTTCCAAAACAAAATTAAGATCCCAGGCAGGAGTAGGAGCTCTACGTGGGGGGTCTTATATTCTTTGCCCCTCTAAGAAACTGTTTAACCAATGGATGTGAAAACAAAGGAGGGTCACAATCATAGTGAGCAGAAATAGCTGCAGCATGCACTTTTACAGAAGAGAAGGACAAACCCTTGTCCAATAAAACAGTCAAATATTGCAATATACAACTTTAGCTGAACCCCAAAGAAAAAATCTCTTCCATTTATCAGCATAAACCGCTTCCAAAATAACATCCAAAACTTGTTGAGGGAGCTGAAGGCCCTCCTTTAAAACAGAATGGATTGCACCCTGACATTGAGAAAATGATTGTTTTCCTAAGACAATAAGTGAGGAATCAGTGGTAATGGCCAAGGTGTCCCATAAATTAAGCTCCTCAACAGAGGGTACCAATGCTGACGAGGCCAATCCGTGCTATAAGGATCATGCAAGGTTTGTCCCTCCTGACTTTCAACAGTACCTTTGGAAGAAGAGGCCAACTGAAGGATAGTGCATCTATTTTCCAGGCTTTTGATGAAACAGCCTTGTGCAAAACAGAGGCAGTTGGAAATTCAGACCTTGGTCAACTGAAGAAATACCTGAGGGTCCAACTTCCATTCGTGAGGATCCACCATCTGTCTGCTCAGAACATCTGCTAAAGAATTTTGTGCTCCTGGCAGAAACTGTGCTCAAGAGTGATGTGCAGATTTAAAGCAGTTTCCCATAACAACATTGCTTGTCTGCGAAGAGGGTAAGAATGAGTTCCCCCCTGCTTGTTGATGTACCACATGACAGTTGTGTTGTCTGTTCGAATCAACACCAGTCCTGGTTGAAGTAGGTCCTTGAATGCTTCCAAAGCAAATTGAACTGCCAGCATCTCTTTCATGTTGATATGCAAGTGAAGTAGCTCTGGGGCCAAAGGTCTTGAATCCATTTTCCTTTGAAATGAGCTCCCAGGCTGACTAATATCTGACTTGCCTCTGGTTGGGTCACAGAGAGTCCCTTGTTTAGGTGACATTCCTGAGCCCACCACACAAATTCTTTCTGAATGCAAGGTAGAAGACAGTGTCCAAATCGTGGCTGTGTTGAGTCCAAACGCTTTTGAGATACGCTTCCTCATATGCAGTTTGGCATTGGGAAGTACTAGAATGCAAGATGCCATGAACCCCAAGGCTTGAAGGACTGTCCTTGCAGTCAGCCTGACATTACTGATAGCTGTTGGAAGTATAGGTGAAGATTTCTTTGTTTGTCCGGGGTAAGAAATGCCATCTGAGCAGCTGTATTCAGTCTCACACCCAGAAAACACATCTCTTGTGAGGGTACTAGACTGGACTTTATTTCGTTCACAGAATACCCTAGGCATCTTAAAACTGTCATTACATACTGCAGATGTTGAAGAAGTTCGTGCTTGCCTTGAGCCAGAATCAAACAGTCATCCAGATAAGGATACATTTGAATTCCTTTTAGTCTGAGAAAAGCTATTACTGGAGCCAGGACTTTTGTGAATACCCTGGGCGCAGTAGACAAGCCAAAGGGCAATGCAGAGAACTGATAATGCAAATTCCCAATCTGAAATCTCAGGAATTTCCTGCAACTGGGCCTGATAGGAATGTGAAGATATGCCTCTTTGAGATCCAGAGTCACCATCCAGTGATCCCTGCCCAGTATAGGTAACAGCTGTTGCAGTGTTAACATCTTGAACTTTGGAATTTCCAGAAAGGTGTTTAGAATGGACAAATCCAGAATTGGTCTTTTCTTTGGCACTAAGAAAAGAATAAAACCCTGTGCCTCTTTCTGAAGGAACTTCCTGTATTGCTCCCAACTGAAGCAGAGAAGAAATTTGTGCCTGTGCTTCCAGTCTTTGCTGATGAGGCACATCCGGCATACCTTTGAAAGGAGGGAATGTGTGAAAATAAAATTTGTAGCCTCGATTTATTATGTCCAATACCCATTTGTCTTGGGTAACCAAATGCCAATTCCTTTGAAAAGTCCCAGTTTTCCTCCTAGAGGAGCTGCCAGCAAAGCAGAGTAGCTGAAGACACAGGTCATTGGATCTGTTTAAGGACTGACCCCTGCCCTCCCAGTAGAAGGGGTAGAAGAACTCAAAGTCCTAGAAGTAACAGGGCCCTGAGAGGAAGCCCTACCTCTACTGCCCCTAGAATGAAAATCCAAGAGGGAAAGACCATCCCTTAGCAGGCCAATTCCTACTGAACTTAGGGGCTGAACCTGTAAAAGTCCTTAACTGTCTGCATAGACTTAGCTTTTTCCTCCATTTTTCAAAACTGATTCTACTGGAGGACCAAAAGAACATCAGATTGCAGAGGAGCATCCATAATTAACATGCTCTGACAAGGTCTGATCTTTAAGCCAGGCATGCCTAACAACTGAACTAGTAGCAGCCACCCTGGAAGAAGCTTGTAAAGCATCAAAACCACACTGCAAAGAATGCTTACCAACCTGATCTGAAGCATGCACTAAATCCTGAAGCTCCTTACATTCAATACCTTCAGCTAAAGCATCTACTTTACATTTCAATTGTCCCAGTAAATAATTTTGATACCTGAGCATATGAAACTGACAATTTAAAGCTCTCATAGCCAAAGTAGAAGAGGTATACAGTTTTTTACCCCACCTATCCAGGGCCATAGCATCCTTGTCCAGAGGAACTGGATTTTAACCACCCTAACACCTTTGGGGCCTTGAGAAACAGTTTCTGGATCAGCCCTAGGACTCTTATATAAGTACCTGTAGTATCTATCAGGTTTAACGGCAGAGAATCTGGCAGCCTCAGAAAATACATCCTGAACAACATCCATTTGAAATGTTCCCTCATGGAATGCAAAGTCTCAGAGAAAGAAAAATCTTCTAGTTCTTCCACAGAGGAATCTGACTCATTGGAAGACTGAACCAAACCTCCAACTCTGTCTCTACCCTGGGCCTCAGTAATCAAATCTTCAGCCATCTTTAACAGGCAGACTTAGACTTAGAATGGCGCACCCACAGCCTGGCCTAACACAGGAGAAGCCACATCCTGTAGTAACAAAGGCTCCCTTGAGACTCAGGTAAACTGTCAGAAAGAACCGCTGAAGTAGTCGGTGGTTCTACAGAACCCCTAAACAAGGAATACAGAGTGAATGGTAATCCCTATGAGGAATCTGTTTCCCACAAGAAATACAGTTATTAACTTTTTCTGACATCCGTCAATACTGAGGCAAGAAAAGACAAAAGTGTAAGACTGAGGATATGACTACCCATATGTAAGGACTGCAGCAATGGGAGACTAAGAACATCTCTTTTATGCCCTAAGGCAACAAGTCTGACTTAGCTTGAATATTTTCAATAAACAAAATACTGAAATGTTCATTTCCAGATGTGCAGTGTAGCTTTAGCATTATTATTATTATTCATTATCACAAAATCATATGCTTCTGGTACTAGATTCCCTCAGTCCTGATTGTCATCTCCACTCTGCATGGGTATGTTGTCAGGTATGATCAGGATTTCCTGCTATACCACATTAACATTCCACTCTAAAACCTTAACAAAAGTAAATTCATTACATTTGTCACATCCTACACTTTTTAAACAATGTATGTTTAACAAAATAAGCAGTGCAGACACTAATAACTGATTAGTGTACTTTGACTCCATAACAGTTCTCTGGTGGAGTACTGGAACGCTCTGCCTAAGAAGTGGGATACTCACTTCACCATCTTTGCCACCTGGAACAAACTCCTCTGCTGCTATCTCCACGACAGCATCCATCGCTGGCTGAAGGTCTCCAATAGCTGATCCTAAGATGTCAGTCACTAAGACGCATGTAGCTTTATTCATTACAATTTCACGACTATGTTCCTGCAAGTACTTAAGCAAGGGCGGTGAAATTGCTTCCAACAGCTCATGGTGGCGGATTTCGGTGTCCTTTTTACTATGTTAAAGAAAAACAAACATTAATGAATCTTTCTGAAAAACTACAACAGTTCTAACATATACATGCTTATGGGGGAGGGGGGTTATACCATGTGGCCACTGACCCCAAATACACTATAAGCAGGGGGAGGAAACCTTCAGACATTTATGTGCAAGAAATGCAAACTGGAAGTGGGAGGTTAGATGGTGATAAAAGGACAGAAACACATGACTAGGTTTACCTTAATATTTTTAAATATATTGACTAGCTTATTTCACTGTAATCGTCATTTTCTTCATACCATCTTACTTTTCTTTGTGTGTGTGTGTGTTACACACAGTTATACATTTAGTAATAAACTCCTGCTTACCATTGCCCACATATACATTTCAGAAGTAGTGCCATATTTGACATCTGAAAATCAAGATATTTACTCAAATGGCATGTGCAGCAGGTGACAGAACTGAGACAGATCTCACAAAAACCAATCCAGAATCCCACAAATTATTCAACGACTTTGAGTACAACGAAAGAATAAAATATGCAAGAACAGAAAGAGCATCTGATCTATACACAATGTTTAGAAAATAATGCAAAGATGTCCAGGGTACAACAAATAACTATCAAGAAAAAAAGGAATAATACTCACACAGCTCCACAAAGACAGGAGACAAAAGAAAAAAAAATACAACACAGGTGGTAAAGGGGAATAACAACAACAGATATAACAGGAACCTGAAAGCCTTTTGAGTTCAGCTTTGAAATGAAACAGTGGCACTATAGAATTCCACAGTGCTGAAACTAACAATAGGAAGTCTTACATATTTGGGGATAGAAGTGGGGCAGGATCAAATAAGAGTTGTTAGGATGTAGTCTTTTAAATGGATGAAGCTCAACAGAACAGAGAATGGAGGATACAAAACTGCAAACCAGAGGCACTGCAAAGGTATTCTATGTAAAGGATCAAGAGTCATCATCAAGGTAGAAAAATGGGTACATGTATACAATGGTTTCACAAGCCAAACACCTTAGCCTTTACTGCCTGGCCATCTCATTAATTCTCACATTTGCATTTCAGCACACTCATCTAAATTGAGCTTAAATTTAGCTACCCATTGAACTTTACCTGTTCTGCAATCCCAGCTATTAACTTACTCAGACACTTAACACTTTGTGTTTTTCTTGAATATTCTCTGCGGTTCTCAGATTGCCTCTCAATTTTGTTCACATAATCCAAAATCAAGGCACTGCATTAGAGTTTCAAACTAACAGAAGCATAAAAGACATTTGAAATGGAAACAAAAGTCATGAAAATTCAGACACTCTACTGCCAGTTAATGCTCTCACAACAGAAAAGATTACTTCAACTTTACAAAAGCAGGTAAGCACACAGAGGAAAAACCCTAAAAGCTTGCAGGAAAGTGTTACTCAAATGTGAGGTTCTGCCTTGGAAATTACAGACCCTAGATGAAAATGTCAATACTTCCTCAGGAGAGCAGTTCTCTGTACACAACTGTGTTTTCAAGAAAAGTGCTATACTTTTGAATGTGAAAAGGACACCATTTAAGAAACTGCAGCCACCACTTTGGGTATGTGTGCCTCTTCATAATTTTAAGAATTATATTTAGTTTCTAGAAACAAAACACTATTCAATGTAGATGAGAGTATGTGCCCAAATAAGATTACCTTGCCTGTACTTCATTTTCTATCTGCTTCCCCAAAGATATACACTAAGTATTTCACAAAGATATACACTAAGTATTTCACAAAGATATACACTAAGTATTTCATCATTCCAATTATCTTCTGGTCACAACATATTGGATATTTGCCACAGATGCATATCACCCAAAAATCTGCATTCAAATCTTGCTTCATGCAAAACTGTGACAACTTTTATGAAAGTTTATGGCTAATTAGACTAACTTTATGTAAAAAGCTACACGTGGTACAAAAACGGCTTATCACTACATAAAACTAGCACACTACTATTCAATGGCAGTGCAGTAATGAAGGAAGGCACATCAGTGTGTGACAACTGCTTTTAAAGAGAGCCAAATCCATGATTAGCTTTTCTGATGGGCTGGTAATCATATGGAGAGCACAAAGGTGACCAATTCAGACTCCATCTGAGGCACAGACATACATCTGGAGCAAAACACTGGAAGAACAAATTGCAAATTTAAACTTGAAATGCCGCATATGACAAAAGACATGGAGATTTAGACTAAAATTGGCATGAAGGTCACTCAAGCCATATCTGCATACAAATAACCACTGAAGAAAAGAAAAAGAAGAAAGGAAAGGCCTAGTGTAACAGTCACCAGAGAGTGGAAGAATACAGGCAGGAGACTCATTTGGATGACATGAAATGAGGGTGAAGGTGATGACAAAAAAGAATGGTGAAAGTCTTTATATTATGTAAACATTAGGAAACAAGATGTGAGGTGCACAAGGAACGGTCAAAAATGAGCATGAAAATGCTAGGATAAAACACACTCAAGTGTTTGCACAAACGTGCAGAGACTAACTTCTTGATTTTCCTTGCAAAAGCAATGTCTATATTATGATGGCATGAAAAAGTAACCAAAATGTTGGGAGTGAAAGTGAGGGAATAACAGAATATGGAGTGAATGTGGCAATATAGATAGGCACATCCAATACACATACAGCTAAAATGGAAAATGTAAGCAGGAACAAAAAAAAGATAAAACCGGTTTTAAATACAAGACTGGAACATTATAAAAGATGGATGCTTGGACACCAAGGAGTAGGGGAAGAGTTACACTTCTGAAAAATAAAGTAAAGATGAAACAGTGCAAAGGTGACTGAAACATGTCATGAAGGACTACTACATGCATTATATCCTCTTTAATCTTTTTTGGTAAGTATCAGAGAGTACTTTCAGAATACTGTATATATTTCTTCATATACAAGTGCTTCTTTTTTTTTTTTTTTTTTTTTTTTTTTTTTTTAAGATATTTTATGTGGTCTAGTATTAACTGTTTTGAAATGGATCATACTTTTGTTTCAACTATTTTTGGACCAAACTATTAGATTCAGTTATTTTTCTAAACTACTTGTCCTGATGAGGGTAATGGGTATAAAGCTCTGCAGGAAAACCAGACTTTTCTAATTCCATCAAAAGTCCCCAGTTCATCCTGTGAAATCCCTAGATGTTCCCAGGCAAAGATGAGAGAAAGAATTAATCTAGCATGTCCATGCTCAGTCCAGGAAAAATCCATTAAGTGGGCCATGCCAGGTACACCTCCCATAGGAGGCACCCACACAACATTCTCAATACATGCCTTCTCAACCTCAGTTGACTCCTCTCAACCAGGAGGAGCAGTGGCTTTACTCCACACAGAGTGAGCCCAGTAAACCTGAAAAAGAAACACTTATGTACTTATAACATTGAATATGTAACATGTGTGTCCATCTTCATTAATAGGCATTATGACTTCCTGTCATCCAGTAGCACTTCAGGCTGCTTACTCCCTCCCTAGCTCCCTATAATACTGCCTGGCTCCCATCTCTCCATTTTTCCTGGATTTGGGTGTGCTCAGTACACAGTACGTAGGTAAAGAAGAGGTGCAAGTTGAAAAAGAAGACCCACAAAAAGTGCTGTTCCGTCACATGCTACTGATTGCTGGCAGAGAAAAAGCTGTGGTTCTACCCTGTCATTGGCTGCCTACAGTATGAACCTCTTCCATTTTTTCCTTTAACATTTTCCTCATACACTGTTTCACTGAGTAGGTTAACATTCCATGTAACCTACAAGCTAGTTTAATGATACAGGCTACATTCAGAATTGGAGAAGCCACATAAATAGTTTGAGGACATTAATGGCTGGGTGACGTTTGCCTAAGGAGTGAGAACTTAGGTCCTCAAAGAGAATGAACCTGTGGGGCTCTTCCACACCATTTGGTGCCAGCAGTGGAAAAAATACTTGCCTGGGCCCATATGATCAGCCTGGACTTCAGCATCTGGGCTTATTGGACAGTTTTCTTACGAGTGGAGATGACAGATTACTGTACAGAAAGCCCTGGGGTTCAGTTCTCCAACAGTGCAGCCCTCGACTAATTATCATCCATTTGGATAAGGGAGTAGAAATGATGGCATTCTACAATTCATGGAGATGTAGAGAGATCTACTACTGGTTGACCATCATCTTAATATCATGTATACCATTTCCTAGTCTACTGATTTGTGTGGAAGAATTAGGTTTCAGCTCATCATTTCTGCAAATATACTGGCCTCTCCTGGGATATGTTCTGCCACCAGAAAGGGAATGCATGCTATGGACTACTCCCACAGATTCACTGCATTGTTAAAATATGAGTTGTTGCCTTCTTGTGTGTCATCACTGCCATGTTGTTTGTTTGAACCTCTAAGGGTCTCCAAGGAGGGCACAATGGAAAGCCCACAGGGACAGAAGCACTGCACAGAACTCCAGCAGAGTGATGTGGAGATGCCAATTGTGACCAAGAAATACCTTGTTCTGTAAATGTCTTCACATGGCAGATACAGCAGCGCTGAGAGATGCACTAGGGATGGGAATTTGAATGGTTTGCCTATGGACAGGATGAGGGTGTGACGCCCCATCAGAATAATTTCCTGCATAAGTGTGCAATGAGAACGGTCTATGATATTAGCTACTTGTGTTGCTGCCATTGGATTGGAGCATTCACTGCAGAAACCATACCTACACCATCTTCTTACAGCAGACTCTCTTATATGCCACTCCTATCCTAACAAAATTAAAACAATTCTGAAAGAACCTTGTCTCCTGCTACAATAAAATAGCAAAATTTGCCACCTATCTCCCTCATAGGACCCATCATTAACATAGCTTAAAGCAATTAAACTGGTTTGAACTGCACAACTATCCAACAAATTCACAACTAACTTCAGCACACACAATCATTCATCATCCAGAAAAATGCCCTGCACTACAAAACTTATTATTGCCCTACTGTCCAGCAAGGGACCTCGAGTCTAGTAACAAATTCTTACTACTCACAAATAAGTCAAATACTGTTACAGGAGAATCGTTCTACTCACACTACATTGCTAAACTCTGGAATAGTATCCCCACACAAATTTCAACAAACTAAATAGTTAAAAAAAAAAAAAAAAACGCTTAAACAACATCTTAACCAATCCTGGTCTTGTACATGCTCATCACTAGGTTAAGACTTTGTGCTCACCATATGATACTCTCCAAATATTTATTTTACTTTATTTATTTATTTTATTTTACATTTGTTGACCGGGCTGGTCCAGCTGGATAGATTTCCATTTTCAGTACAGGCCTGGGGAGAAAAGCTCCACATATAAACCACCACTAAACAAAAATGTTTACAATATACAAGAAAGGTATTACAATTTAAATTATGGAAAGACTATGAGACACATTGCATTAATACATAATACACCTACAGATCATTTTCTACAGAATACTGTCAACTTCTCAATGAAATGACAAAACATTTTTTTTATATACAACTGCAGCCAAGGCAATCCACTAAGGCGCATATAGGCTTTCTCTTTAGAGAAGGAGGATGATGATTTGAAAGGTGTAGGTTGAAGTTGGTTGGATGGAACAGTAGTTTATAGGCAATGGAGAGTTGGAGTTTGATGTTTAGCTGGATATGATTATTGAATTTCAGCTGGTCATCCATTACAGTTCTTGCCACCTTTGTGAAGTGGAAGAATGAAAGATCAGGTTGGTAGGAACAGGTTTAAATTCTTAGTAATTTCTACCTCTGTAAAATCTTAGAATGTATAAATGTAACTACTGTGTGTGCATAAATGTAAATAGAAATTTAACTATTCTGTGTTTAACTGGAACTTAGTATAATACAATATAAATAAATAGAGCTTTTCTTCCCGGGCCTCCGCTAAAAATTTGTATTAACCAATCGGACTTTCCTTGGTAAACAGAGATAAATAAAAAAAAAACATTAATAAATGTAATCATGCACATGGCACCACATGGACATGCTGCTGTACAGCCTAAGATCTTCAGGACATGCTCTGCACTGCGACCTCACAAACGAAGCGAGTTAGTTAAAGAGATTTTGAGGTCATGACTTTCTCTTTAGGCATGAAGGTTTTCATACTTGGTATACAAGCTATTCCCCATGAAGCTCAAGTACAGGGCGGGGAGTAATTTGCAACTTGGGAATACTAACAATGAAGCCCAAGTGACTGAATGGTCTGATCAGAAGTTGTGCTTAGCTGATCAGTTGTTCCAGGAAATGAACTACAACAATAAGACAATTATCAAAATACAAGATTTTGGTCCCTAGCATCCTCTGGTGCGCTGCTACAGATGCCACACCTTTGATGAACATTTTGGGATCTGTGATGAGGAAAAAAGGCAGGTTTCTGAACTGGCAGTGATTGGCTCTTACCTGGAAGCACATATGGCTCCTGAAACTATTGGCAAATTTTAGACAGGTAGTTGTCCTAGAGATCCAAACCACACATGCAATCTCCATCGCTTGCACTGAGACCGTTTTTCTTTCATCACATACTCATTTAGACTGCTGGCAGCCAGATCGTGCCTGAGGTCCTTGGTCTTTTTTTATTTTTGGCATGAATCCTGAGCTGTAAATTTGATCTCCCCGGTATGGTGGGACCTTTTAGTTGGCTCTGTTTTTAGATGGTTGCCCACTTCTTGCCTGTTTACTTTCTCTGAAGGACTGTTTTTAACACACTGTTAGTTTCTTTAGTAAATGTTCACATTTCTGCACAGACCTACTTTACTGTTAATGATGAAGAATTTGCCCATAGCATCAGCACAGTTGAAATCAAGTGTTTAAATTCCCAATTATTTTATGCATTTCAAAACACTATTAAGTGCCAAAAAGATTTATGTTTGCATTGCTATACTGCTCTATATCTTTTGAATTGATCTGTATGACTTGAAAGATTGCATTTTCAATTTGTCTTAGCTTGTGGTGAAAAAGGGTCACAGGACCAGTTCATTTTACATGGTTAATAAAAGCAAATAGTAAGAAAGGGAAAACTGTTTCTTAATTGCCTCTACAGAGCAGCAGTCAGGAAACCCTTCAGGAATATTGCTGAGTATTGTGGAGCAGCCAAGGCAGCCTTTCCCTCTGCAGATTGCTACTGAAGGAGCACCGGATCTGGTTATTTCTGTACCCCTTTCATAATTTTGCTGTGTCCTAAGTCAAAACCACAAATACTGGCTTCTCTGTGCCTTTATAAAATAATTTGATGCTGAAATTTTATAATATAATAACCACAATGCAAATGGACTTGTCCTGCCCTTCAATATTTATTTATTGACATTTGTTAACCGGGTTAGTCCAGCTATGCCAGAAGCCCATTTTCAATGGAGATCAGAGGAGAAAAGCTCTAGAAAAGTAACAATTGATACAAAAGTTGCAAATACATAATCAACAAGTACAAAGCATACGTCAACAAGTACAAAGCATATGTCAACAAGTACAGAAATAAAGAGCCAACCTTACATAAAGAACATTCTGATATGGGAATAGAATGGAGAAAAGTAAAAGTGAGTGATGTGCCTATGAGGAAAAGAAAATTGTGCAGTAAAGAAATTCTTCTTTCTTTTTCGTCTTTTTTCTTATTCTTATATCTTTAGGGTGCCAGTTAACCTCCTCACCAAACAGCAGTCACGAGAAGGAGAAATCTAGGAATATTGCCTTCATGTCTTCTGCAATTTCTATGAGCCAGAACAATGCAGGCTGGCAAACTGCACGACCTGCTGCTGCAGCCCTAGCTAAATGCTCAGAGTGTTATATAGGATGCAGACCATGTGGCTCATTATGTAGGAGAAGGTAGAAACCAGAGTCTTACGTTTTTCTTTCTGCACATACCTAGTGACTCTTCATTCACCTGAAGCACTCTGACCTCCCAACAGAAAAATATCACCTAGTGTAGTATCCTCAAACAACATGGAGGACAAGCGCATTTGCTTCCCAAACCTGACCATCATCCTGGGCTCTTTATCTGGTGAAAGGCTGCTGCTGACACAATGGAGTCGTCTTGGGGTACTAAAAATCATATGCGACTTCCTGATCACAGAGGTTATTGCGCCCAAATTGCCCTTAGTGGTGGCACCTTTAACGATGCCCACGAGGTTTGAGTTGAAACTGCAATCTGGCTGCAGTCTTCTCTTCAGGGAAGGGATGGGATCTGTGAGCCACTTCCATTTTTTTCTTGTATCAGATGGAGGAACGCTCCACATTTTGGGTCCACCTGACAGGCTGATCTAGAGGAAGCCATGCTATTCTTATTGTCCAGAGGTCAGTGATGGTGTGTCTCAGCTATTGAGTCAATGTTGAGCCTTTCACAGTCATGTGAGAGAGGTAGTTTACTGGATACTTGCATTAGACAAGGTTGTAACTTTTCTGGGTGATGCCTGTGGCACATTCTTTTGTTCTGGCCTGATTTAGCACATCTACCCAACATCAAACTCACATGACTGGCCTGTGCATCATCTACAATGACACAGTTTGCTGCATCAATGTCGATACAGAATGTATCAGCACTGGAAGCATGGACTTCAACCCTGCTAAAGACAGCTCAAACATTACTTACTGTGGCAAATACTGGCTGTCAGCACCAGTAAAATGGAAAATGGGATGGCAAGTGATGCAACAAATGCTGGTGAATAAATCTGGGTGACTGACACTGATCATGAAAGGAAGACCGATGTCAGGAATAGAGCACTGCATGTATTGTTCAGAGTACTGCATCAGTGTCAGCACGATCGATAAGGAGTACCAGCACTGAGGTGACACTAGCTTGATCAGCCTAAGGAATAGTAGTGCAGGCTGCAAAAGCATTGCTAAGGAGGCAGCTTTAGATTCAGCAGTTTAATCACCACTGGTGAAGAGGTGTTGTCCGTGTCAGTGAATATAAAGGGGAATGTAAGGAAGAGATGGCAAACTCCAGTGGGAATGCAAAACTCTCCCACAGCCTTTTTACTACTACAGTAGATTGACTGGCTAACATCTCCTCTCTTGGCTCCTTCATGGCTTTGGCAAGTTTCTTGTAATTAATTTCTTTCATCAACGTTCTGGAGTCAACTGTTCTAACCACTGGTATCAAGGAAAAGCTACCAGCAACAATACAGTCTCCGTAAAGTCACTCAATGCAAAGGCTGGGACATCTGCCATCTCTGGCTATTTCAACTTCTGAGATGCTATCAAGGTTGACTTTCTGATTATTTTGGATGAGGAGCCATAGGATGACAGACCCTAGTTCACTACTGATGCTGAAGATCTCCTGCATGAGCCCATGTAATGCTTCAGTAGTCTCTGGTGTGGGATACGCTGGGTTCAAAATCTGAAGTGTGGTCACAGACTTGTTCTTAAGACAGAGATGAAAGCATCTTCAAAAGCTGGTGACTATTTTTTCTTGGTGTCATGTACAGGTATCACAGTTGAAATTGCTATACATCAAGCATCAGGCAGTCTTGTAGTGTTATGACACTCCCCAAGGTAATTCAGATAAGGAGAAAGTCCATCACTTAGTGCAATGTTCCTGCAGCACTGGAACTTTTTAAGCACAGGTTTTGGAGAGCTACTGAAAGAAGACCACGGCCCTTGGTCCTGCACACTAAATGAAAGGAAGAGAGGAAAAAAACTTTTTACCAGATCTTACCACACTTCTTATTTCTTAAAACCATGGAAACAGATATATTTTTTTATGTACACCTTTACTAAACTGACATAATTTAAAGAATGACATTTGCAAACATGCAGTTCTAGAAAAAAACAAACCAATGTATATTTTCTGGAGTTTCATTTTTACAAATTATCATATATTCCAACATTCCATAAATTACCCTAATCCTACCCTTCCTTAAATGTCACTCTTCCTCCTGAATGTAATTCTGCATGTTTTGTTAGCACAAATTTCATTTTTCAATGCAATTTTCTCCTTCCTTTTTTCTAAAGAGTCCACCTCCAACTTTTTTATCCCCTTTCAATATTCAATAATTTGGTTACAGCTTATTTAGATTTTGACTTTCAATTTCTAGCAATTACTGTTTCAGCGGCCAATAACATTAATTTTGGCAAGATCTTACTATGTACAGGCATTTTAGATCTTTTATCCCAGCTCAAAAGAATGATTTTTATGATTACTTGCTTAGCCAACATTTCTGAGAAAGTACTCTAAGGAATTTTTAAAATCTGCCAACTCACCCCCCCCCCCGCAAAAAAAAAAACACATTTCCAATTACCTCACTCTTTCCCACTCACACCTACAGCAACTATCTACCTGAATAAACATTTACTGAAGTCTGCTTGGGGTATAAAAATACTTCCGTGAGAACACTCCCATCTAAAGTCATACACCATTCTAGACTTTGCTGCATACTTGAGAGCCATACAGATGTCCTTCCTCTGTTGCTTTGCATATTGCCTTTTCATTCTCTCTTCTCAATCTTTTCTAGCTTTGTCCAATTGATTTTTACAGTTATCATGCAGTATTTTATACGCCCTGCTAGTTTGTCCCTTTTTTTAACAACAGCTTCTGTTCTAGACTAAACTAAAAATTCTACCCGATTTAGTCACTCCCCTATCATTTTCTCTCTTCTATACTCTGCTATCAATCCCTAGCAGGGAAGACCATCTCTAACCTACAGTCCAAATGCCCACTTGGCCTCATTCCAATCTACTATTTTTCTCTCCATACTATTCTCCAATACCTTAGTTCTTTTGCTAATTTTTTCTAATATTTCCAGTCTCCTCTTGCCTGTTTTCTATGTCCTTACTTATCATCCATACTGGTAAAATCTTTCTCCATTCTTACGTTGGCTTAGTTCTCAAAATACTTTCTTCTAGATTATAAATACAATATTCTGTACGAGTGTTACTGCGGTGGTGGTGCTGCGGTAGCGTTGTCGCCTCACAGTAAGACGTTGTCCTGTTCGATTCTCAGCTAGAGCGTCTTCTGTGTGGAGACATGCGTGAATGGGCATACCTTCGTTGAGGGCTGTGCGTCAGGGCCGGCAACTCAGCACGTAAACATCTACTCCAATCATTAGCGGACCAGAGTTCTGCTGTGGCGACCCCTAACCGGGAAAAGCCGAAAGACGACACAACATTCTGTACGAGTGTTGTTATACTTCTTAAGGGACTGGATCCAAAATCCTATTCTCTCCTTATTTCTTGAACTCCCCCCACCCACTACATCATTATGCCTTTCCACTTTTGACTGGTAACCATCTGCTTGTGTATGTATATGAGCCTTAACTGTGTAGCTCTAAAGTACCCCTTCAAATCACACTGTTCTTACACACCTTGTTCTGTGGAGTGAAACAAAAACTGAGGCAGGTTTTGAGACAGAAAAGTGTTTCTTCACCCTCAAGCAATGTTTGATATGTTGTTAGTACAATTAACCTACTAACAAAGTAATTACCTCAAACTTTCAACAAACACATGCTCCCAAGATGAACCCGGAACAAGAAGATATGCTAGTCACTATCATGCTGTCTCATGTCTATGTTTGTCACACACAAACAAGTCAAGGCTGACAACCAATGCCCTGTTACAATGAGAAATAAGCACTGACAGATGATATGTAGTCCAATCTTGCCTACATTCTTACTCACGGGTTCGGAGCTGAATATCGGCTCCGACTCGGCCAACTTTTATTTTCTAGCACAAAGTCTCTTATTGGCTGGGCTAAACAGGTATCCCATGTTGCACTGCTCCACAGCCCCAGATCTCGTTTGCCGCTCGTGTAGCTAGGACGTGGTCTCACTTGGCTGTGGCTAAGTACCTCTAACTTTCTATTTTTCTTCAGAAAATTGTTGCTATTCAAACAACAGCTATTTTTATAGCTATTTCTTCTTGTTTACTGTTCAAGTATTGTTGAAGTATTGTCTGAGTGAGTTGGTATCCCTAACTGTTCCGGTGGGCTAGGCCTGTTTAAATTGGAGGACCTAGTCCTCCTTTTTGTGCAGTGTTTTTACTTTGCTCTTATTGGCATCCTGATTTGTAGTGTGTAGTTTTTTCCCTGGTTGAGTTTGTGTGTTGTAAGGTTTTCAAAGAACCGTTTTACTTGGAGGTTCTTTGGGGTTTTGTGTGTAGTGACAGTTTCCCGCCTTTGCTGTTTTTCTGGCTATGTCATCTCTTTGGTCTTGGTATTTAGAATTCTAGTTGAGATGTCTAAGGATCAAAAGGAACATAAACCTTTGGGTTTTAAGAAATGTTCCAAATGTAACTATAAGATGTCCATTATGGATGGACATTCCGTATGTGTGTATTGCCTAGGAGCAATTCATTTGCATGAATCCTGTAGCTTCTGCCACGCCTTCAGTCTGAGGGTGCTACAGGAAAAGAAATATAAATTTATATTGAAAGGACTCCTGAAACCTTCGTTTGAGGAGTCTTTCGACTCGAGTTCTATTACTCAGTCCAAGTCTAAAGCTTCGAAGGTGAAGAAAAGATCTCTGGCTCCATCTGTCTCCTCGGAGCCACTGGAGAAAACATCTAAACTGGACTCTACCTCCTTGGCTTCTCTGTCCTCGGGGTCGCAGGAGGTATCTGTTGTGCTGGAATCGACCTTGGCTCCAATTTTATTGGAACCCATTCGGAGCCGGTCTCCCAGTGTTAGGCATGGTTCTCCTGATAGGAGATCCCAATCCCCCTCTCTGTCCTCCAAATCCTCCAGGCTTTCTGATTTGGATGTCGATAGGATGGTTCAGAGGCTCCTGCAGATGCCGGTGTTGGCAAAATTATTTTCGGCTCCGACCCAGCTGGCTCCGGAGCCTGTCTCGATGCTTGTGTCGACGGTTCCTCCTCCGAGCACTTCCCTGTCTTCGGAGCCAGAGTGCTCCGCTTCGAGTGATGTTTTTGTGCCGGCTCCGATACCCCTCAAGGGTTTATCGGTGCTGACATTGGCTCCAACCATGTCGGCTCCGACCACTTTTCTGTACTCGGGTTTCCTCTGTCGGGCCGGAGGGGGATACTTCGGGACATCTGTCGGTTCTGAGCCTCCCCCTCGGCGCATCGGCTCGGGGAACCCCAACCCCAGTCATGGCCTCGGAAGCCAGTCGGTCCTCGGATTCGGGGGGACCCGCCTATGAGGTCACGAGGAGCGCACTGGCCAGATCTTCAGTTACATCACCCGGATCGGTCATTCCGTCCCCTTCCACCCTGGCTAGAGCTTCTGATGTCCCCCTTTCCGTAGATAGCAGAGCCCAAAGGTCTGAGGATACCCTCATGAGTGGTCCCCAACTTTCTGAGATTCCCTCAGAGTCCATGCCTGAGGAGCCCCCCAGAAAGAAGTTGTGCAAGAGGAAGCACATAGACTCCCAGGACGAGTCTCTCACTTCTGATACCGACCTCGAGGAGTAGGAGGGGTCCCCCAAGTCGTCCTCCGATGACATGTCTTTCTCTGACATCCTGGAGATATTGAGACAGAGAGGCGACTGACCGTCCAAAACCCCCTCTGAGGAGGAGTCTGTATTCCTCAAGGCTTTTGGTGCTCAACCCTCCACCTCCTGGGTGTCTCCACCCTTCAACGAGCTCCTGGATTTAATTTGTCGAAGGGTGTGGGAGAATCCTGATTCGGTGGAACCTGTGCCCAGAAGGCCCAATAAGTTTCTTTCTGCCCCCGGGGAAAGAGTTCCTGTCCAAAAGGGTTTCTGTAGATGCCATGGTGGCGGCGGCCACACAGCAGGAAGTAGCAGAGTCTTCTTCCTCCGTCCATCCTCCTAACAAGGAGTCCAGGAGCATGGACCGGTACGGGAAGCGTACCCTCTCGTCAGCGACCTTCACCCTGAGGTCGCTGAACTACCTTTGTCATTTTACTTGGCTCCAGAGAGATCTCCTCAAGGAGTTAGGAGATACTTGAGTGGGTAACGTACCTTAGGCATTAGCGCACATGATTAACACCCAGGTGTGTACCCTCAATTCGATTGTTAACTCGTCCATGAGGCTCATTTCGTATGCAGCCGAGGGGGCGAGTAGGGCAGCTAGTTCAGGAGTAGCCCTCAGGAGGCAAGCCTGGATGCGCCTGTGTCATTTTGCGGAGGCCTTCAAGTCTTCCTTCACTGACGCCCCCTTTGATGGGTCCTCACTTTTTGGGACCAAAGTGAAAGACACCCTCACCAGATGCGAGCAAGAGGGAAAGACCCTGTCTGCCGTAGGGGTCCGTTTTTCCCTTCCCTCTAGGCCTTACCCCAAGGCTCAGAGAGGAGGGAAGATGTGGTTCAAGAAGTCACAGAAGTTTTTCCCTGCCGCACAAGGTGAGTCCCCCTCCAGAGGCAGAGGAGGGGGAGGTTATTCTGGAAGACGCCGCCCTAGAGGCAGAGGAGGCCCCCGCAACTCGGGAGACCGTGATTCCTTTTGCGGTTCCTCTTACCATCGTTCCTGATGGGTTGCCCGCCTGTGCTATTCCGGAGCCAGTCAGGGGCCTAATTTTGTTGTACCCGGAAGCCTGGGAAAGCATCACCCAGGATCGATGGGTGCTACGAATAGTTTCCGGAGGTTATACCATTCCCTTTTTGTCAGATCCCACTCCAGTGAGAAGAATCCCGGACATTCCACCCAGTCAAAAGGATCACGCAGCATTAGAAGTGTCAAAGCTGCTAAAGAAAGGAGTCATCCAACCTGTCCCCTCAGAACAAAACGGATTAGGGACTTACTCAAGACTCTTTTTGGTGCCAAAAAGAACAGGGGACCTGAGACCCATTCTAGATCTCAGCCGATTAAACCACTACGTTCTGAAGTCCAAGTTCCGAATGGTCACCCTTCAGTCCATTTTCCCATTGCTGGGAAAAGAAGTGTGGATGTGCTTCATCGACCTCAAGGATGCTTACTACCATATCAAAATGGACAGGGCATCCAGGAGTCACTTATGCTTCCGGCTGGGAGCCAGTCATTTTCAGTTTCGTGCCCTGCCTTTGGTCTCACCACAGCCCCCAGGGGGTTCACCAAGTGCTTGGTGGTGGTGACAGCTCACTTGAGATGTCAAGGATTCCAAGTGTTTCCATACCTGGACGACTGGCTTCTCACCGCCCCCACCAGGCATCTTCTCATCCAGGCTAGGGACACTACCATTACCCTCTGTCAACAACTAGGAATTACCTTGAACTGGGGAAAATCTGCCTTGCTGCCCTCACAGCATGTCACATTTATAGGCGAAGAGCTAGACACCGTCCAAATGCGGGCCTTCCTGCCCCAAGAAAGGATCGGAGTGTTGCAGAATCAGGTTCACGCTTTATTACCCCTCAGGAAAGTACAAGCGAGATGGGTGCTTCAGCTTTTGGGATCCATGGCAGCTATCATTATGTTAGTGCCTCTGGCGAGATTACACATGAGGCTTCTTCAGTGGCTTCTCTTTGCCCAGTGGTCTTTCCAGAAACTCCCCCTTTCCCACAAGATCCTACTCACGGACCGATGCAAGCAGGATATCCGTTGGTGGCTATGTTCCACCAATCTGGACGAGGGAAAACAGTTTGCTCCTTCGTCACCTGTCACCACGGTGACCACGGATGCCTCCCAGATGAAGTGGGGGGGCGTTATCTTGGCAGGACAGTCCAAGGCAAGTGGCAAGATCACGAGGTACATCTGCACATCAATGTTTTAGAGATGAGAGCGGTGTTATTGGCGTTGCGGGCACTTCAGAGCTCTCTTCCTCTGGGAACGATTGCAATTCACTCGGACAACATGTCCGTTGTGTGGTACCTAAACAAGCAAGGAGTAACCAGATCTTACCCCCTGTGCAGAGGCCATGCGAATGTGGCAGTGGGCAGTGTCTTCCCAACGGTTTCAAGTGGCAAAGCACATTCAGGGGAAAAGGCCAATGTGATAGCAGACAGGCTGAGCAAGGCTATTCTGATGCCTTACGAGTGGTCCCTGAACCTTCTGGTTGCAGAACAGATTTTCAGCAGGTGGGGTCAGCCTTGCTGCGATCTTTTTGCCAATCCCCTCAATGCCAAATGCAGCAGCTACTTCACCCTGATCCCCCCACAGGGGGAGTCACCCAGGGATGCTCTAGTCCATGATTGGCCCTCTGGTCTACTCTATGTTTTCCCTCCATTTCCTCTGTTAGCAAGAGTGATTCAGAAAGCCATATCCTCGGGAAGCAAGATGATTTTAATTGCCCCACACTGGCTTCGCCAAGTCTGGTTCTCCTTTCTTCATCAATTCACGGTGGACAGTCCTTGGATTCTGGACTCAGTACCAGACCTACTGGTGCACATGTCGGGGCAGTTCCATCCCTCCCTGTGGACCTTCAGGTTGACAGCCAGGCTACTCCACTTCCATCGTTAGTCAGATTTCATCGTTTTTCACCTGAGGTGGTGCACATTTTATCCTCTTCTCATAAGTCTTCCACCAGGAAGATTTATTCCAGCAAATGGAAGAGATTTTCCATTTGGGCTCATGCCCAAGGACTTGACCCTTACACAGCCCCAATTCATGCTGTTTTGGATTTTTTGTCCATGCTCTTTCGGCAGGGTTCTGCTCCTGCTACCATTAAAGTGCAGCTGGCTGCTATTTCTAATTTTCATACCTCCTACGAGCCTTCCCTTATGGCCCATAAACTCTGTAAGGCCTTTCTAAAGGGCACCTTGTTACTCCGGCCTCCTGTGTCAGAACCTATCATGCCCTGGGATCTAAACTTTGCTTTGCAAGCCCTGACTTCCCCACCTTTTGAACCGGCTGCCTCCTGTGAGTTAAAGTTTCTGTCTTGGAAGACTGCTATCCTAACAGCCATCACATCAGCCAGACGGGTGTCAGAGATTCAAGCTCTGTCCATCAAACCCCCGTATTTAATCTTCCATAAGAACATGTTTTTTCTTAGACCTAATCTGTCCTTTTTCAATCAGTCTATTGAGCTGCCAGTTTTCTTCCCTCAATTCTCGAACAAAGCAGAGTTTAGATTTCATCAATTGGACGTGCACAGGCAATTACAATTCTACTTACACAGGACAAAACAACTACGAAAAGTTGACCAATTGTTTGTGTCTTTTTCAGAAAGTAGAGCAGGATCCCCTATTTCCAAGGTTACAATCTCCAGATGGATTTCAAGTTGTATTTCCTTTATTTATTCCTCAGCGGGCAGAAATCTACCGTTCCCCGTCAAGGCTCACTCTACTAGGGCTGTTTCTATGTCGATAGCTTACCATGCCAGGCTATCTTTGGATGATATTTGTGCTGCAGCCATGTGGGCTTCCCCACACACCTTTATTACTCATTACAAACTGGACGTGGCTTCTAGGGGCCGGGCCTTCCTTTGGTTCCACAGTCCTCAGGAGTATCTTCCTTTCAGCCTCCCAGGATAGAGGTGCTGGGGATGCTGTCCCGTGAGTAAGAATGTAGGCGAGATTGGACTACATAACATCAAGAAGTTATGTACTCACCATAACGTTTGATGTATGTAGTCCATCTCGCTTCACATTCTTACGTACCCTCCCACCTGCCCCCTTCCTGGAGGATTTGGAGGCTGGAACTGGTGTTTGAGTACCCTTCAATGGTAGATGTTTTTCTTATTCCCCTCGATAGTGTTCTACTGTAGTGGGTTGTTGTTATGCATGAGGTGTGATTGTGGGTTCGCAGCAAACTAGACCTGGGGCAATGGAGCAGTGCAACATGGGATACCTGTTTAGCCCAGCCAATAAGAGACTTTGTGCTAGAAAATAAAAGTTGGCCGATTCGGCTCCGAACCCGTGAGTAAGAATGTGAGGCGAGATGGGCTACATACATCGAACGTTATGGTGAGTACATAACTTCTTGTTTTGCTTGGATGCAAGACATGTTAGTGCTTGTTAGGTGATGATATGCCATTCTTATTTATTTTATTTTACATTTATTGACTGGGATAGTCCGACTGGATGCATGTCCATTTTCAGCGGAGGCCCGATGAGAAAAGCTCCAAGGGTAAGCAGATACAGCATTACATAAACCAGCATTACATATTACAAACAGACTATTTACAGAGATTACATAAGAAACATTTACACAAACTGCTGGGAAATGCAGTTGTTCTAATGTTTAAGAATGGTTCTTTTAGGCATAAGTAAAAACACTGGCAGAACACTAAATTACCCTGTGAAGATTCACTTTTTCCTGGTAGTGATGGGGCACAAGTATGAATCATCATATAATCAATCCTCCTTTAAACAAGGTTGATAAATTAATATGTGGTAATGTAGGGAAAGCATGATACCTACAGAAACTATCAAGTAATTTTTAAACTTGCAAATAAAGTAGAAGGGCCATCAGTGGGGCTGGGAGGAGGCTGCCTGATAAGACCAAAGGAAGTGTCAGTAACGCACTGAATACTGCTTTCAGTAAGAAAGTAATACTACTTCTGAAATAATCTGGACAATGTTCCCAGATTACACTAACCTTACCAACCGTACAGTGATATGGATTACCAGACGGGCTGAACGTTACACAGACACACACACACAAAATACTGTGCCTGAGTGTGTGTGTGTGTGTGTGTGTGTGTGTGTGTGTGTATGTATATATATACATGTGGGTGTGCATGCGAGCACGAGAGAGAAACAAAATGACATAAAATTACTGTTTCAAATTTTACTTTACCTGATTATAAACATCAGAGAAATACATGGCAAGATTTTTTCCTGGGGGGGGGGGGGTGGTTGCACACCTGATAACAGTTCAATGATCACTGAATTTGCTTGCCTAGGGCACTGTGTGTGAGTAGGAGTACAAAATACATTTGTTTCAGTATTATTTTCCTTCGATCATAAACATAAAAGCTGCACTTGGACAGAAAACAGTTTACTTCTAAAGGGTTGGAAGGTAGCCTCCATGTGAAATCATATGATCCTTACCACTGATTTGTTTAAATTTACCTGCATGTGTGGCATTACAGTGGACAGAATTGTTTTCACTTGTCTGCAATCAGATATTAGAGAGGAACCTAATAGGCAGTCTGTGTGCAAAAGTAACAAATTCGTATCATCACTTGATCATAGATAAACGATGACCAGTGTGGACGGTCAGAATGTGTGTGTGTGTGCACATGCACGCATACATGCACAACAGAAAGACAGAGAAAGAGAGAAAAGCTGAAATACAGTACAACAACCTCAATTTCTTTCACCTGATCACACACATCAGAGGTATATCGAGTCAAAAAGTTGCTACTTCAGAGGTGCAGGGTGGGCAGTCTGTGTTAAAGATTGCTTAACACAGCTAAATGATCACTGACCTAGCTTGTCTATGGCAGTGTGTGTGTGTGTGTGTGTGTGTGTGTGTGTGTGTGTGTGTGTGACAGACAGAAAAGAAAACAGAGTGAAACAAGCACAAATCAAATTCTGTGGCCAGATTTTTTTTTTTTCACTTGATCGACATTAAATATAAGAGGTGCATCTTAGTGAGAAAATAGCTATGCAGAGGAACTTTGTGTATGATACTGAATACTCACAACCATCAGATATCATCTGACTTGCTTAGTCACATGTAATGATGTTTTTTATTGCTCAAGAGAACTAACACAATATCTGAAAGTACATAGCCACAAACAAAACCATATCATGCAAAAGAACTCAAGCAATAATGATTCCACATTAAATACATTACATAAAGTGCATAACTGTAAAAACAGTACAATAACAATTCTATGAAATGTTTAGTAATAGATTTTATACTTATTTATATATATTCTGAATGCAGGCTTTCACAGGTATTTCACACTCAGTGTATGTAAGGGATGAGGATATAACCATTTCTCAGGGTGGGAGATGTAATACGTTCTGCCTGTCAAACAGTGTGTGTGTGTGTGTGTGTGTGTGTGTGTGTGTGTGTGTGTGTGTGTGTGTGTGTGTGTGTGTTAACATAAAAACTAACAAAACAAAATACATATTCGATACTTAGGTACTCTCCCACACTTCCCTGCTTCATGTGCCCTTTCTCCAAAATACAAATACAACTCATGTATCACAGGAGGAGGAGTGACAGAAAGGAATATTGACTTAAAAGTTGTAAGACTTTACTTGTTATTGCTTCATGCCACCCCCCCCCCAAAAAAAAAAAAAAAAAAACGTAACTCTCGTCATCTCATAGCACAGGCTGAACAGTGGTAGAAAGGTTCACTGAGTTAAAGTTAACTGACCATCTCCACAAAGGGATTACTATCCAGTCTTTACAACTCACTTTTAAATAACTATCATTCATCCTTTTGGATCTGCATTTCTCCAGTTCAAATGTTTGGATTGGTGAAACTACACAAAACGTAATGGTCTTTTGTCTCCGTCTTATGCAGAACTATTATGATGCATACAAGATACACTGTATACTAGTGCATTTATTGATTTAATGCAACCCCAAATTCAAGTCAAATGATTATTGCCCAATACTACCACAGGAAATAAAGTTCAGATTATATCACACCACAACACCTAGCATTTTTTAGTATTTTTTACAACTCTAGCAATTCAACAATGAAAAGGGTTTCAGGTTTACCATACATGTTATTTTCTGTGAATGTTTTACTTTGATGCACTAAGCAAATTGGTTTTAGGCTGTTTACTCCACAGAAACACCTAACTCCCAGCCATTCTTTCTTCACCAGATTCATAAAAATCTTGCTTAGCTTCATCTACATGCATATAATTATATGCTGAAGTGAAGAAAGAGGAAGAACCAAGGCTGTCTCAAGCAAAAAGGGGCTATCAGGATATGATCTGCCCTGTCTTCTCTTAGCTTCACTAGAGCCTTTTATTGAACAGGAATAGATGGATAGGCATAATCCATCTTTCCATCTAGGCCTAAAGGAAGAGATTTACTACACCAAATAGAACCTTCCATAGCTAGTGATTCAAAGGAAATGCAAACCGATCCAGTTCTTGGGAACCCCACAGAGGTATGAACCTTGAATTACTTGTGAGTTCAATATTCACTGACAAATGTTGGGAGGACCTGCTTAGCTACTCTGCAACGTAATCTCCTCAAAGTAAATCCAAAAGACCTGCAGAAGGAGGTTTATCTAGTTTTCCAGCTTCCATGAAATCACAGCCAGCCTACAGAGCTGGTTAGTGTATGTTCCCCTACATTACAGTGCTGCTATCTGAAACTGTCTTGTGTACAACTGGGACTTGTGCTTTGCTGAAGCCCTAGAGGGAGGAGAATAATGTCAACATCAATTTTATGTCACTATGTCTAGTTCTATCCTTGCACATCCAAGTCTTCTAGACTTTTAGGTATCATGTATGTGTTCCGCATCCAGGTCTGACATATCTGTCTCCATGGTTTAGTTGCTGTGGTGAAACAGATGGCATTCTTGGGTCAAAGAGACCCAGCTGCATTCTACCAAGAAAATTCCCCCTTGAATGGCAGGGATGACTGGTAAAACCTGCACTGGAGGTGCTGCTACCACAAGTTCCTTAATACCACTGGACTTTCCTTATATGCAGCTTGGCAAGCGAGATTATGAATGAGTATGACATGTATTCTGAAGTCCTGAATATTTCCATGGTGGTCAGACTGGACTTTGTAGCTGCTCTAATAAAGGAGTGAACGTTTCCATGGGGAAAGAACATTCTACATTGTGTGGTGTTTAGTATTGCTCCCAGGAAGGTCTTCCTGTGTGAAGGAAACAGGTTTGATTTCTGTTAAATGATGAAATTGTCTACACCTCCAACCCAAGAAATGGTACAGTAGAATGCTTGGGAATGTGTCAAATTCATCAACAGTGACTTCAACGAGGGCAATAAGCTCAGTGAAACTACTTTCAGTGACAATGGAGAGTTCATTGTTCTCCATTGTTATGCAACCCCAGAGCTACTATACAGAAGTTCAAGGTGTGTGTCGGGTGTCACTCCACATGGGAATGTAAGGGGGATTGCGCCCCTGCAAAAAGACTTGCCCCAAGACCTGTTGGAAATAGTTTCAGCAGATTTTTTTTTTTGGAGTTTTTTTTTACAGCCACAGAAATCTCTGTTAATGAATCAACTTGTATCCAAGTGTGCATACCAGCTCCTGGTGAGTAGTGGTCTGGAAGAAGACGTCATTCAAGTAGGAGTACACAAATTCCAAAGTCTGAGGTGAGCAAAAACTACAGTTAAACACTTGGCAAATGCTCTGGGAGCAGTGGATGGTCAAAGGAAAAATTTTGTAAATGGTCCGACAGCAGTGGAGAGCAAAAGGGCAAGAAAGTCATCTAGTACTGTGCAACTCCACAAGGCATGCAAGAGTCATTTCCTGTGGTGCTTATTAATGTGGATGTGGAGTAATGCATTCTTCATATTAAAGTGATTATAAGAGTTTGGACAGTCAGCACCCCTGAACTTTTATTTATTTTTTTTAAACATATAATAATTTGTTTAGTTTTGAAAGATCCGGAATTTTTTATAAATAGTAATTTGTTTAGTTTTGAAAGCTTTGGAACAGTCTCCACGGCCCATCCTCTATTGGGACTAGGAACATTCTGGAATAAAATCTTGTCCCTTAATCTCCTGGGGGTACCCTTTCTAAGGTGGCTGATGCCAGTATCTGTTCTAGCACTGGATCTTCTAGTAAGATCTAGTCTAAGAGTATATGAGGCATCTTCATGATGGAAGGGAAAGTTCTGAATACTGTCTTGTACCCTAATACTGTTAGCTACCTCATATGTAGGCATCTCTGGTCACAGCTAATCACTGTAGCGAGCAAGTCTTCCTTGCAAAACATGCAGAAGGAGAAGGGGACACAAGTAAAACAGTCAAATACACCCTGAGAGGGAAGGGCCCATAGTTCAACAACACTACCACATCTTTAGAGTGAGCTTTTATAGTGTTTTTTTTTAATTTTGTTTCCCTGAACTGATCAGAGTGATTCCTATAATATAGCCACTGTTTTGAAGGAACATTTGTAGTGCATTTGGGAATTATGAAGTGAATACTATTCTTGACAGTTTTTATATTTTTCTGTCTTCCTATGCACTTCTTTGGATGGAAAACCAAACATAAGGTATTTGCCCAAATTTACAATAAGGATTTTCCTCTTGATATTTACTGTTAGGTGCTGGATTCTTAACCAACAGTAATTTCTGAATACTACTAGCCCTGGCCAAAACACCTATGACAGCAATGCCATATTTCGTATTAGGTTTGACCTCCTACAGGGATGGCTGAACAAGTTTTAGCAGCCTTTGTCTTAAGATCACAACAGCTATAGTTCCTGTCATCATTTTCCTGTATATGTGACAGTCAACAGCTTGAATGCCTAGACTGATCAAGATGTATACTTCGTTTTGTCAAAATTATCCTGCGCTCCGCTTTCCTTATCACTCAGCAGTGTTTTGTTAGCTGAGGCCAATTTTAATCCTCCAATGTTATCAAGTGATATGACTGCAAGGTCAATAGAAGGATTTCTAAATGAGTATTTAACTTACTAACCCACGTGGTAAAACCATTTCAATTTCTTTTCTGCTGCAGGTTGAGAATCTGAGACTACTGAAGCACTGTCAAGAACATCTTCAAATGCCTGAAAAAACAAGGAAACAACCTTAAATTTTGGCCCATCAGTGCCCAACATGTGAAGGTACCTATCACTGGTGTTGGAGAGTTCTTATGGACTTCCATTTAACATGTTCTCTCATTATAATGTCTCATCAACACAATCATCATCAGGATTGGGCCCAAGATAAGTCTACTCCTCATTTGTATAAAACCCCACAGAGAATGAAACGGACACACATGTAAGATCCTGGTTTTCACTCTCACCAATGTCGATAATTCTGGAGAGGTCTGTCTTCCTTTTAGGATCAAAACTGCCATGGTGGATGGTTCAGCAGCTGAAGACAAAGGATTTTTAGTCCTTTTTAATGTTACTACATATTCTTCTGACAGGTGTTTATAAATAAAGAAGGTTGAGATAGGCACCTAAGAGCCAGGACTCACTGAAGTGCCGTGGAGAAAAAGGTCAGAAGCTCAGGTCAAATTAATACATTGATTCAAGTCTGAAACATTTTCTAGCTCCCCAGTCTACTGACTCCTAAAAAAAAAAATACAAGGAAAATCTAGTGGGGATGTGCTTCCATTCTCAGCACACATCACATGTTAATGGTGTGTTCCTTGGAACTGGCAAACAGATATACAGCTATATGATTTGTTGAGGCTCTGGAATACAATAGATGCACCACACTGCTGTCAGCCTCCAGAGGGGTTTTGACAGCTGAGCAATGAGGACCACAGACTTGCCATAAGGTGCCACCAAAAAGCCAGTACCCTCATGCCTTTGTGAGACTGACAAGAGTATATGAGGAATCATTAGCCCTGTCTTCTTTGATAACTAGTTCATTGGCTTCATTTCCTGTGGTGCAATTTTTTTTTTCACTGAAGATGTAGACATGACTGGCTTCCCATAACTACAGGAAAGAAGTTTTTTTGTGCTTCACAATTACTCTTAAGGCTTTTAGGATTATGAAGCTAATTTTATTTATGAAATAACATGCCTTGTAAGATAAAACTGGGTGGTATTCTCCTAGACAGAAGCGCTGAAGGGGAATTTTTCAGTGGGATCTGCTGGCCAAATAACCCCATCTTGGTGACTTTTCCTGGTAGCATCACCAGCCTCATAGGAATACCAAGAAAATACAAAAATAAAAAGGCAATGCAACTGACTAATCAAAACCTGAAAAAGAGAAAGCAAAGATTTTCCCCCAAGATTGTACTTACCACTTTTGAAACTGCCTTGATGAAACTGATGGTCTCAACAGAAAACAGTGATGTGGAAAAAAGAACTAAAGACATCTTGGACTGCACTACCTTTTCTACCCAACATCCTATTGGCATTCCCAATATGAGGACAGGACCAGACCGAGCCCATGGCCAATGATCGAGCTTTATAAGCAGACATCCAACATCTGATAATTCTCATCTATAATGAATTATATAGCATCAGTGGTCCATGTGATAAATGGGTGGTCTTGTCCCTGTTTTTATAGATTCATAGATTGTTACTAGGCTAACAACCTGGGGGGGGGGGGGGGTTGGCTTCTAAGCCTACCCAAGTTTTCAGAAAAGAATAATAATGTCCTGACTCCAAATAGGACATTAAGGGCCAGGCACTTATAAGCTACCTCTATCCACAAGGGATTCCTATCCACCATCCGCTGGTCTAGGTTGCGCTTAATAGACGAACTCCACTTCACATGTATGGGAAGCCTGTTCTACAGGAGAGGCAGTCTCTAGGACATATGTCCCTATCCAGCATGTTCTTTTTAAGTCACAGACAAAATTCAGGTCCCTAGACATTGTACTTCTGGTAATCTTTGACTTATGAATATGTAGGTAAATCGTAAGTGTGGGGTTTGCAAATGGCTTGCAAGCCAGGCATAGATCATCCCTCAGTAATCTATAGCAGACTGAGTGCAGAGAAAGGGCTTTAAGGTGCTCTGCATAAGACATGCTTGTTACGCCTTATATTCTTTTTGTAATGAACCTCTGAGGTCACTCTGATTTGTTGTATATGCCTGGTCAGGTACATACCAAATACAGCATTGAACTTCATGATTGGTCTGATAAGGGTGGAGTACAGTGGAATAATGACCTCTATGGACCTATATGCCATGTCCTTACTTATAAGATGCACATGATAAAAGGAGTTCCTAACCACGGTGGCCATGTGGTGGTTGCAGTAACTGCTACTGACCATTGGGTTGACTCTTATGGGCATATTATCAAGATGGCAATTAGTCAGGTATGAAGTAGAGAAATAGCTGATGTGTCAATGCAAGTCCTGAGTTCTGCTGGTATAGTACTTTACTTTCCTGTGGACTTTCGTGGGGTGTAGAATCTATTCCTGACTGTTCTAGGGGTTATGGAGAAACACCCACAGGAATAATTGGTTATGACTTATCTTGAAGACCAACAGATCTTTGAGGATATCCTGTCCCTGTGGAGACCGAGTAGGGCTGAATTAAAAATAACTGTTAGTGTTACATGCAATCTAAAAATGTAATTGGTTATTCAGTGGGTAGGAATACTCAGTGAAGTACTGAGTTTGGAATGGGTACTAGTCCCTGTAATAGGTGTAAATTTTGTGAATACATAATCCAACAGGACAGTTCTATCATCCAGATTTTGATAGGACATTTAATGTTGCAGCTACGTGCGACACTACAAATGTGGTCTATTTAGCCCATTGCAGACGCTGTGGCTCATTCTACATGGCAAAACTGATCAGAGACTATGTGATAGGATAAGGGAACATATAGAACCACCACTAATGTCTTAGCTAAACGTGTCATTCACAAAGGAGGGACAAACAAATTTCATTTCTTAGTTATGGAAAAAAACTAGACTGGATGGGAGACATGGAGATGTTAAAAAGACAGAACAAATGAAACCCACTGGATTATTAAATTAAGAGCTGACAGTGGTTTGAATGACAAAGTCCTCATCAAACCCACACTGAAAGCTGAACCTCTGCATAGATAACATAGTTTTAATATGTTAAAACAATGTGCATATTGGTGGGGTAGCAAAGACCTGGGATGAAAAGAAACCGAGTTGATCAGATTTCCTAATAGTCTTAGTCTTATCTAAATAAAATCTGAGTTGCCTATGCACATCCAACTTGTGCAGCACCTACTCACAGGCAGACTGTGGAGAAGGGGAAAAAGTGGGCAAATGAATAGACTGATTGAGGGACAACTCATTCACCACCTTGGGCATAAAAGGAGGATAAGAATGCAAGGACACTCTGTCCTTATGAAACAACAAAAAAGGAGGACAAGCCACAAGGGCTTGAAGCTCAGACACCCATCAGGCAGAAATAGGGGCTAACAAAAAACAGTCTTCCAAAAGCAATGTTGCAAAGAAGCTGAAGCTGCAGGCTCAAAAGGAGCTAGAGACAATTTCTCCAAAACAAAATTAAGATCCAAGGGAGGAGGAACAGGCGTCCTGTGAGGCCTAATATGAAAGAAGCCTTTAAGGAATTGTTTAGCTTCAAACTTAGAAGCTAAGGGAGGAGATAAATGCAGTCAAAGCAGAGACAGCTGATAAGTCAACCTTAAAAGAAGGGTAGCTTTGAGCAGCCTATCTGTCCCTGAAGGAGTGGTTTCAGCCCAGTAATTAGTAGTTTATTGGCCATTTTGGGCTTTCTCTCTCTTTCATTTCCCTGCTATAAAAAACGCATTCGCCCGGTTTTGCGCGCCAGGCAGTGCCGGTTAGTTAGGGTATAACTATTCCCGGCTCCACAAAGTCTCCTCTTCAATTTTTCCCTTGAACTAGACAAACTTTCAACTTAAGCACTCAAGCCATTCATATCTCAGCCCAGCACTTGCTCAAAACTCACAGCAGGCACTTATAAACCCTAGTACTAGACCCCCCCCCCCATACTGTAGAGAAGAACAAGGCTCTCTATTCGACCTTACAAGCCATTCAGTAAAAAGTACAGTTTTGTACCTACCATAAATGTAGATGTCCGATAGTTATGCATCTGCAGTCATAACATATGGGTTGTCCTGCCTCAGGCAGCCCTTCGGTCGGCCGGATTCCAAAGTCTGGGTCTGGCCTCGGCTGATGTCGCATCTTCCCCGACGTCAGAGCTGCTGGGGTATAAAGGCATCAGCCGACGCCATTTTCCTCAGTGTTTCTTGCCCCAGATGCCAGGTGCCCTCTAGGAGGGCTAAATTTGGATAACAGTTGAAAATTCCAAACAGAGTAAAACAATATATATATATATATATATATATATATATATATATATATATATATATATATATATACACACATACAAACAAATACACCATAATAGATTCCCCAGCTAGCTGAAAGAGGGTAAGCACCCTAGGAATACCACAGAGGGAAGGGGTGGGTAATCCTGACTGCAGATGCATACCTATCAGACATCTACATTTATGGTAGGTACAAAACTGTACTATGTCCTTCAAGGATGCATCTGCAGTTATAACATATGGGTAGAATACCATAGCCAAACTGGGGGAGGAGGTACTAAGATAAGGATGGTGTAGTTATGATCCCCTGTAAAACTGCAGTTGCAAAACCTGCTTGGGATCTGGAGTATAAAGGTAGATTGTAATGCTTGGCAAATGTATGCACGGAGCTCCAAGTAGCAGCTTCTAAAATGTCCTTGGTAGCCACCCCTCGTAGGAAAGCTGTAGTGGTGGCTGTGGCTCTTGTGGAGTGAGGCCTGATTTTCAGGAGCTGTCTTTCCATGAAAAAAGTAGCAGAAACGAATGCAATTTCCTATCCATTTAGAGATTGTCTGTTTGGAAATTGCTTTTCCTTGCACTCCAATTGCATATGCTACCAGAAGTTGGTCAGTTTTTCTGCTGGCTTTAGTTCTGTCCAGATAGTAGCGTAGTTGTCTGTGTACATCAAAGGTGTGCAGTAGTTTTTCCCCCCTGTTCTGTGGGTTAGGGAAGAACGTAAGCAAATGAATAGCTTGGTTCAAGGATACCCTGGATACCACCTTTGGCATGAAAGTAGGATTGGTTCTCAGAGACCCTCTATCCTGGTGAAAAATAAGGAAAGGCTGCACTGCCATCAGTGCCTGTAACTCGGATACTCTTCTTGCTGAAGTGATTGCTAGAAGGAAAGCAGTTTTCCAGGATAAGAACTGTAAGTCTGCTGATGCTGCTGGTTCAAAAGGGGGTAGTGTTAATTTTTCCAGCACAATATTGAGATCCCAAGTATGCAGAGGTGGTTTCCTTGGAGGTTTTACATTTTTGATCCCTCTTAAAAATTGTCTGAGGAGAGGGTGAGAGAAGATAGGAGGATCCATGTTGTATTCTGCTGAAATTGCTGACGCATGAATCTTAATGGAGGAATAGGACAGGCCATTGTGGAACAGTTCTGCTAAGTATTCTAGGATGTGTGCTAGATTTGCTAGTGTGACATTTGTACCCTTTAAAGCGCTCCAAATGAGGAATCTCTTCCATTTAGCTGAGTATGTCTTTCTTGTGGAGGGTCTACGAGCCTCCAGGATTATGTCCTTGACCCTCTGAGATAAGACAGTTTGGTTTTGTTTTAGGCAATTTTCCAGGCAGTCAGCTGCAGTGTTTTCAAATTTGGATGCAGTGTCTTGAAGTTGTTCTGCGTTAGAAGTAGAGGCCATAGGGGTAGAGGCCATGAGTTCGTCCGAGACATGCTTCTCAGTAGCGGATACCAGTGCTGCCTTGGCCAGTCTGGAGCCATCAGTATCCCCTTTGGCTGTTCCTCTCTGATCTTCAGTAGTACTCTGTACATCAATGGGAGTGGTGGAAAAGCATACACTGTTAGGGCATTCCAGTTGAAAGAGAGGGAGTCTATCTTCCAGGCTTGTGGGTGGTATACTCTTGAGCAGAATTTCCTTAGTTGGTTGTTGAGTGGGGAGGCGAACAGATCTATCTCTGGCATTCCCCATTTGTTTGTTATGATTTTGAAGATGTCTGGATGCAGCATCCATTCATGAGCATCCGTGGTAGTTCTGCTTAAGCTGTCTGCTAGTGAATTCTCTTTTCCTGGTACGAATTTGGCCTGCAGTTGGATGTTGAGATTCAGGGCTAGGTTCCACAGATCCATTGCCATCCGGCATAGAGGGTAGGAATGCGTGCCTCCCTGTTTGTTTATGTACCACATGACTGTGGTATTGTCTGTCCTTATCAGCAGATGGCCTTGCTGGAGGAATGATTTGAAAGCCTCGATTGCATGCTTCACTGCCAGCATCTCCTTTAGGTTTATGTGCAAATTCAGCTGGTCTTGAGTCCATAGGCCTTGGATGCACTTGTCTTCCATGTGTGCTCCCCATCCTAGGTCTGAGGCGTCCGTGGTGATGGTCTGCCTTGGTTGTGGTTTGTTGAAAGGCAACCCTCTGTTGGACTGGCAGGCCTGAGCCCACCACAGGAATTCCTTTTTCAGGCATGGAATGATTGGAATCATGGTTTCTAGACTGTGCCTGTGTTGAGACCATACATTCCTTAGGTACCATTGTAATTTCCTCATATGCAGCCTGGCATGTGGGATCAAGATTATGCAAGATGCCATGTAACCCAGGGCCTGCAGGACTTTCCTTGCAGTGAGCTGAGTTTGTCTTGTCAAAGCCATGAAGTAGACTGGGAGTTGCTTTTGTTTTTCCTCTGTGAGAAAAGCCATTTGAGTTATTGTGTCCAGATCCGCACCCAAAAAGGTTATCCTTTGGGATGGCACTAGTCTTGACTTCTTGATGTTGACTGTTGTAACAGGTGTATGACATAGGCCAAATCCTTTGTAAGTCTTGTCCTGTTCTCCGCTTGTATTAGGCAGTCGTCCAGGTATGGGTAGATTTGAATTCCCTGAAGCCTGCAGTGTGCAATTACTGATGCCAGGCATTTTGTGAATACTCTGGGCGCAGTAGATAAGCCAAAGGGCAATGCTGAGAATTGATAATGCTCTGATCCTGCAAGAAATCTGAGGTGTCTTCTGCAATCTGGTAGTATAGGGACGTGCAGGTATGCCTCCTTGAGATCTAGAGTCACCAGCCAAGACTCCTTGCCCAACATGGGAAGAAGTTGCTGTAGGGTCAGCATTTTGAATTTTGGCACAATGAGATATGTGTTTAGTGCGGACAGGTCGAGAATAGGCCTTCATTGGGTTTCTTTTCTTGGTACAAGGAATAGTCTGGAGTAAAACCCTTGGCCTTGTTCCATAAATGGCACCCTTTCTATTGCTTTCATCTGAAGTAAATTGTTGATTTGTCTTAAAGCCTCTGGCTTCTGGTTTGGTGGAAGGTTTGGCATTCCTTCTTCTTGGTAAAGTGTGGAAGTGAAACCTGTATCCTTTGTCTATTGTTTGCAATGTCCATTTGTCTTTTGTAATGCAATGCCAGTTTTTGGAGAATAAAGCCAATTTTCCGTCCAAGGGTGCTTCCAGTTGTTCCCTTGTAGGCGGAATCAGAGTCAAGTCATTGTGTTTGTCCTGTGGAAGTGGTTGTAGTTGCAGCTGTGGCAGTACTCCTCTGGTTGGCAGGTTGCCACTGGCGACCCCTGTAGGCACCCTGATTGACCTCTGCCTCTTGGGCGTCTATTCCTGCTCCTCTGTGCTTTGGAGGTGTCTGGAAAGGACCAATTCTTTGAAGGCCAATTTCTGCTGAACCTCGGAGGTTGGACCTGCAGAAAATCCTTAACTGTCTGCACAGATTTTGCTTTTTCTTCCACTTTCTTTAGAATCTCCTGTGCAGGGGAGCCAAATAAACTTTGTTTCTCCATTGGAGCATCTAGGAGTTTAGCCTTGACATGGTCGGCAAGGATTGCTCTTTTAGCCAGGCATGTCTAATTACTGCCCCAGTCATAGCTGATCTAAATGAAGCTTCCAGTGCATCATAGCCACATTTTAAGAAATGATTACTGACCTGCTGAGAATTGTGTACCAAATCCTGAAGGGCCTTACGGTCTAAAGGTTCAGGAGAAAAAAGTTTTTTATTCAGCTGATCTAACAAATATTCCTGGTACTGTATCATATGGAATTGACAGTTTAAAGCCATGGCAGAAAGAGTAGCAGATGTGTAAACCTTTTTTCCCCACCTCTCTAATGCTCTTGATTCCCTTTCAGAGGGTAGTGGGTTTTTGGCAGTGGCAGCTGCAACACCTTTCGGGCCCTGAGAAATAGTTTCTGGGTCTGCAGCATGGGCTTTATACAAGTGGAAGTGTGAATCCGGAACCCTGTAGTATCTGTCAGGTTTGGCAGGGGCCGGGGGAAGTGAATCAGGGGCAGAGCTGACATCATTATATGCATCATCAACTACAGTTAGCACAGGTGGTATGGCTAAAGGCCTATGCTGTGGCAAGTGTAAGAAAGTCCTTAGTCTTTTCTGAATCAGAGAAATCCTGACCCTGCCATTGAAAGTGTTCCCTCATAGAGTGTAAAGTTTCCCCAAAGGAAAATTCCTCTGGAGGGGAAGCAGAAGGGATAGAGTCTTCTGCATCTGAATCCTCATAAGGTGAGTATGGCCCTTCCTGATGGTCTGACAAATCAGATCCATCCGAGGAGTAGTCAGAGGAGAGAGGTTCAGGGGGTTCAGTCCTGGGCTTTTTGTCTGGAGGAGGTTGGGAGGGCCTGTCTGGGTGTGGTTGGGAACCCCTAATCAGAGATATAAGGTCCTCAGCAAGACTGAGAATCTGGGAACTAGAGGAAGGTCTCTGAGAAGTTGATTTTGCAGGTAAGGCTTTTGTACTTTTAGCTGCTTTAGCCCTGGAGAAAGCCTTAATAGACATAGAAGCAGGGGGCCTAGCTGTCCCATGTGCAGGAGTGGAAATGTCCAAAGGAATGGTGTCGGACAAATCTTGTGCGCTGCTTCTGAGGGATTTCTGTAGCCGACTCAGAAGGGCCTCACTGGCCACGGTTGTCGGAGGTATGATTTCGGCAGAAGGTAGAACCGAGGCCTCGGTTTCAACCGAAACCGAGACACTCGCGGTAGGCCTAACCGTGGTTTCAGCGAAACCGGGCGGTGTCGGTCCTTTTCCTTGCGTTTTTTGGCTAAATGTGTAGTCGGAGTCACTGACGGCATTTTCTATGCAAAAGCGGATCCAAAAAACTCTTCTGCAAACTCCGACCGACGTCTAAGAGTCCGTCGGTTGAAGGAGGCACAGGCTAAACAAGCTGATACGTCGTGGTCTGGGCCTAAGCAAGGAAGGCAGTAGGAATGGAAATCCTTATGAGGTATTTGTTTCCCACAAGTTAAACAATTATTTACTTTTTCTGACATCGGCTGAGGCAAGAAAGAGTCCCCAACGGGGTACTTAGCTTTTTAGAAGTCTTCGGTAGCTGAATCTCTGGATCTGACCGACCGGCACTTGCGAACAGCTTCTGCTTCGGGCACCGCGCGGCAAGAAAGACTGAGGAAAATGGCGTCGGCTGATGCCTTTATACCCCAGCAGCTCTGACGTCGGGAAAGATGCGACATCAGCCGAGGCCAGACTCAGACTTTGGAATCCGGCCGACCGAAGGGCTGCCTGAGGCAGGACAACCCATATGTTATGACTGCAGATGCATCCTTGAAGGACATCAGTTCACTGTACCTAGCCAAGTATGTCCAAAGGGCAGTTTCAGGTGTACTCTCTAGTCCAAGTGGTGAATGTTGGCATTTTGAAGCAATGTTTCAACTGCCTCATGTACACAGACAACCCCTCCTCCTACCACCAAACACTAATACATGTGAGACATGCAATTATACAGCCAAACTGGAGGCTAAGCTCTCTCAACCCAAGACTGGATCTGACAGTCAAGAGGAGATAGGAAATACTTGCATCACATCACCAGTCTTACATAGACCCATTAAACCAGCACCGGCAAAAAACAGACAAATACATAAAAACATACTTGAAGGCTCTAAATAAAAATCTGCGAAAGCAACAGAGACCTCCAAAGCAGACATCCAAGCAACCTCCAGCCCCCCTACACAAACCATGAAAAGTACAGTTTTGTACCTACCATAAATGTAGATGTTCGAGTGTTCACCCTGCTGCAGTCATCACACTTGGGTTACCCTGTCGTCAGGCGGTCCCGCAGTCAGCCGGAATTCCAAAGTCTTGGTCCGGCGTCGGTTGCTGTGGCCTCTTCCCTGACGTCAGTGAACCAGGGGTATATATAATGCAACCAATGCTATTTTCTTCAGTTTTTCTTGCCCCAGATGTCAGGTGCCCCCCAAAAGGTGGTCAGAAATTAGTACCAAAAGGAGTAACCACAGCACAAACACAAAACCCCTTCAGCTATAAGCAAATACATCAGTAAGGCATAGAAGAGATTTAGCCAGTAGATCAGAGGGGATGGGGGGGGGGGGTAACCTGGACTGCAGCAGGGTGAACACTCGAACATCTACATTTATGGTAGGTACAAAACTGTACTATGTTCATCGTGTTACCCTGCTGCAGTCATCACACTTGGGTTGAATCCCAAAGCTAAGGTAGGGGGGAGGTATCATAGAGGGTAAGTGGAGGCTATAAGGACCTGCAAAACTGCAGTGGTGAAGCCCGCCCTGGACTTTGAGTAAAGAGGTAAGTCATAGTGTTTGGTAAAGGTGTGTACTGAACTCCAAAGTTGCAGCTTCTAAAATTTCCTTGGTTGGAACCCCCCTGAGAAAGGCTGTAGAGGTAGCTGTTGCCCTGGTAGAGTGGGATCTAATGGTAGCAGGAACTGGTTTCCCATGATGGGTATAGCAGAAACGTATGCAATGACCTATCCATTTAGAAATGTTTTGCTTTGATATAGCCTTCCCTTGAGAAGCTGTAGCATAGGATACAAAGAGCTTGTCAGATTTTCTGAAAGCCTTAGTTTTGTCCAAATAGTAACGGGGCTGCCTGTGAATGTCCAAGGAATGCAGGAGTCTCTCACCTTTGTTCTGTGGATTGGGGAAGAAGGTGGGTAAGTGGATGGTTTGATTTAAAGCTACACTGGAAACCACCTTAGGCATAAAGGAAGGATTAGTTCGTAGAGAAACTCTGTCTTGATGAAAAATGAGGAAAGGTTCCACTGCCATTAGTGCCTGTAGCTCTGAGACTCTTCTAGCTGAAGTTATTGCTAGGAGCAGGGCAGTCTTCCATGAGAGGAACTGTAGATCTGCAGAGAAAGCTGCTTCAAAGGGAGGTAGCGTTAGTTTTTCCAGAACAAAATTGAGGTCTCATGTTGGTGTAGGAGCTCTCCTGGGTGGTCTAATGTTTTTTGCCCCTCTGAGGAACTGCCTTAGAAGAGGATGTAAAAATAAAGGTGGATCCGTGTTGTAGCGAGCTGAAATAGCTGAAGCATGGATTTTAATTGAGGAAAAGGAAAGTCCTTTGTGCAACATCTCAGCTAAATACTGCAGAATGTGGGGCATGTGAGGCTGAATTGTGTCTTGGCCTTTAGCTTGGTTCCAGGCACAAAACCTTTTCCATTTGTCCGAATAAGCCTTCCTGGTGCTTGGCCTCCTGGCTTCCAGAATAACATCCAGAACTGCTTGTGAAAGAGGTGCTGGTTGGATGTTTAGATAATTTGCCATGCAGCCAGATTTAAAGTTTTGAGCTGGCTGTGAAGAATCTGGTTGCTTTGTTGTGTGAGAAAATGGGGGATTTGAGGCAAAATCCATGGTGGGCTGTGGGCCATATTTTTCAATAGCCAGTGCTAGCGTGGCCAGTCTGGGGCTATGAGAATCAGTCGTGGTCTCTCCTTTTTGACTTTCAAAAGAACCTTTGTGGGGAGAGGCAATGGAGGGAAGGCATATACTGTCAGGTTTTTCCAACTGAAAGAGAGAGAGTCCACTTTCCAAGCTTGATGGTGAAATGTCCTTGTACAAAATTTTGTCAGTTGATAGTTTTGAGGACTGGCAAACAGGTCTATGTCTGGAAGGCCCCATTTTTGAGTTATCATTGCAAATATTTGTAGATCTAGTTTCCACTCGTGGGGATCCTTGATGTTTCTGCTGAGGTCGTCTGCCAATGTGTTCTTCTGTCCTGGCAGAAATTGAGCTTGTAACTGGACGTGGTAGGCCAGAGCTGTGTTCCATAAGGTCATTGCTTGCCTGCATAGAGGGTAAGAATGTGTACCCCCTTGTTTGTTTATGTACCACATTACTGTGGTGTTGTCCGTCTTTATTGCAAGTTGTCCTGGATGTAATTGATCCTTGAAGGCTGTCAGAGCTTTCTGTACAGCTAGCATCTCTTTTTGATTTATGTGCAGATTTCTTTGATCTGCAGTCCATAGGCCTTGAATGCATTGTCCTGCCATGTGTGCCCCCCAGGCGTAGTCTGAAGCATCTGTTGTGATAGTTTGCCTGGCTGGGGGCAAGGTGAAAGGCTGACCCTTGTTGAGGTGACATGCCTGTGACCACCATAGAAATTCCTGCTGTAGGCAGGGAATGAGAGATATCATTGTGTCCAAGCTGTGGCTGTGTTGAGACCATACGCTTTTTAGGTACCACTGTAATTTCCTCATATGCAGCTTTGCAAATGGTATTATTAGTATGCAAGATGCCATGATGCCCAAAGCCTGCAGAATTTTCTTGCAGTTAGTTGGGTCTTTGTTGCCATTGTCTTGAAATATTGAGTCAGTTGTAGTTGCTTGTCTGGCGTAAGATAAGCCTTCTGGGCCGTTGCATTCAAGCTGGCACCCAGGAATGTCATTTTTTGTGAGGGTACTAGTTTTGACTTCTTTTCGTTTACTGTGTACCCCAGGCAGTTTAGTAGATGCTTTACAAAGGCTAGATGATGTAAGAGAATGTCTTTGCTTTCTGCTTGGATGAGGCAGTCATCCAGGTATGGATATATTTGAATTCCTCTTTGTCTGCAGTATGCAATTACTGGTGCCAGGCATTTTGTAAAAACTTTGGGTGCAGTAGATAAGCCAAAGGGCAGTGCAGAGAATTGGTAATGGGTTGAACCTGCAATGAAACGGAGGTATCTTCTGCAACTTTGTCTGATAGGGACATGCAGGTATGCCTCCTTGAGGTCCAACGTTACTAGCCATGCTTCCTTGCCCAACATGGGAAGTAGCTGCTGTAGTGTTAGCATCTTGAATTTGGGTACTTGTAAGTGTTTAGAATTGAAAGGTCCAGAATTGGTCTCCAGGCATTGTCCTTTCTGGGCACTAGAAACAGTCCTGAATAAAATCCTTGGCTTTGCTCTCGAGTAGGTAACAGTTGAATGGCTCTCATGTCCATGAGAGCTGTAATTTGCTTTTGTGCCTCTGCCCATTTATTTTGTGGCAGGTTTGGCATTCCTCTTTTCATTGGCAAAGTGTGAAAGTGGAATCTGTATCCTCGTAAAATTATGTCTAGGACCCATTTGTCCTTTGTGACAATGTGCCAGTTGTCCGCAAAAAGTGCGAGTTTTCCCCCCAAGGGGACTGCCAAGAGAGTATTGCTTGGCCAGATGAGGTGCAAGTCATTGAGTTTGCCTTCTGGTGGTTTGAGACCTGTCTTCTCCTCCCTTCTGTGTTGTAGAGCCCCATTGGCGAGGTTTATACTGGGCTTGTGGTTGTCCTCTGCCCCTTGGGCGTCTGTATTTACCCCTTTGTGGTCTGTCAGTGGCTGGAAAGGACCAATTTTTTGTTGGCCAGTTTCTGCTGAAGCGAGGGGGTTGTACTTGTAGGAAATCTTTGACGGTCTACATAGATTTTGCCTTATCTTCCATTTTCTTTAAAACTTCTTCTGCTTTAACTCCAAAAAGAACATCCTGCTGTAAGGGAGCATCTAGTAGTTTTGCTTTAACATGATCAGGCAGAGTTTGTTCCTTTAACCAAGCATGCCTACGTATAACAGACCAGCTGTGCAGGAGGCCTCCAAAGTATCAAACCCACATTGTAAGGTATGTTTGCCCACCTGCTCAGTGGCGTGCAGCAGATCCTGTACTTCTTTCAATTCAGATTGTTGAGGGAGAGAGATTATTCTTTGATTTAACTGAGAGATTAGAAATTGCTGATAGTTAAGCATGCGAAATTGACAATTCAGTGCCCTCATAGCTAGTGTGGCTGTGGTGTAAACCTTTTTCCCCCACCTGTCTAGTGCTCTGGAATCCCTCTCAGAAGGTACTGGGTTTTTAGCCATAGAAGCATTAGCCCCCTTGGGACCCTGTGAGATAGTCTCTGGGTCAGCTACAGGGCTTTTGTAAAGAAATTTGTGGGAATCAGGCACTCTATAGTATCTGTCAGGCTTAGCTGGAGCAGGAGGTAGAGAGTCTGGGTTGAAACTGGATTCTAAATAGACATCATCCACAATGTCCAAAACTGGTGGGATGCCAAGTGGTCTGTGTTGGGGGAGTAAAACAAACTTTCTGAGCCTTTGCTTTGAATCAGAGTAGTCCTGTCCTTCCCAGTGAAAATGTTCCCTCATAGTGTGTAAGCTTTCCCCAAAGGAGTAGTCTTCAGGAGGAGAAGCTGAGGGAATAGAGTCCTCAGCATCAGAATCTTCATAAGGAGAGGAGTAGACTTGGTCCTCAGAGGAGTCTGAAGAAATGGACATTTGCTCAGAGGATGTATAATCTTCCTCTTGTCTAGGCCTTTTGTCAGGAGGGGGCTGGGAACCCCTGATTAAAGAAATCAAATCTTCAGCCATTTTGAGCATCTGTTTCTTAGGCATGGGGCCTTGAACAGGAGACTGAAGTGCAGTCCTGTTAGATTTAGAAAGAGTCGACTTAGAAAACGTTTTAATGGTGAGAGTCGGTCTGAAAACGCCTTCAGAAACTGATGGCGTTTCTGTAGCACCGACGTCTTTTGTAGCAAAGTCGTCGGAAGGGCCTGAAGTAAAAGGCTGCGTCGGCCTGGTACATTCCGTCAAAATTTCTGTAGCGGTCTCGGGTTCCAGATCTGTGGTAGTCAGGGGCTGCGTTGAGCCTCACTGAGGACCGGAGACGGGATTGGCCGAGGCCTCGGAATCGGGCTTAGGCCTGGGCTGTCTGTCCTTATCCCTGCCTTTTTTTTGCACGCCGGTAGTCGGTTGCTCCGACGGCATGGTGTAGTTAAATTTCCTACCGAAGTAGTGTCGTGCGAAATCAAAGCGTCTTTTAATAGTACGCTTATTAAACCTAGCACAACACCGACAAGTAGTGACGTCGTGGTCTGGGCCTAGGCAAGGTATACAATAAGAATGAAAATCCTTATGAGGTATTTGCTTCCCACAAGAAATACAATTGTTAACTTTTTCTGACATCGGTCTGAGGCAAGAAAAGTTTCCCCAACGGGGTGCTTAGCTTTATAGAAGACTTCAGTCTGAAATTCGAATTCGAAAATCTCAGGAGTCGGCCGACCGGCACTTGCGAACTGCTTCTGCTTCGGGCACCGCACGGCAAGAAAGACTGGAGAAAATGGCGTCGGTTGCATTATATATACCCCTGGCGCACTGACATCAGGGAAGAGGTGACAGCAACCGATGCCGGACCAAGACTTTGGAATTCCGGCCGACTGCGGGACCGCCTGACGACAGGATAACCCAAGTGTGATGACTGCAGCAGGGTAACACGATGAACATCACATACTTCACAAAACCAGTGTGCCACACAATCACAGTCCTTAAGGCAAAATAACATACCCAATATACTAGTAATAGGTGATGCTATAGTCAGGCACACTGATGTCCCACCCACTAGGCTGAATATGGAGAAGGTTACTGTTAGCTGCCTGTTGGGTGCCATGACCCGCCACATAACACAAGCACTCAGGTCACTCCAGAACAAGTACAAATACGACTCTGTCATTGTCCATGCTGGTGTGAATGAGCTGAGAATTACCTCCCTGGACTACATGAAAAGAGACATGGAAGAGCTCTCTGATCACGTAGCCCAGACCAGTATGACCCTGACCCTGAGTAGCATCCTGCCCTCACCAAGAATGATACCACGGTATAAAGAAAAAAATTATCAATTTCAACAATGGGCTAAGTTTCTGGTGTCATTCAAAGTGGATCCAGTGTCTGTTTGCCTGGGATGACATGCTCGACAAGTCACACTGCTTCGCTCACTTGTCACCCTTAGGCTTTCGAATACTGGCCAAGGCTCTTGCCACCCCCATAGTGCCTTTTTAGGCAAGGCTCAAAAGACAAACCCACCACAATAAATAGCACAAGTAACAAAAAACTGAGGGTAATGCTATTCAATGCCAGAAGTCTAAACCTCAAAATGCATGCACTCGAGGCACTCCTCAGTATGGAGAAAATCGATATATGTGCAGTAACAGAAACCTGGTTTAAGGCTCCAGAGAGCACACCAGCACTACCAGGCTACAACTCATACCATACATTTCGGCCACAGAACCCAGACCAAAATACAAAAGGCGGGGGCGTATCCATATTCATCAAGGATACCCACACCTCCAGGTTAGTGGCACAGCACAACGCTTCAGAGATCATCCACGTGCAAATAACAATGGGCAAAACTGCAATTAAAATTGTAGCTTGCTACAAATCACCCACCATGTCCCAGGACCCCCATTCCACATTTCTGGAAACACTGGGAAACATAAAGGTCCTACTAAACACTCTAATATTGGGTGATTTTAATTACCCAAACATTAACTGGGAGAACTACTCAAGAACTAACTCCCTTGCCCAACATTTCCTAGAATTTATAAACTCAAACATCCTGGATCAATTGGTCAACTCTTCCACCAGAAGTTACAACATATTGGACCTGGTCATCATCAACATGGGCGACCGGTGTTCCACACCGGAGGTCAACCCCTCGCTCTCCGGCTGACACAGACATTCTCCAAAAGGGTCTCACTGAGACGGATACTGGTGTCAAAATCATGGCCTCAAGCTAAATGCTAAAAAGTGCATAGTCATCCTCTTTGGAAAAAACAAAGTTCCTACAAACAACCACATAGGTGGTAGTCCCCTAAATACAGAAGACGTAATAAGGGATCTGGGGACCCAAGTAGATAGTAATCTCTCCTCTGATAATCACATTGCCAAAGTGGTCAGAAAATCCTTCTAAGTGGCCCACCTAATCACAAAAGGGTTCGCATCCAGATCAAAAGAGGTCATTGTGCCACTCTACTCATCAGACCCATCATAAAGTACAACGCCCGATTTGTGATGTACCTTACAAGACACCTGCAACAGCTGGAAAGACCACAGAAGTACCTCAACAAGAGGATCACTGGCCTCAAACAGATGTCCTATGCAGCTCGACTGAAGAAACTTTAGCTGTACTCGGTTGCAGTCCGCCTACTCAGAGGTGCCCTCCGCCTGACATATACAAGGCCATGTCCAACCCAAAATTGATGGACATGCTCCACCTAAAGAAAAGCATATCCCCTAGAGCCACACGCTCTAGGGATCTAAACCTCACCACAACAATAAATAGGACATGCTGGAGGGATAGAGTCCTGTCCCAGAGACTTCCCATGCTTTGGAACAAGATTCCAATCTACATTAGGCAGAGCTCCTCACTAACACTCTTCAAGAGAAACCTTGATGAGTGGATGGGAAAAAAGTTATGCTCTTACCATAACATTCCATGTGAATTGTTCATCTCGCCTTAGTTCTTACGCATGGGTTCGGAGCCGACCCTCGGCTCCGAGTCGGCCACATCGCAAGCTTTGCATCTAAGAGAAGCTCGAGGCACAGTCCCTATCCCATGATCCCCTGCTGCTAACCCTCAGATCTAGTTTGCTAAGAAACCAGACTTCAAGAACATAACTGACCCCCTTGCCTACGCTTCCATCCACACGAGATCGCAATACTCAAATTATATATAGACAGGCATACAGTAATGAGCACACCTAAAAAGAAGCAGGTAGTGCCAGGTAACCCCAAGAAGGTAACCAGACACCAGTCGTACTCATTCTTCCTGGACGAGGAGGGGGACGGAGGGAGGGAATGTAATAACAAAGGCGAGAGGAACAATTCACATGGAACGTTATGGTAAGAACATAACTTCTTTATGTGAAATTGTTCGATCTAGATGTTTGTTCTTACGCACGGGTAGCATCCCTAGCACCGCAACCCTGGGTGGCTTACGGAAGAACATTCCTGAGAACCGTGGAACCAAAGGAAGCCCTGTCCACTTTGTAGTGAGTAATAAACGTATGAGGCTTGGCCCAAGTAGCCGCCGCACATATGGTATCCAAAGGCAAACGATCGGCGTGGGCCAGAGAAGTGGAAACAGCCCTGGTAGAATGAGCTTTAGGTTTGAACGGAAGAAACTGCTTAGAGGATGAATAGACAAAATTTATACAGTCTGACAGCCACTTAGATAACATGCATTTTGTTACTGCCAGTCCTTTCTTACTGTCCGCATAGGAAACAAAAAGTTGATCTGATGTCCTACATTCCTTGGTTCTGTCCAGATAAAATCTCAGCTGTCTGTGGACGTCCAATTTGTGCAACATGTATTCCAATTTATTAGAATGGTTCCTGAAAAAAGTGGGAAGCTCAATGCATTGATTAATATGAAACACTGAACATACTTTCGGCAGAAAGGATGGATTAGTACGCAAGGTGACCCTGTCTGGGTGAAAGACTATATACGGGGGTCTAATCTGCAATGCCTGTAGCTCCAAGATTCTGTGAGCTGAAGTGAATGCCACCAGAAACAGAATTTTCCAGGATAGATACTTAAGTGGACACGTCGAAGCTGGCTCGAAGGGTTCCAACATGAGTTGAGACAGCATTAAATTCATGTTCCAGGGAAATACCGGGTTTCGTATGGGTGGCCAGAGATGAAAGGTACCCTTCATAAATGCTCTACAAAGTCTGTGGGACAGAACTGTAGCTCCTCCTTCACCCACATGAAAATTTGATATGGCAGCTAGTTGAACTCTTATCATGGATGTCGAGGCCCCTTGATGAAAGAGTGTGGAGAGAAATTCTAAAATTTTGTGAATAGGGGCCACCAAAGGGTCTATACCTTGTCTGGAGGCCCAACACGCAAAACGTTTCCACTTGCTCCTATACAGTTTTCTTGTGGAAGCTTTGTGGGAAGAAACTAAAATGTGTTGCACTGCTGGGGATAAAAGGTCCGACCTAAGTTGGAAAGTGGAGCAGGCAAGCTGTCAGTTTTAGGGACTGAAGAGATGGGTGAGGAACTCCTGACGAGTGGGTCAGCAGGTCTGGCACTGGGTCCAGAGTCCAAGGTTCCTCCATCTGGTGAGCTTGAAGAAAGGGTCCAAGGTTCCTCCATCTGGTGAGCTTGAAGAAAGGGAAACCAGATCTGTCGAGGCCAAAATGGTGCTATCAAGATGATCGTGCTTCCAGACCTTTGGCTTTCTGTAGAAATTTGGGAATCAATGGAACAGGAGGGAAGGCATATAGGAGACCCAGGGCCAATCGTGTACCAGTGCGTCCCTGGGGCACCGAGGGGGAAGTAGGGCGAAGTAGCTTCTGCATTTGGCATTCAAGGGGGAAGCAAAAAGATCACAGCAAGGCTGGCCCCATCTGCGGAAGATCTTCTACGTAACTTGATTCTTGAGGGACCACTCGTGAGGCAACAGGATGGCTCTGCTCAACCTGTCCGCTATGACGTTGGATGTTCCCGGGATGTGTGTTGCTATTAGAAAGCATCCGGTGGACACAGCCCATTGCCAGATTCTCAGGGCCTCTCTGCATAACGGGTAAGACCTGGTTCCTCCCTGTTTGCTTATGTACCAGACTACTGACATATTGCCCATCTGAATTGCCACTTTTCCCAGAGGTAAGGAGTCGTGAAAGTGCTGCAATGCCAGGAACACTGCTCTCAGCTCCAGGACATTGATGTGCAGATTGTACTCAATTTTCGACCACTCTCCTTGGACTGTTCTCCACTGAAAAAGTCCCCCACACCCTATCAGGGAAGTGTCCATGGTTACTGTGGCTACGGGGGCAGGGAGCACAAACGGACGCTCTATCGTCAGTTCCTGATTGTTTATCCACCAACGGAGGTCCCGCTTGCAAGTTTCCGTGATCAAGACTCTGTGCGACAACGGTAACCGTTGGAATGACCACTATGCAAAGAGGAGCCACTGAAGGATTCTCATGTGCATTCTCCCTAGGGGAACCGTAATAAGGGTAGCTGCCATCATGCCCAATACTTTCAAGACCTGTAATGTGGGAACTTTTTTGTTTTGAAGAAGAATAGAGACCTGATCCCTCAGGACTGACACTCTTGCCTGAGGAAGTCTTACAAGTGCTACGGAGGTATCTAACTCCGCTCCTATGAATAAGATATGCTGTGAGGGCGACAAGGTAGATTTTTCGAAGTTCACTGTTATTCCTAAGCAGGAACAGAGATTGATTGTATAGTCCCTGGCTTGTACTAGGTGATGCTTGGTGGTGGAGGTAAGGAGCCAGTTGTCCAGATATGGAAACACCCGGAATCCTCTTCATCTCAGGTGAGACGCCACTACTGCCATGCACTTGGTGAACACCCTGGGTGCTGAGGTGAGGCCAAAGGGCAGAGCTCGAAAATGACTGGCTCCCAGCCGGAAGCACAGGTGATCTCTGGATGGCCTGGCCATTTTTATGTGGTAGTACGCATCCTTGAGATCTATAGAGCACATCCAATCATTCATTTGAAGAAACGGAAGAATCGATTGCAGCGTGACCATTCGGAATTTTTCCTTCTTCACGAAGGTGTTGAGTCTGCTGAGGTCCAGTATTGGTCTCCAGACCCTGTTTTCTTTGGAACTAAAAAGAACCTTGAGTAAGTTCCGGATCCTATTTGGTCCACCGCGACTAGCTGGATGACTCTTCTTTCTAACAGCCTTTGTATTTCTATGGCTGCCTGATTCCGCAGAGCGGGTGGAACATCTGGGAATCTTTTTTGGGTGGGTGGATTGTTCAGAAAGGGGATATTGTATCCTCTGGTTATTATGCTTTTTACCCAGGAATCTGATGTGAGATTTAGCCAGGCCTACGGGTATAAAGCCAAGCGACCCCCGACTGCCTCCAGAGCAGGACAGCCGGGCCTCCAATCAGGAGTGCTGAAAAGGCTTCCCAGGGAAGGTATTCCTGTCGCCCTGGTTTTGCGGACCCCCTCTGCCGCCTGGGCGGCGTCTTCCATTTCTTCCCCCTCCTCTGCCTCTGGAGGGGGTATCACTAGGTGCAGACTGGAAAGCTCCCAGAGTCTTCCGGAACCACATTTTTCCGCCTCTTTGCCCTTTGGGGTACGGTCTAGAGGGGGTGGAAAAACAGACCCCTACGGCAGACAGGGTCTTTCCTTCTTGCTCACACCTAGTGAGTGTCTCCTTCACTTTGGGCCCAAACAAGGAGGCGCCATTAAAGGGGGCATTAGCAAAGGAAGACTTAAAGGCTTCCGCAAAGGAGCACAGGCGCATCCAGGATTGTCTTCGGAGAGCAATCGCTGAGGCTGCTGCCCTACTCGAACCCTCGGCCGCATATGAAATGAGCCTCATGGACGAGTTAACTATCGAAGTAAGGGTGTTGAGCTGTGCTGTCACCTTGTCTGAGACAGCAGCATCTGTGTTACCCTGGAGAGAATCCCCCAACTCCTTAATGAGATCTCTCTGAAGGCAGGTAAAATGCGTAAGGTAGTTCAGCGATCGCATGGCAAAAGTCACTGAGCTAAAAACGCGCTTCCCATACCTGTCCATAGTCCTAGAATCCTTGTTAGTAGAATGGACAGAGGAAGATGCTTCGGACATTTCCTTCTTGGTAGCTGCCGCCACCACCATAGCATCAACTGGGACTCCCTTGGTAAGGTAAGCTTTATCTTGGGGGGCAGTAATATATTTATTTGGTCTCCGAGGGACTGGTTCCACGGTATCAGGAGCCTCCCACGCCCTTCGAGCTATTAAATCCATTAACTCGAAGGGCAGAGTCACCCAGGAAGTGGAAGGTTGAGCCCCAAAGGCCTTCAGCAACACCGACTCGTCCTCAGTGGGGGCAAGTGACTGCCAGCCACCCCTCTGTTTTAGAATTTCTAGGATGTCCGCAAACGAGACATCCTCGGGGGAGGACCGTGGGGACCCCTCTGACTCATCCAGGTTGGTGTCCGATGTCAGTGATTCCTGTGGGGAATCAATGTGCCTCCTCTTGCACAATTTCTTCCTCGGGACTTCATCAGAGGTGGCATCTGGTGAAGCTTCCGAGGAACAGGGTACACCCTCTGGGGCTGGCTGAGGCATTGGGTCTCTACACTTGGTGGGAATCAAAGGTGCAGAAACAGATCTCGGTCCCTTCGCGGAAGGAGAAGAGGTATCTGATGATGTGAGTGTCTGACCAGACAAAACCTTCCTCATGGCGTCGAAGGCACCGGAGCCCCGGGCTGAGGACTCCACCAGATCCGGAGAACACGGCAGCTTCCAGGGCACCGGAACCACAGGCTCCGACCCAGAAGACGGAGCCGAACTAATCTGCGCCGAGGCCCCGAGGGGGAGAGTCGGTACCGAAAGCTCAGTTCGGCTCTCCACCCCAGAACCCAGGAGAGAACGTCGGCTCCGAGACCCCTCGACGGGCTCAGAAGGTGTCGAGGTTAGTGGTGCTGTGGATGGCTTTGGCTCCGGGGGATCCACAATTATCAGCTCCTCGACTCTTGGTTCCGATGACTCGATGGGTCTATAGATGTGACGGGGAGGGCTTCACGTTTCGAAACCAACTGGGACGAAACCGCAATAAGTCTGGATACAGCCGTGTTCTCCATAAGCTTTTGCACCACTCGATCCACATCGGTGTCCGACATCGCCCTGGAAGAACGGGTCGAAGGGGCTGAAGAGGTTACCGAGCGAAGGATTGAAGATGGAAGTACCTCTGACACTGGCTCCAAGACCTGGGCCTCAAATTGAGACAACTGCTCGATGCTCGGTTCCAAGGTCTGTGAGGCCGGCGACCGAATCTTAGCCGAGGTACTCGGAGTCGAAGACTTGGGCTCCGATACCTTCGAAGACTTTGACCCCTTCGAAGACTTCGATGCCTGGTCTGCCTTATCTAAGGTCTCTTGAAATTCGGGCTTTAGAAGGCCCCTCTCGATGAGCTTCCTGCGCCTCTCCATCATGACCCTTCCACTAAAGGACTGACAGATGGAACAATCCTCCTGAAGATGGAGAGGGCCAAGACAGTAGACGCAGGAGGTATGATTGTCCGTAATGGACATTTTCTGACCACATTGACAGCGCTTAAAACCTGATTTGGCTTTCTCTGACATGTTTAAAGCTACGCACTAAGAAAATATAAATGTATCTATTATAGAAAAAAACAGCACCACAAAACACACTAAACTGTAGGAGTAAGTACAAGACATATATATATATATATATATATATATATATATATATATATATAAATATATATATAAAATATATAGCAAATATATATAAATCTAAGAAAAAATTCTGCCAGAGCCCTGACAGAAATAAATGACCTAAAACCTAAGAGCAGTCGCTCCTACAACTAAGACTAAATATCAAGGAAGATATAAACACACACACACACACACACACACACACACACACACACACATTATCTAATCTCTACTAAACTTTTACAGCCAACTATTACGGCAATATTAATGTTTTTTTTTTTTTTTAAGAAGTAATAACAAAAGTTTTCCTGGCCCGAGCTTTCTCTCGACGCGACCTGTTGCAGCGGCAAACTAGATCTGAGGGTTAGCAGCAGGGGATCATGGGATAGGGACTGTGCCTTGAGCTTCTCTTAGATGCAGAGCTTGCGATGTGGCCGACTCGGAGCCGAGGGTCGGCTCCGAACCCGTGCGTAAGAACAAATGGCGAGATTGAACAATTTCACATCAGAAAGTTTACCCTGGGGATCACTTCAGTGGCTCTGCTGGACAGAGGCACAGGGAACTAATCTAAGGGGGCGGCGAAAGCCAACACATTCTGGCTAGGCTTATAAATGCCTTCGGGCAGATAGCCTAGTACCTACCTATGAACCTATAAGCCAACCCAACAGTGAGCAATTCACACAGATATCAGAAGCTAATCAAAGCAACATCCACAGAAAGTAGATCCAGGTTACGTGAATGACACCAAACAGAAAACCTCTTCCATTTGGTTAAGTAGGATTTCCTAGTACTGGGTTTCCTGACCTTGTGCAGGACCCTAAGCATGTCCTGACAGAAAAGGTGTCTATGTGGAATCAAAATCCTATCACCCACACAGCCAGTTGAAGAGTGGACAAGGACGGATGGATAAGAGATCCCTTGTCTTGTGTGACTAGGTCCACCCTGTGGGGTAACTTCTGATGATTGTCCTTGGCTACACGCAGAAGAGGAAACCAATGCTGTCTTGGCCAAAAGGGAGTCACCAACAAGCTTTTGGGAGCATCCTGTTTTATTTTGAACAGGACTTTTGGAATGAGGGAAAGGGGGTGGAAAGCATAAAGAAACATCCTGTTCCAAGAAAAGGAGAAGGCGTCCACCTTCCACACCAGAGGATGTGGGACTCTGGCACAAAAAGAGGAAGTTGTCTGTTCAGAGGGATGTCAAATAGATCTATCCGAGGAGTACCCAACTGGTGGATAATGTCCAGAAACATATCCCAGTGAAGCATCCATTAGTGGGATTGAGTTAAGGACCTGCTCGGAGTGAACGCTACAATGTTTTGACCTGAGGGAATGTAACCTGCCTGAAGAGTAACTTGATACTGGACAGTAAGATCCCATTCCAAAAGTGCCAACCGGCAAAGATAAAATCTTGCTCCCCCCATTTGTTTACATACCACAACACTGTGGTGTTGTCTGTAAACACCTGATGTCCCGGGGAGAAAAAGAGGATGAAAAGCCTGAAGAGCCAGCAGAGGGGCTCATCTCTTTTACACTGATGTTCTCTTTCTGTTGAAGAGGAGACCAGACCCCCTGCATGTTTAGGGAGCCAAAAGCTGCTCCCCCCATCCCACATCTGAGGCATCTGTGAACAGCTCCTGAGATGGAAGAGGGGGATGAAAAGGGAGCCCTGGGTTTAGAGACAACAACTAAAATCACCAGAGAAGTTCCTTGAGGATGCGCATGCTGAAGCCAAACTGATTTCAGAAAACCACTGAAATTTTCTCATATGCAGTCTGGCTAGACGGAGCATAGGAATGGTGGATGCCATAAATTCCAGAGCTCTCAAAAACTCCCTGGTTGCGACAGAGGAAGATTTTGAAGGAAGAAAATGAGAGACCTTGGAAGGCAGCAGCAATGCCAGCATAAGCACAGTCTGAACCATGCATCCCAGAAAAACATGATTTTGAGGAGGAGTCAGAAAGGTTTTGAAATTTATTGTGAACCCCAGTCTTTGCAGAAGGGGAAATGGCACAATGAAGATCTTGCAACAGGATCTCTGGAGAGGATACCTGAAACAGGAGATCGTCAAAGTAAGGGAAAACTTGGATCCCTTAAATCCTGCAAAAATCACAGCAGCTAAGCATTTGTTGAATATCCTTGGGGCAGTAGAGAGGCCAAAGGGCAAAGCAGAGAACTGAAAATGCCAAGAAGCAACAGAGAAACAAAAACTTCCTGAAAAGGGGATGAATAGGGATATGGAGGTAAGCATCTTTGAAATCCAGAGAAACCAGAAAAGCCTGAGGAAGCAGCAAAGGGAACAAAGTCTGAAGGGGTAACATTCAAAATGAAGTCCTTCAGAAAAGTATTCAGGTGAGAATGATCTGAATGGGTCTCCAAGTTCTCTCTTTCCTGGGGACTTAACATTCTTGAAAAACCCCTTCCCCCTTTGAGCAGATGGAACTTCTTGAACAGTTCCCTGAGTAAAAAGATCCACTTCTGGAAAAGTGGATAACTGCTCTTGAGGTCGCTAAAGAATGTCCATGAAGGGGGAAGAGATTTCCAAACCATGAAATACCCTTGGCGAATGATGGAAAGAACCCATGAATCCTGGGTCATGCTTAACCAGACAGGAAGAGACAGAGAAAGAGGAATGTGGCTGGGAAGAGTCTGAAAGACAGCACCTGGTTTATCAGGAAAGGAAGGGTTCTGAGCATGAGTAGACTGAGTAGATTTAGCTGGAGGAGCCCTCCAACCACCTTTTTTAGCTTTAGGAGGAGGATGAGACTAACAAAAGTTGGTTTAGTAGGGTAGTTCCTTTGGAACTAAACCACTAGTGAAACAAAAATATGTTTCTGATCCTGTAACTCCTTGCCTTTCTCCTGCAGGGACTTGACCACATCAGCAGCAGCACCAAACAAACATCCAGAACAGCATCCAGCAACTTAGTCTTAACATTATCAGGCAGAGGTTGAAGCCATAGCCAGGAATATCTCCTCAAAACAGATCCTGAAGCAGCAGCCCTAGAGGAAGCATCTGCTGCATCATAACTACACTTAACAAAATGGTAAGCTACCTGAGAAGAAGCCCCTAACAAAGACACGGCAGAAGTCTTACCCTCTGAATCAGGAAGGTGAGAAATAACCTGAGAAGCTTAAGGAAGGAGAGACAAAAACATATCTGGTCATAGGAGTTTGATAAAGAAGAGCCCGTGAGGCTAGGGTGGCGGAAGTATAAAACTTCTTACCAGGTTTTTCATGGTTGTGTTGTCCTAATCAGAAGGAAGAAGCTTAGTCGATGGCAGTAATTTGAAATTCTTATCAGATGCCACAGAGACTACAGAAGGGTCAGCAAATGGACACTTGTAAAGGATTTTACAATCATAAGGTACTTTATAAAACCAGTCTGGTTTCTTAGGTGCAGGTAGCTGACAATCTAGAGCCTGAGAAGCAGAAGAAAAAGCATCCAGTAAAGTATCCAAAACAGGAGAGACATTAGAGGGTCTAGGAGACTCCATCTGAAGGAGCTCATAACATTTCCTCTGCACTTCAGACACCTGGGAACAGCCTCATTTAAAGAACTCCATCATCCTAGCAATGGTATCTCCTCAAAAAAGGAGATAAATGACTAGTAGACTCCTCTTCCTCAGGCATATACTCCAGAGGGCAAGGAATCTGAGTAGAACAGGCCAAGCATTTATCAGAATCCTCCTCTTCTTCAGAATCCTGATCCCTAGATCTCTTGAGAGGGGAAGATGACCAAGGAGGAGATGGAACACAGACCACCCAGAGGAGGCTTTAATGCCATATGGGCATTAAATAAGCTGTGTGTAAAATTTTGCCATTCACTTTGAGGGTCCTTGGGAGCAGAAGAAACATATTTGGTCTTTTGCTTCTTTTTTTTTTTTTTTTTGTAAATTCTTTTTTATTGCAAATTTTCAATCTTACACAACAGGACAAAAACCATTACAGACAATACATCTAATTGAGAAATACATTTTGTAAATTGTGTATAGGCTAAGAACATCAAAAACAACAACTATGTACAGTTCATACAGTGCCCATATCAATTCTTATATAATTCAAGTACAGCGAGATAAGGACTATTGTTATCTGTAAGATAACAGTACCTATTTAAGTATATGTTCAGATAAGATTTCCCAAAATTCCTTCATAACTGGTTTGTGTTTAATATTGTGGAACAGGTATTTATGTGCCTTGAGGTAATTAATAGCTATGTGTTTAAATCCTTCCCATGATAGGGAGTGTCTGTTTTTCCAATTCAAGGAGATGTAGTATTTGATTAACATAAAGATAGGAATCAGTACCTTGCATTTTCTTTCTGATATTCCAGGGGGGGGATTTTGCTTTTTTTTTTAAGAGGACGTCTTCCTTATGAAACATAGAAGGCTCTGACATCGGACTAAACTCAGTAGTTGTAGTTGGGACTTACTCCCTTACCAGTATCTTAGGACACCAAGGCCCTTTAGTAATGTTCAACCGTGGTTACCCCCTGAACATCCAAAATTAATGTCTGCAAGGCCTCAGAGGAGGTGTGGGCAAGCTGGATCCATGACAGCCTCCGAAACGGTCACAGCGACAGAGGAATCCAACTTAAGAACTGGGCGAACCTTTGGGCTTTCATCAGCTTCGAGAGAGATGTCTGATGTAGGAGGCACAGCAGAAGCATCCAACCTAACTTTTTTGGCCTTCTTCGAAGATGGCTGACCCTCAGGCCGGGAAGTACCCTCCATAGAGTCTTTTGCTAAAAGTTTTAGACGCTGGTTTTCTAAATAGCATGGGATGAAAGACGACTGAGTAAGGTCTTTGGCACAAAAGCCTGGCAAATATTGTAGGTTGTATGATCATGAGAAGCCTCTAAACAAAACAAGCACTACTTGTGATGGTCTTTATGGGGAAATCTGTCACTCACAACGGCATTCACCCTTCCCTTAATGGCATGAAACCTCACAATAAACAAAACAATAAGCAAAAAAGCCCAACAGGGCACTTATATGAATGGCTAGGTACACCAGCAATGACTCAGGCGATCACACCTATGATCAGAGATGGCATTCGGACTGGCAGCAAAGAGGTTCTGATGACGGTATGTCCGGATGTCACCTTTATGCCCTAATGTTACACAAGGAGCATCCATTTGAAGTATGGCACACCTTAAGGCAACCTAAAGGCTTTGGTATACTAGCTGGAAGTTAGGCCGCTCTTGGCAGGGGATATCTAATGTTATGAATACTGCAACAGAGAAATGGAAGGACATCATAAATTATTGCCATTATTTCCTTCACATTTATATGCTTTTATCTGATATTCTTTGGCTTAATGATTTGTTCCTTTAGCTGGCCCATGTGTACTTCACCCAGTGGCCAAGTCCAAGGCATATATGTTCATCTCTTGAGCAGGAACAGTTGCTGACTCCTTGCAAGTCCCTTCAGTTTGGTTCCTTTCTAACGGATGCAATCACAGGAATCCCGTGCACTAGAGATTGACAATACTGGTTTCTCAGACTTCTGAGCTCTGTACGAATTATGCTCAAGTGCAACTTTGCATGCAGAAACACCACAGTGGAAAATGAGATGTACCCAAATACTTTCAGTACAGCTCTGACCATCAGGTCTGGTTTCTGGGAAATGAGGGAGAAGAAATGGTTTATGGTAGAAATCTTGCTCTGAGAGAGGAAGGGATACTATACAGGCTGATGCATCTGGGAAGGTTTTTGTGAAAGGGGGACACGTTTTTTTTTTTTTTTTTTAATTTCTTTTGTCCCTTCCGTAGCTGACCACCATAACTTCAACCATTCGTTCTCTAACTTAATAACCAACCACAATGCAACTGTCATCCTGACAGCAATTAGTAGGTATTCCTGTGCTGTATCTATCATTCATTCTACACATGCCCATAAGGTATTAAAGGTTGGGCATACAAGAGGGTGGTGTGAAGGCTTCTCAACTTCTGTGCATCTCACTAACCTTATAACCTGAGCCGTCCCTTACAGGCAGGTTCCTCCTCTTCATTCCTCTTTGTACCCAGCTAACCCTCTCAGACGCCTGGGTTATTAAAGCCACTGGGGGCTTGGTCAGAACTTTATATTCCTACAACAAATTAGTTGAAAGGCTTGACTTCTAGTAGCTTATGTACAAACTTAAATTCTACAAAATAAGGTATAAATGACAGCCATTTGAAGCTCTTCCAAGGACGTTGTCTGGATTAGACAATCAATGAGGTAGTGATAGATGTGTATGTGCTAGAGTCTTGTGTGAGTAAAAACTTGTACCAAAGACTATGGGACATACCTTTCAACTTTTTAGAGCAGGAAATCTTGACAAAGTCATAAATAAAAGTGGGACAAAAGCCCAAAAATAGGGACAGTTTTTAAATATTGTTCTTACAAACTCAGAAAGTTGATAGAATAACAGGTTTTGCATGAATTTTCAGAAAGATATGAAACTCAAATGTTTGTCATTATTTTCTAACTTCAGTTTTTAAATATTTATCACAAATTTGCTAGAAAACCACAATTTTATGAAAAACGGAACAAAATATGAAGTCAAAATCTGGATAATCTGCAAAAAATCTGTACAGTTGAGAGTTATGCTATGGGAGCAGCAGAAAGGCCAATGGGCAAGGAGGTGAAATAGCTGGAGTTCCCCCATGGTAAACGCACAAAATTTTCCAGTGCCTTGTAAAAACATTATATGCAGCAGGGATCTCATTTTCAGTGTGACAAAGGCTGATGCTTTTCATCAGGGGATTGAAGGGACAGCAGACAGAGTACTCTGAACATATTTTACCACAACAAATTAGCTTCACTAATTATGCTTTTCAAATGTTCTCCTTTTTGGACACAAGGAATACTCTGGAGTAAAAACACTTCCTCAGTTCTAAAGGAGGAATCTCATCTATGCCTCTGCAGTCCACCAGCCGCCCTAGCAAAGACAGGATTTGGCAAGACATGTTTTCATGGTAATGGGGTATGCAATGGTAGTAATGTATATGTTAAGTATGCCATGACAAATGATTTTTTTAATTATTTAAATGGTATTTTTAATAAGTACATCACAACATCACATTGTACAGTTTTGCAATTGATTTACTTACTTTTTTTCCCTGAACTTGTTTATGGCTGCAGCATGGGGTATGGCTATTTGGCTGCAGCAAAACACAACAGAAAAGTAAGTAAACTGTAATGCCCCCCCCCCAAACACACACACACACACACACACATATATATATATATATATATATATATATATATATATACACATACATACACATATACTCACACACACATGCACCTATTAGATCTACTGTCTTCTTGGGACTTTGGACCATACTTAATGGCAAAGTAGAAAAATTAAGAAATACCGCATCACCTCACTGGTCCTGTCATAGAAGACCAAAGTAACTAAAACATAGGCGTATGGCTAATGCTAGGCTTTAATGCACAAAAGGCAACAGCTGCAATCTGAGCAGTGCTGCAAGCTAATATTCAAGTATGTAGCTCCCTTCATCAGCAAATGTCAAACCGGAGGGGTCTCTGCAAGTTTTATGACAGTTGGCTAAAACAGCCTTCTAGTAAGAAATGATTTCTCTCCCACCTCAAGAAGAGGCAGTGGACATAGGCTGTCAGGGATAGGAGATGATGACTGAACTATAAGAGGCACAACGTGACACACAAGCACGGCTGAAGTGTGGTTCTTGTTAAATTATTGACAAATTATTGACTTGTGGGTGATACAAGACAAAAAAAATAAATCAAGTAGAATTCTTTATTAAAATTTTTACTCGTATTTCAAACTTTATGAAGGAACACAGTCCAGACTCATTTCCTTTTTATTTTAAAAATGCCTGCCTGGAATGTCACTTGTTAAGCTCAAAAGATGCCTCTCATCTGACCTAGTTAAGGTTAGTGCATATTTTCACTCCAGAACTTTATACAAGATTATGGTACGACACTGCTGGCTACTGAAAGACTGATGGAAGAATAGCTGACAGGAAGGACTATGTAATGACAGCACAGCAATGTACTAAGAAAATTGCTGGATAACACAATACCATACTAATCTGTGCTGTACTGGTGTATGTCCTGTTTCGGGTACGTCTGGCTAATCAGAATAGTGCCATAACACTGTTCTGTTGTATTCAGTGGCATACGAAAATTGCAATGCAATCTTGCAGCAGATGCAAATGCTTCATAACACTGTTTAAAAAGTACTAGAATTGGCAAAGGAGCCGAGTAGAAAATAAACAAATCTGCCATCTTATTAACATAAATATCAAGTATGTATAACATGTTTATGTATCAGTAATAAAATCTTAGTCTGACAAGGTCTTAACTGTAAATATATTAGTAAACCTCAACTCTGTATATAGCCGAGTGCACCTCCAGGCGTTTCTGCAGTTACCTCCTATTGTGCCTCTAGTCAACAGATATTGCTTTTGTTCATATTAGCATTAATAATTCCAAAACCATGCTACATACAAGTTATTGGAATATTTTATCTTGAAGCAATCATGATGTCAAACACAACTGTACTGATATTTGACCTCTGTCGATGAGTACTTGTTAGAACTGTTAAGGTGATAACTTCATTTTTTAAAGGCTCAAGCCACACCCACTGGGACTTAAAGGTACACACACAAAAGGTGTGATGGGGGAGAAAGAGGTAATTGAGAACATATTTTCTGGGAGTGCAGTGAGTTGGTACACTATAATGATTCCCTGCAGTCTGCACTGTTAAAGATGATGGGTGGGCAGACTGCTGTGAAGAGGGAGATGATTTTTTCTGAGCTATGATACAGAATCGGAACTGCCTAGACATGGTAAAGCCATGTTGTGTCTAATTATGGTGGCTGCCAAAAAACAATTACTAGAAAATGGAAATCAAAATCTAAACCAACTATATTAAAAGTAGTGAATATATATTACAAGTAGTGAATATAGTAACAGAGATAAAACAACTGGAACTGAAATCTTTAGAAAAAGGTAGGACAAACTACATAGGAAAAAATGGGAAGTGTGGGAACAATACATAAAGGGGAGGAATGAGGTTTAAAAGGAGGCAGGACTTAAATGAGCTATATAATGTTTGAGTGAAAACAACTAGGTAGATTATAAGTATTGTATAATATCTGCAACTGAGAGTTTGTCACTATGGTTTGTGATGTAAAATGCTTGCAACTAGGACTGTGCCGGTGTGGTTTGTTTTCATTTATATAAATATATGATTGCTTATGTTGTAAGTGATGGTTTAATAAAGATGTTTCTTGTTTTAAAAAAGGGGGCAGGAATTCAATTATTTATATAATATTTCTTAGGTTATATAGCAATATATGCGAAGCATAATGTTTGTTAATTTTAACTTGTTAATATAGTTTTGATTACTTTTACATAAATGTAAATGTGCCTATGTCACAAGTGATAATTCAATAAAGGTGTTAAAAAAAGAAAACAAAAAGAATGTGACCAGCATGCACGAGCTTCGTGCTAAAATTGCTGGTTTATTAATAGTTAATACACAAGACACAGCAAAACACGATGACTAAGCGTTTTCACCTGAAAAGGCATCATCAGAGTCCTTTTCACCAGGTAATATTTTTCTATATCTAAAAGATGCGTTATGGGTTAATGATTAGTCTTTATCTATAAAAGTGTGTGTGTGTGTGTGTGTGCGAGCTATGAGGGGGCATCTGTGTGTCTGATCTGTGATGGGTTGGTGACCCATTCATGACTGCACCCATTCAGTGCTGAGGCAGGTTCCATTTCTCCCATGACCCTGTAATGGATTAAGAATGTAATTACAAGATGAATGATTAAAGCATAGTATTTCTGAACACCTGCCAAAGAATTCTGAGTCTAGAAATAAAGGCTGTAATACTTTTCCATAGAGCTGATGAGGAATGACATTAAATGGTGCTTGCAACTTTGGTTCTCCACACAAGGAAATAAATAAAAAAAAAAAAATACAGAGATGGAATACATTTAATTTATTTACATATTTGTTTTTGTTTACTGTAAAAACCCATTTTTCAACAGAAGCATGGGGGCAAATCTCCACAGAATCAATACCGTAACATAAAATTATAGCATAAAATGCAGAAATGTTTCACATGAAATTAATATTTACAAAAACTAAGTTAGGAGTTTTTTTATCACATTAAAACAGATTATGCATCCACATGATAGTATAGCTAGAACCAAATATTTTTGCATGAAATTGTAGCATAACAATTTTACATAATATCAATTCAGTTTGTGCAGGTGAATTACAGTAACACATATGAATATGGTAACTGATAAGTATGAATATGGCTTAGATACATATGGTGAGGGTGGAAAAGCAATCTATTCTTAAGAAATAAATGTATTACCAAAAGATAAAAAGTTAAAGGATAAGGAGGCGTAAATTGCAGTATACGGGGGCATACTTTACAACAACAAATCTGAACAAAGCCTAAAATAATGGGGAGACAAAGGCCCAAAAATAGGGACAGATTTTAAATACTGGTCTTATAAACCTAGAAAGCTGCTAGAATAATAAATGTGTTGGCATGCATTTTTTGAAGGATACGAATCCTGAAACAAAATGTGTCACTATTTAGTGACTTCGATCCACGATAATTTGTCAGAAAGCCACACATTTTATGAGGAACAGACTAAAAATATGAGGCAAAAATCTGAACAATTGAGAGGCATGTACTGAGGGACTAATCCCCATCGAGGGTAGTCAGTCAACTTGAAAAAGTGGATGGGAGAATGTGAAAGAAGAGTGTGATGGTGAAGGAGTATATAAAATAGACTGTAAGAAGGGAGGAGAGGAAAGTGAAAGAAATATCCTCTGCATAAAGGGTCTCTTCATAAAGTTCAGAATAAATTCACTACAAAGGTAAATTGGCTTAAATATACATTTCAACTGAAGATGCATCAAATAATTGAAAGTAGTGTATTTACCATCTTGCTACTCTGCTTGGTCATGATTTATCCTCTTCAACTGCTATGGCTATAGCTTCTGCTTAGTCTCCTCAGCACTGATACAACCTTTTTCAGGCTTCAGTTTCTCCCATTTTCCCATAATCCCTTGTTCTCCACCTTCAGCTACAGACTGGAAAATGCCACTGTGAATACACACGTCTCTCAACACATCCATAAATTCTCTACCTTCTCTGCCAGGTAAGGGGAAGGTGGGTGAAAATTGTACAAACCTTAAAGGAAGAGGAGGACCAACTATGACCGTGCAGACCCATCATTATAAAAAAAATGCATAACTTTCAAATCTGGCATGGTATAGTTCATTCTCCTCTACTGCTAAGACAAAGTCTCCCAGCAACCAACATGAGTGGTCCTAGACATACCTCTCATCAATGTCCAGATTTTTGGCTACTGTTTTTGGCCTGTACCTCATAAAATTTGTAGGCTTCTTGCAAATTATTGAATGCTGAAGTCACTAAATAATGATATACATTTGAGTTTCTGACTTCATATTCTTGAGAAAATTCATACCAACACAATCTTTTATTCTAGCAACTTTCCTAAGTTTATAAGAATATTTGCTACCCCATCATTTTTGGCTTTCTCCAGATTTCTTGAGCTAAGATATTGAGAGCTACGTTGCGAGGAAAAAATGCCTCCAAGGACAATGACCCAAAGGCTGAATATGAGCTACAGATTCCATCCAATTTGTAGTACTTTGTAAAGGTGACAGAGAAACCCACTTAGCAGCTGTACATATCTACAGAGGTCAGTACAAAAGAATGTCTAAGAGATGGCTACTACTATGAAAGAATGCAATTTTGGGTCCCAAAAAAATTTACCTTGTTTTGAATAAACACATTTAATACAATAAGATAACCATATTGACAGTGTTACTTTTGAATCTCTAGTGCCTAATCTGTTAGCAACAGAGGAGAGAAATATCTGCTTAACGTAAAAAAATGGCCCAAACAACCACAAAGGAAGCCCGCAACACAGCTGGAAACTCAAAGATTTTGAGTTTCCAGCTGTGTTGCGGGCTTCCTTTGTGGTTGTTTGGGCAATTTTTTACGTTTATCGGTGACTTTTTATTGCCTTCATCTTTTTTCTGTTATTTGGGTTGTGAAGAAATATCTGCTTCCTTTCTAACAGACGTTTCTAAAAGGTTTTCTTTTGTCTAAATATTTCTACCTGGAATGGTTTCCTATAAAAGGGCCACAAACTGCTAAGAAAATCTCTGTTATAATAAAGAACTGAAGGGTGGAGCAACTGTTTTACCAAGTGGTTTTACTATTTGTGTTGTCTTTCTGTTTTCTTCTAGCCTTTCAAACACATTTTGAGAAGGGGTCCAAACAAATCCTTGTCTAAAGAAGCGCAACAGAATTATCCTTTTTAAATCTCTGGTACAGGGTGGATCCGCATCCATGTTTGCCTTTTTAATCATGTACCAGAAACACATGCCCTGGGTACAGACATCTACAGAATCATGGCTGAAATTAACTGCATGCTTACTAACTCTGATGGCAACCAGCAATGGCCCAAGTAGTTTTTACTTCAGGGGACCACCTCGGACATCCTTCAGTATACCCTACATCTGTCAGAGAATATCAGTTTGAAACTAAAGCATAAATGTTTGGCAATTTCCTAAGGCAGAGGATAGGAATAATGTCTTAAAAAATCCTATCCAAGATTTAACTCTATTGTTAGGAAAAACTATTACTAGTGGTTACTGGTATGGACCCCTTCTTAGAATGCAGTGAAATAACTGCAGTATCTGCTACAGTACTTCTGCAGAGATGCTTGAATCTTTCCCCAACCCTGTAAGACCTATCTAGCTCCACCTTCCCTTACAGCTGTAAACCTATCTGGCTCCTTGGGACCAAAGGATGCAACTGTTGTTCAAATAAGGCATCATTCAAACAGGTCCTAAAATGCCAGAAAGACTTAGAATGGTGACTGGCTTGGATTCCTCAGTGGCCAGCAAGTCTATTTCTTCTGTGTGCATCCAATAATTAAGTCTACCACAAGAACATTTTAAATGGAAGGACAGAGCTATCTGAAACAACATTCACAGGTACAGAAGCAAAAGAAAGTGACTTTTCATCTGTATCATATCACAAAGAAAACAGCAAAATCAACTCAACTGAACCTCAAGGTGTTATTGCTCAATGCCAGGAGCCTAAACAAAAAAATATATGCTCACTCCAAGCCATCCTCGCACTTGAGAATACAGACATCTGTGGAGTTACTGAGACATGGTTTAGAGTGGCAGAAAACACCCCAGTAGTGCAAGGTTTCGGTTCCTTCCACACTTTTACATCAGTAGCTGCACAGAAAAAAGACTAAAGGAAGAGGTGTCTCAATAAGTGATGGCCTGTCAAAATTCAGTGCCTCTCCAACCCTAGAAAACACAGCAGCTAATGAAGAATTGCTCTCAGAAACTGAGCAACCAATGGCTACATAGAGGCTGCTGTACCTACTAAAAGTAAGCCCAGGACTAGCTCTAGAAACAAACCACCCTGGTAGCATCCCAAATTAAAAAGGATATACAACAAAAGGGAAACAAATTATGGCAAAAAATCAGGAAAGGTAATTCCCATAAAAATAGAAACTCTCTCATGAAAGTACATAGGCAACCAAGAGGGATAATTAGGTCAAGCAAAGCCAACTCTGAGGTTAAGAAAGTCTGCCAGATGAAGGATAACCATAAGGCCTTCTACGGCTGTGACAGAAACCTCAAGGGCATCACACAGCAATGTCCTGAACTGGTGGTTAATGGTGCCACATTCTCTGAGCCTAGTGCTACAGTAAAACCTGTTAGCGGACACATTTAGTTCCACCTTTATGCCCCCTCTCATCCTCCAACCATTCCCTCAAAAATTCACTCAAACATAGCGCCTCCAGCTATGGCATGTACTGGCTGCATTCACTAAAACCAAGAATAGAGAGCCTCAGTGGGCCCTGATAACATACCAGGATGCCTCCTGAACAGTCTAAAATATAACTTATCAGGACTGCTGGAGTCATTAAACTAAAGTCTTAAAACAGGTTTTGTGCACCACATGAATGGAGGACTGCAACAGTCTTCCCCTTCATACTGGTGGACCTTCAACACATCCTGGACACTACAGACCCATTAGTCTAGTCTGACTAGTCTTTTTTGCAAAGCCATGGAAAGAATTAGCTTGGAAATTATAAACAAAGGGAAACCTCCAAACACTGGACCCATCCTAGTTTGGCTTTGTCAAAGTAAGGTCATGTTTACCGAATCTGGTGGACTTCTTTGAAAAAGTCACTAAGGCAATGGTTAAACAGCACATACTGCCTATCTAAATCTGGCTAAAACATATGATACAAGAGTCTACTCTGGCATTGTCAACATACTTATGGAACTAGGTAAAACCCCCTTTATAACACACTGGATAGCTAGCTGGTGCTCTGATAAGACCCAGGAGTTTAGAATCCTCCAGAGAGAGACTGGTCACCAGTGGAGTCCCTATGGCTCTGTGCTGGGCTCACTCCTCTTTGGCATCTACTGCTTGGATGTCTAAGCCAAAGTCTAAGGCCTTTGACTGACCAACTTTGCAGATGACTGCAAACTTGGAGAAATCACTGAATCCAAATTGTGAACACCCTTCAAGAAGGTCTAATACAGACAAAAGGTTGGTGCCAAAGGCAAGGCTTAAAACCCAATACCAAGAAATGCATTACAGTACCTTTTGGGAAGTTTACCACTTTAAAGGTTGACTCATTAGTTCAGGATCTAGGAACCTAGCCTTCCACCACCATGTGTCCAAGGTAGTAAGAAAATCCTTCAATGTTGCTCAACTTATAAGCAAAGGCCAGAGAGGTAATCATAACACTGTACTCGGCCCTCATCAGACCATCATAGAGTATAATGTCCCCTTTCAGTATCTACCTGAACAGACACATGCATCAACAAGAAAATCCAAAAAGGTTCCTTTTAAAAAAAATACAGGGAGTAAACACAATGTCCTATACTGATTGCCTCAAAGCCCCGTCTCTTTAATCACTATCATACAGACTTCTGAAACGTGCTCTTTGCCTTGCATACAAGGCATCCCTGGACCCTGTTTGATGAGACTTTTGCACATCCGCAAAGCAAACCGCATCAGAACTTCTAGATTAAAAGACTTAAGTTTTGCTTACAACATAAACAGGACATGTTGGAGAGCCAAGATATGTTTCTCAGAGAATTCTCATTCTCTGGAAAAGGCTCCACACCCATGTGAAGCAGAGTTCCTACCTATCCCTTTTTAACTGGAACTCTGACCAAGGGATAGGTAATTGGAAATTCACCCCTGGTCTGACTCCTATGTCGATGATGTACAGAGATGGTCAGTACATCACCACCTACATAAATCACATTTGTGGGCCATATTTGGGTTACATGGCTAGGCTTATAAGGGCCCTAGTGGTTGTTAGTCTAGTATACACCTAAGAATCTATGATGTGAAGTAGGCAATGTCCTTTACTTCCTCAAAATCAGAGTCAGATGATCATTCCTAGGAAGGATCTCTCTTATTAATCTTGGTGAAAGGAGCTGTACCAGAAAACCAAAGGTTTGGTCACCAGAAAGTGCACCTGCTGCTGTGCTGCTAGAAATATTTCAATGAATTACCTATAATCAAAAATAGCTGATGCCTGGACAAGCTTTTGGGGTGGATTTCTCCTGAATGTGCATCTGTTTCACTGACTATATATCCAGAGTCTTGGTCAACCTAGACTTCTTAAAACCTCTCACAAATGCTGCCCACTTGGATTGATTATGGCTTTTTGAACAAACGGGGTGGAAACATCAAGGGAAGAACATTGCATACTGGCACATACCTTGAAACTAGTCATCTGCAGACAGCTGTGATGCAGTGGAAATTTCTATGGAGGGCTGTCTAGGTTGTGAGATTACTAGCCCACTGTCAGCCTCTGAAGGGGCAGTGACAGTTGGGGATGCAGAAGTAACAGATGCTGGAGCTGGAAGGACAGAAAGGTACACCTCAATGGCACTTTGGCTGAAAGGGTCACCAAGTCCTAAAGCTTCCTGCTAACAGAATCTTTCAAAACTAACATTTTTAAGCTTATCCAACTTGCGGTGGTTTTTCATTTTTATGGTTACCAGAACCACTAATGGAAGGCTCTCCCGTGGGAAAAAGAACAAACTTCCTTTGGTCTAAAAGTCAGAAAGACGAAGGTTGCAGGTCATATAAAGTAATGTTTTCTTATTAAAGATTATAGTCTTCACAAAACAACACCTGATGGCTCTCATCTAAACCGAATGACTCTCCTACAGGAACACTTGATGATGACTTTATCTGAGAACACACTCATCCTTGGATGGCGCAATGGTGCAGCGGTTGTGTTGTTGTATCAGAGCAAGAGGTTCTCTGGCTTGATTCTTGGATGGGGCACCTTCTGTGCGGAGTCTGTATGTCCTCCCTGGGTTCTTATGGGTTTCCTCCAGATGTTCTGGTTTCCTCCCACATTACAAAGACATACATCTGGAGTGTTGCTCCCTGGGCCTCCACTGAAAATTGGCTTTGTTCCAAGTTGGACTTTCCCGGTAAGCAAATGTTAAATAAAATAAATAAAGACCCCCAAAATCACAGCACCAAAATTAATGTAATACTATACAGTAAAATCAGCAGATTAAGCAGCATTAATAAAACAAGAAATAAACTCCAGTTTGAGCACTTACAACAGTGGTCTGCAAGTCGCTTGGATGAAAACAGTGAACTGAATTCTAGTTTATCAGCTTCTCTATGTGGCAAAAAATAAATGAAAATGGCAGAGGTTGCTCTTCTTTTTCCTACTGAAAACATCCTACTGGCGTCCTTACTGTGGAAAGGAGACCAGCTCTATTTGGAGGACAAAGCTTTACAAGTTAGGCTAGATGAATAGACATCGGCCAATAGCCAACTCTTGCAACTCCCATGCAGTCAGAAGGATACTGTGGCAGTAATCCTTGCACCAACATTTAACAGAATGGTTTGAGATCAGGTGGCTCCCTTCACCTTGATGTAGAAACTATTCCTACCCTGAAGGTTTTGGGAGTGAAGTGATGGGGGAGAGGCAAACAGACAGTTAAAACGTATGGTGGACTATAATGATTTATGATCGGAGAGTCTCGTAACTACATGTGCATGGGGTCCTGTTTGCCCAGAGAAACTTTTCTCATTTCAGTTTCAATGATTATTCTTAGAAAGTGTTTTATCATCCTCTACTGGTTCACCTCTGTTTGCTTCTGGTAGAAGGGCCAATGCTTCACAGGGTGACACATCAAGGATGCAGGTACTTAGACAAGTGAAACTACTGCTACTACAACTTACCAGACTGAAGTGTCTTTCCTTTTTCATCAAGTTTCTTAAACACTTTTCAGGAGGGTGGACCAAAAACACTGTCCGTGATCAGTGAAGGCATTTTACAAATGGCTGCATTCTAAGACAGGTATGCTTTCCAGTGACTATCTGTGGCAGTTGCACTGGAACAAGACTGTATAACACCAAATAACACATTTAATAGTGGCTGATGAACCATGGGTGTAGCAAGGCATATGACATGCACAACACATCATTAACAGGTTTTCTTCTTTTAATTGATGAGGGACATAGTTGTGAGGGTGTTTACTACATTCCTGAGGATGACCAACAATTCCCAAAAAACATCCTGGCTGCACCCCTCTGGCTAACACTGGCAGTCGTTTGGTTTCGTCATACATTCTCTCTGTATCTCCGCCTAATTATATTATGCGGTTTTACTTGAGTAATTTATTCTTTACTTTTTGATTTTTTTTTTTAATCGCTTACTGAGGAAATTTAAATGTTTTTCATACTCAATCCAACAGCAATATGGATGCTTGCACTAGGTGTTCAGTATGTGTGTTTTGCATTACTGTTTTCCCTTCATCAACTTCACTCCCTGGGGTCCCTGCTGTAAATGGACTCTGTCCATCAAGGCTAACAAGTATAAAAAAGTAATAAATAAATATAGAACCCCCACAAAAATTATGCTGCCTAACAATGGAATGTGCACATTCTTCGCTGTGCATAGCCCCATCTCCATTCGCAAGAAGGAACTGAAATGGTATGACACAAACCAAGAAGAAACTTTGCAGTGTGAAGGGTGTGATGTTCACTTCCTGAATTACGTAACGCACTTAAATGACGTAATAAAAATCAAACTGTAAAATATGTGCTACAATATAATCAAATAGAAAATAGTAGGTAGTCCACAGTTGAGTTAAAAATGGAATACCCTTTATTGAAATACACAAACAATCCAAGTACAGTATAAATTGCACTATATATTATTTATTATATATAATATAATAAATTATATTATACACAACTAGGATCACTTGTTTGTGTGTTTCAATAAAGGACATTAGATTTTTAACTCAAATGTGGACGATCTACTATTTTCTATTTGATTATATTGTAGCACATATTTAGTTATATTTTACAGGTCGATTTTTATTATGTGAACTAAGTGAATAACTTAATTCAGGAAGTGAACATCACACCCTCCACACTGCAAAGTTTCTTCTTGGTTTGTTTTGGATCCAGTATAGGTTACATACCGTTTTTTTCTGAGACTTTGAGGGATACCATACATTTCTCTTTTTGGAAATGGTTATGACACAAGTAAAAATGGCCCTACTTACTTTCAGGCACTAAGGTTACTACAATCACATTAATCACAAGTAATTTACAGGCAAACACTCTCTATTACCTGTGAGCATTTCCATCTCCTTGTTTAAGGACACTGATGATTTCTGGAACAAAATGGGCAGGATCCCTAGGACTCAATAAATACAGTATCACCTTCTTTCCATATTTATTGTTGATTATATTGGATAAAGAACTGATAATTTCCTAAAAATACACAAGCAAAGAAACACATACATTACAAGAAATTTCAACAGTTTTACAAAGACAATACACATTTTATTAAACATATTTTAAATCACTTGACACACAATCACCTGAAGATACAACAAACAATTAAGCACATCATTCACCATACCAGATGAACTCTGAGAGAATTCAACCGCAGTGGGAGAACACCTGGGTGCATCATTTTTGTGCCCTCTTGAAAAAAACACACTCTAAACATGAGTTCCACCATTCAGGTACACATGCCCCTTGTCAGCTTATGTCAGCACAAAAATGAAAATTAGGGATAACCAGCTACTTTCTTTGTTCTAATTAAGCTCAGTTTGATTTCTTTACTTATTAGGAATGTGTTGGTAGGTTTACAGTTTAGATTTACTGGTTTGCTTTACAGTTGTTTACAACTCATGGTGTAGAGCTCAGTAGAACTCATACCACAGTATTTAACGGACTACTTGATTTCAGAAGGGAATTAAAGCTGTAGATTACAAATTTCAACCTTGACATACATCTGGTGAAAAGCAACTGAAAAGATATATAAAACATGTCTTACAATTCCTTTATTTTACTAAACTACTAATGCAAACACATATCAAGAAATAATTCATACTGTGCCTTAAATATGAGTTCATTGTGCAGTGACTTACATTTGAAGGCTTGGCAGATTGACTTTTGAGGCTTAGAATCAATAAGACATGGGAGAAAGTGACCATAGTAATCACAAAGTAGGAGGAAAGAATGCATGATGTGGTGCATGTAGGCACAAATGACCTTCTAGAGAAGGCAACTGAAGTGGTAGAAAAGCAGGGGTGGGTAGATGATACAGATGCCAGGACAGGAGGTTGCAGGTAGACTTCTTAAATGTGTTACCTGTATTGGCAGTCAGCAAGCTCAGAAAAAAGGATTAAAGAGTATATGACTGGCTCTGGCAATAGACAAGGGAGAAATGTACAGGACAGATGGGGTGGCGGAGACCTTGCACACAGACCAACTTTATGTAAAGAACAGGCTCCATCTTACCCCAGAAGGGGCAGTAGTGCTTACTACTGAGTTGGAAAGGTAGATCACAATGACAGAACCTTTAACCTAAGATGGAAGGGGGAGGACAGACAGAAGGTAAAAAGAGATGCAGAATGTAACACAGGAAGAAACAAGGTTAACTCAGATTGTTACTGGATAGTCTTACTTTGCAGTACAAAGATTCTAGGTAGGAAGATAGGGAAGCTACAGGGAGTGGTGCAGGAGGAGAGGGCAGACAGCACTGGTAAGACAGAAACATGGGCCACTGACAAGAAGGGAAGGGAATTGAGGTGCTTGGATATATGCTGCTTATAAAATGACAGTGAAGAGAGAAATGGGGGTGGCATAGCAATCTGCATATAGGAAACAGCCAGATGTAAGATTAGAGAGGAGGAAGAACACTAAATCGAGTAAGGAAGCAGCCAGAGTTAGAAGCTAAGGTTGGGTGTGCTGGTAGTTAAGGAACAGAAAGTGGGGGAGGTGCTGGTGGAGTGATACAGTGGATTACTATCTCCTACACACAAGGGAGGAGAATGAAAGACTGCAGGACAGAGAATAAGGGACTGGAGTAGAAGATGGTAATGTTTATAGGGGATCTGAATCCACAAGGAGCAGAATGGGAGATTATGATGTCTTGGACTATAAGAGATTCAGCCAACTGCTGCAAATAGAAAGGAGAAAATTCTGGGCATGGTCCTTACCAATGCAGAGGATTTTGTGAATGTCCAGATTAAGGCACCATAAGCCAAAAGTGATCATGGCATACTATGATTTAAAGTAGGGAAAGTTAAAAGTACAAAGAAACTGAGGAATTTTAAAAGACTGAATTGTAATGAGGAAAGGGAGAAGGTTACGGATGAGTCAAGGGAATAGGAGGAAACGGAAGGGGTAAACATGCTATAGGAATGGGTCAGGGAAAGAGTACTCACAACTATAGACAAGGCTATGAAAAAGAAGCAAAAAGAGAAAGGCCAACATGTCTGCAAAGGAAGGTGAGGCGAGCAGCTAGGGCCAAAGATATAGGCTGACAAAAGGTAGAAAGGAGCTGGAATGATGGAGGAGACATGGTATGCAGTACTTCAGACAAAAGGCCTCTGCTCAATTTGACAGAAGAAAGTGCTAAATTGAACTGCACATGTGAATTCCTGACAAACTGCCATTTTGTGTGGATCTGGCTAATTTTTTTTTTTGGTTTGTAACTTAGTCTCCTTAAAACAGTACCATTTTTTTTAAAGAGGATGATGACATCAAATGTAATAGTGAAAAGGATTCAGTAGATGGAATGAAAGGGCTTAATTTTTGACAGAACTGGCCAGGCTGAGCAAAACTAGAATGAAATCAAATAAGACAGGGGGGAAAAAACACAGACACTGAATGAATACCTTCCTTCAGTGTTAACCAAGGAAATCAATGGACAGATGCCATCCTGTGAGGGAGGTAGGGTAGACTGGAGAGAACGGTGAGCTCACAGTATGAAAGAGAGGGAGGAGATGTGGAGGAAACCAGCTGTCCTTAGTAAGGACATACACAAGAAACTGGATGGGCTACCTTCCAGAATTCTCAAAAAAACTGGCCGATGTGTTGGCAGACTACTTAACAGAGATCTTCAATAGACCCCTGGTTAGCAGACAAGTACCAGAAAACTGAAATGCAATAAATCCAGCGAACTACAGGCTGGGTTGCTTAATAACAGTTACAGGCACAGTCATGCTGAGAATCCTAAGGGAACCATTTCCATTTCTAGAGGACAACAACCTCCATGACAGCAACTTCCAATGGTAAATGGCCAGAAAGAGCAGTCAGTCAAACCTCATTCACTTTATGACTGGACTACAAGTAAGCTTGGCAGGGAAGTTTGACTTCAGTAAGGTCTCTGGACTATGTCCCACACAAGAGGCTGACAGGAAAACCAGAGGATTTGGGAAAAGACCAAGACTGAGGAACATGGCAACAGCATGACTGGATGTAGCACAATGAAGTACCATCGGGTTCTGTCATAGGTCCAGTATTTTTCAGTGGGTTTCTCTTAGACATATAAATGAGAACAGTTTGAATCTCTTACTAAAGAGACTAAGACGACAACAGCAGAGAAAAATGCGGTGGAGTCCACAGTACAATTTTTTTCTATATGGTTTTAACCTCCCCACTTGTAGAGTATCACCCCCCCCCCAAATGAATCTCAGCTCCTTTATTCCCCATCAGTGACACATGCCAACTGACTCAGGTAAATGTCAACCAGAGGGAGCCATTACCCAAACAGACAAAGGCTGTTTGTGCAATGGTCATCCATAGGACTTGCCGGCCTTCTTACAACTGATCCCCATCCAGAATAGCAGCCTAAGTGACACAAAGGGGAGGAACAATATCACCAGCAGTCTTCTCCTTACCTTGGTCTCTGCTGCTGCCATTTCTTCCAGCCTGTCAATGGGGTCTCCTTGTGAAGCTATTATTAGCTTGGATGACTGGTACACTTCCAGTGAAGATGCAGGTCTAACATCACAGCAAGGCAGTACTACACTTTTCTCCATGCACATGCAACCAACATGAAGTAATGAAATCTACTGTCACGAACTTGAAAGCATCAAGCTCAGATCCTCAGTGTTGGCTGTTTTCAATACTGTGCAAGACTTCCTTTGCATGGCAGCAATGATACCACCAAGAACTACCTCTCCTTCTTCCCAGGATGAACAAGCAGGTGTCAACCACTCACTTCTATCATCCTGCCCAGGTTTGTTAGCACCCAAGCTACAAATCAAACTTTGGTCAGATGAGCTATAGTAAAAGCTTTATCCCCTTATACACAGAGCCTAGCACAGAATTTGGAGACTGAAAAAGTGGATGTTACGGTGGAAGTTGAGGCTCAGTGCAAACAAATGCAAAATACTGCACTTAGGTAACCCTGGTTTGAAGTACCAGCTTTGTAGGGGGAGTGGAACTAATGGCAAAAGAACAGGGGTGTTGATTGCAATTGGACTGGAACACCGGAAGCAGAATCAGACGGAAGTGTGAGCCGCAAGCTGAATACTGGGGTGCATCTTCAGGAGAAGAGATGATCTCAAAGCAGAAAGACAATGCTTCTACACTACCTGGCCCTAATCAGGACACACCTTAATTACTGGTACTGTTCTGGAGGCCACATAGTAAAAGGGGCTTCAGGCTGCTGGAACAAATCCAGAAAAATACAGGATATGCAGGGGAATGGACATGACCTGAGACTAGAGGAGCTTAAGCACTTCTTACCCAGACCTGAAAAAAGCAGAACAGACATAATAATGGAACACAATACTATGAAAGGGAAATGTAAACAAGCTATTCTGAGCCAGAAAGGACAGAGGGGCGAAAGACTGGGCAGGAACTGGTAGCAGACTGTAGGGAACTAACTGCTCTCTGAAAGTATTCTTGCATCAATAGGGTTTTAGACCTGACCTATGGCATGGACTATACAAACTATCCACGGAGGCAATGAAGAGGGGAAAAGGAGGTAAAGGGGGATTCAAATATTAAATGCACTTAAACAGTGGACTACACAGCTTTTTTTATCTCCTTTTGCCATCAAATGCCATTCAAATTAATTTTAGGCAAACTTGCAAATCCACAAAATAAGATGAAGGGGAAATCATTGGTCAAAATGGACAAAAAAAACTCTACTAAATGGCAACATATCTGGCAAGTTCTAGAATTCTAGAAATTTATTCCTGTCATATTAATGCAAGTTGTGACATCCTCCTTTATGAACTCTGTGTTCATCCTATCTAGTAACCGCAATACTGCAACTTTATTTTTTATTTATTTTTATTTTAAGAAGATCCTGCACATGAGATAAGTGCACTCCTTGTTGCCATCTGCAATATCACAAGCTAACTACATAACTGTGAGCAGTCCTGTACCTGCTAACCTGCACCCAACTGCCAGTGAGCACCCCTCTTGAAAATCAAGAAATAACAATGAAAACTTTATACTAATACTGCTAACAAGCAATATCCATGCTCACACTTGCCTGGCAAAGGAAACTTGCAACAGTAAATTCTGAATTGGCAGGCTAGTTCAAGCACATGGGGATGCAGAAGGAAGGATGTGTGGGACTCAGAGAAATTTCTCTAAAAGAAGTGTCTGCTGCACCCAACAAGTCAGCCTTCAAAGAGGTTCCCCAAAATAAAGCATTTTCTGCATCTAACACTAATGAACCTTTTCAACGGGCCATATAACTTACAACTGGAGTAGTTCAAAGCAGTAAATCCATCAGGGTGGAGGATCTGAAGGACAGCCAAAGGATGATGGTTCTCAAAAATACCAAAGCATGCTCGACTCCTTGAAGTGCAGTCAAAGCAATGATAATTAAAGATATTCAGCAATGACCATGTCTGTAAGTGAGACAACTTTGTATCAGGCACTTGTACCCGTAGTGCAGTTTTTGACCTGAGCATTCTCCATTATCTACATCGAAATAGTTTGAAAAGGAGAAGCATCCTTACTCTCAAGATCAAAATTGCTGTTCAGTCTTTGTAAACTAATTCATCCACTTCTAGTAAAACCTGAGCTGATGGTGCAATCTGAAAATGGAAAAGGCTTACACTGCCACCATTTCCACATCAGCTAAGAAAACAGGAAGCTAAAAGAGCTGCTCAAGAACAACTTAGAAACTAATTTCAAGTGGAAATTAGGGTTCATCTGAAGGGATGTCAAATCAATGCAAAAGATCAAACAGAGGAGAGCTAGCAGCTCTGAAATGCTACAAAAAAGTAGAGAAAGCACTGGCAGATGGATGGGTTCCTATTATTTCCTCGAAGACTGAACTTGAAACCATGAAATTTGAAAACATTGAACGTTCACAAACAATTTCTTTCCTTGGGAAAAAAATCGCTTGGTCATCCTTCCCCGCTGTAGTGAGATCTCGGAGTTGGTATATTTTGTTGGGGGGGGGGGGGGGGGTTGATATTTTGAAAGTTCGCAGTTTTAGGGTTGATGAAGAGGCGTTCGATGGAATGCCTATTCGAGGAAATATAGACCCTGTCAGACATGCACACTGCAGTACCAGTAAACCAGCAGTTAGTTAAATCCAACAGAAAGCAGGATTTCATCAAAGAAAGATGCAGGTGCAATATTATTTAAAGAATGTATTACCATCTGCTTCTGTGTCACAATTGTGCACTTCTCAAAGCACAAGGTCAAGACAGACAGAAAAGTACAGTTTTGTACCTACCATAAATGTAGATGTTCGAGGATCCACATTGCTGCAGTCCTAACCATTGGGTAGTCCGCTGTCCAGTCGGCCCGAATACCAAAGTATATGGCTGACGTCGGTCAAGGCGCATTAGACTGACGTCAGTACGTCAGGGTACTAATGCGCATGACCGACGCCATATCTTCAGTCTTTTCTTGCCCCAGATGTCAGAAGACCCTAAAAAAACAAGGCCCAAACCAAAACACCAAAAAGCCCTGCACCAAACTTATATATATATATATATATATATATATATATATATATATACAGATGTACAATAATATACAGCAACTCACACCACCACCCCTAAACACAGAGGGAAGGCGGAGGACTGCAGCAATGTGGATCCTCGAACATCTACATTTATGGTAGGTACAAAACTGTACTATGTTCTTCATTCCACATTGCTGCAGTCCTAACCATTGGGTAGAATCCCAAAGCAGAGGTAAGGGAGGCTGGCAAATCATAAAGAAGCAGGAGCTGCCAACATGCCTTGCAAAATGGCTGTGGCAAAACCAGCCCTAGATTTAGAGTAGAGAGGAAGGTGGTAATGCTTAGAGAAAGTATGCACTGAACTCCAAGTAGCTGCCTCTAAAATATCCTTAGTTGCCACCCCCCTTAAAAATGCTGTTGAAGTGGCAGTAGCCCTAGTGGAATGAGGCCTAATCCCAGCTGGAATCTCCTTGCCATGATGGGAATAACAAAAAGAAATGCAAAACCCAATCCACTTAGAAATAGTTTGCTTAGACACAGGCTTGCCCTGAGAACTCAAAGCAAAAGAAACAAACAACTGCTGAGACTGCCTGAAAACCTTAGTCCTGCTTAAATAATAAAGTGTGCAAAATCTTTTCCCCTTTATTTTGGGGATCTGCATAGAAAGTAGGCAAATGAATAGTTTGGTTTAAAGCCACACTAGAAACCACCTTGGGCATAAAGGAAGGATTAGTACGTAATGATACCCTATCCTTATGGAAAATCAGAAAGGGCTCTACTGCCATAAGGGCCTGCAACTCAGAAACCCTTCTTGCAGAAGTAATAGCCAACAAAAAAGCAGTCTTCCATGACAAATATTTTAAATCAGCAGTACCATGGCTCAAAAGGTTGTAGAGTAAGTTTTTCCAACACAAAATTGAGATCCCAAGCAGGAGTAGGAGCTCACGTGGGTCTTATATTCTTTGCCCTCTGAGAAACTGCTTGAACAAAGGATGCGAAAACAATGGTGGGTCACAATCATAGTGAGCTGAAATTGCTGCAGCATGAATCTTAATGGAAGAGAAGGACAAACCTTTGTCCAATAACTCAGTAAGATATTGAAGAGCCACACTCAAATTAGGCTCAGAAATCTCCAAATTCCTTGCTGCACTCCAAAATAAAAATCTCTTCCATTTTTCTGCATACACTTTCCGTGTACTAGGTCTTCTAGCTTCCATAATCACATTTAAAACTTGTTGAGGAAGTTGAGACCGGCTGTCTCTCAAAACAGAATATGCCATGCTGTTAGATGAAGAGAACGAAGCTTGACATTGAGCAGGTGGCCTTCTCTCTGAGACAAAAGGTGTGGAATCAAGGGTAAAGGCCATGGAGGCTTCTTTACTAGACTCCTCAGTAATGGGTACCAGTGCTGCCGAGGCCAATCTGGAGCTATTAAAATCATCCTTGGCTTGTCTTGTCTGACCTTTAGAAGCACCTTTGGAAGAAGAGGCAGAGGTGGAAACGCATACACATGAAGATTTTTCCAACTGAAAGAAAGAGCATCCACTTTCCAAGCTGTGTGATGTAACCTCTTTGTGCAAAACTTTGGCAGCTGGTGGTTTAGTGGAGAAGCGAACAGATCTATGTCTGGAGTTCCCCAGGACACTGTCAACCTTTGAAATACATGAAGATCCAGTTTCCACTCGTGGGGATCCATGATTTGTCTGCTTAACACATCTGCTAAGGAGTTCTGTGCTCCCGGCAGAAACCTTGCCTGAAGAGTTAGTTGCAAGCTGAGCGCAGTCTCCCATAAAATCATTGCTTGCCTGCACAATGGGTAAGAATGTGTTCCCCTTGTTTGTTGATGTACCACATGACAGTTGTGTTGTCTGTTAGAATCAACACCTGCCCTGGAAGAAGTAACTCCTTGAAAGCCATTAATGCAAACTGGACTGCTAACATCTCTTTCATGTTGATATGTAGATGCTGTAGTCTGGCAGGCCACTTGTCTTGTATCCACTTTCCATTTAGATGAGCTCCCAAGCAATGTCTGAGGCATCTGTCGTTAGAATCTGACTCGCCTCTGGCCGGGTCACAGAGAGTCCCTTGTTTAGGTGACATTCCTGAGCCCACCACAAAAATTCCTTTTGAATGCAAGGTATTATTTGAATGACAGTGTCCAAATCCTGGCAGTGCTGTGTCCATACATTTTGAGATACCATTGCAGCTTCCTCATATGCAGTTTGGCATTGGGAAGCACCAGAATACAAGATGCCATGAACCCTAATGCTTGAAGGACTGTCCTTGCAGTCAGCACGGACTGATGAGATAGTTGATGAAAGTAAAGGGATAGACTCTGTTGTTTGTCCGGGGTTAAAAAGGCCATCTGGGCTGCTGTATTCAGTCTCACACCCAGAAAGCACATGTCTTGAGAGGGTACTAGACTGGACTTTATTTCGCTCACAGAATACCCTAGGCATCTTAGCACTGCTATAACATATTCCAGATGCTGTAGAAGGTCCTCCTTTTCTTGAGCCAGAATCAGGCAGTCGTCCAAGTAAGGATAGATTTGAATTCCTTTTAGTCTGAAGTAAGCTATCACTGGAGCCAGAACCTTTGTGAATACTCTGGGCAGTAGATAAGCCAAAGGGCAATGCAGAGAACTGATAATGAGAATTTCCAGCTCGAAACGCAGATACTTCCTGCAACTTAGTCTTATAGGCACATGAAGGTAAGCTTCCTTGAGATCTAAAGTTACCATCCAGTGGTCTTTGCCCAGCAGAGGTAAAAGCTGTTGTAACGTCAACATCTTGAACTTGGGAATGTCCAGATAAGTGTTGAGGATAGATAAATCCAAAATTGGTCTCCACGTGTTCCCCTTCTTTGGTACTAGGAACAGGCGAGAATAAAATCCTAGGCCCCTTTCCGATACAGGGACTGACTGAATGGCCCCTATTTGGAGTAACAGAGAAATTTGCTTGTGAGCCTCTTTCCTTTGTGTAGGAGGAACGTCTGGCATGCCTTTGAAAGGGGCAATGTATGGAAATAAAACCTGTAACCGTGGTGAATGATATCCAACACCCATCTGTCTTGAGTAATTAAATCCCAATTTTCTTTGAAAAGAGACAGTCTTCCTCCCAAAGGAGCTGCCAGACGAGAATCTACTGGCAGCTGAAAAAGCAGGTCATTGGGTCTGTTTACGAAAGGACTGACCCCTGCCCTCACCAGAAGTCTGAGCAGGTGAACTCCTGATCTAGGCCTAGAAGAACCTTGAGCTCTGCCCCTACCACGTCTAGACCTACCCCTAGACTGGGAATCATACGCAGGATATGTCCATCCCTTAGTAGGCCAATTTCTACTAAACTTCGGTGGCTGCACCTGCAAAAAATCTTTAACAGTTTGCATAGACTTAGCTTTGTCCTCCATTTTCTTCAGGACTGCTTCCACAGGCGAACCAAACAACACATCAGACTGTAAAGGAGCATCCAAAATCCTTGTCTTAACATGCTCAGCTAAATTCTGATCCCTCAACCAGGCATGCCTGCGAAGAACAGAACTAGTGGCAGCCACCCTCGAGGAGGCCTGCACAGCATCAAAACCACATTGCAAAGAATGCTTACCCACTTGTTCAGACACATGAAGTAAATCCAGCAACTCTTTACACTCTATACCTTCCGCCAAAGCATCCACCTTAGATTTCAATTGTGAAAGGAGATAATTTTGATATTTTAGCATGTGAAACTGACAATTCAACGCTCTCATGGCTAGAGTGGAAGAAGTATACACTTTCTTTCCCCACCTATCCAAAGCCCTTGCCTCTTTATCAGTGGGAACAGGATTTTTAACCACAGAGGCCTTAACACCTTTAGGCCCCTGAGAAACAGTTTCTGGGTCCGCCCTAGGACTCTTAAACAAATACTTATGAGCTTGCACCCTATAGTACCTATCAGGTTTAACAGGAGCAGGAGGCAAAGAGTCAGGGTTCAGGGAAGCCTCTGCAAAACATCTTCCACCACATTCAACACAGGAGGTATAGCTAAGGGCCTATGTTGTGGTAAAATAAGAATTCCCTAAGCCTTTTCCTGGAATCAGAGTAATCTTGGCCTTCCCATTTAAAGTGTTCCCTCATGGAATGCAGAGTCTCTGAAAATGAGAAATCCTCAGGAGGAGAAGCTGTAGGTGTGGAATCATCCACATCAGAATCAGAATAAGGAGGAAAGTCCTGTAATTCTTCCGCAGAAGACTCAAGCCTCTGAATACTGTTCCAAACTCTCAAACTCATGTTCCACCCTAGGCCTCTTATCAGGAGGGGCATAGAGCCTCTAATCATAGTAATTAAATCTTCTGCCATTTTAAGCATATGTTTCAAGTGCTAGGAGAAACCCCACTGTAGCTGAACTTGGCCTACCTCTGAAAGAAGTTTTGGCAACAGTAGGAGAAGCTCTAACTAACTTGGGAACAGAGGGAAGAACAGTTACCTGAGAAGCCCCTCAGCCTGGCCTACCTCCTGAGAGGGCACATCCTGTAACAATAAAGTGTCTGCCTGAGACTCCAAAGAAACTCCTGGCAAAACCTCTGGCTCCACAGAGCCTTCTAAAGAACCGACGTCCGGGACTGCGGTTCATCAACCCTAGGCTTCGCTGTTTTGTCTTTGCGCTTCTTAGATTTGCGGGCGTCGGGAGCATCCGGCGGCATTTTGTATTACAACGCTTCCCAAACACTAACCTGGCACAGTCTAACCTTCTCTTAATAGTGCGTTTATTAAATCTAGCACAAGAGCGGCAACCAACAACGTCATGCTCAGGCCCTAAACAAGGTATACACAGAGTATGGTAATCCCTATGAGGTATCTGTTTCCCACAAAATACAGTTATTCACTTTTTCTGACATCCGGTTAAATACTGAGGCAAGAAAAACCAAAATGCTCCCAACGGGTACTTAGCAAACTTTGATTCGGTCTGAAACTCCGACTTCGGAAATATTTCAGAACGCCAACCTGCACTCGCAAGAACTGCTTCTGCATCGGACCATGCGGCAAAAAAGACTGAAGATATGGCGTCGGTCATGCGCATTAGTACCCTGTCGTACTGGCGTCAGTCTAAAGCGCCTTGACCGACGTCAGCCATATACTTTGGTATTCGGGCCGACTGGACAGCGGACTACCCAATGGTTAGGACTGCAGCAATGTGGAATGAAGAACATCCAGTGATGCATTATTTAATTGTGGAATAAATGAGAGACAAATCATACAGATACCTAAAATGGGTTAGAATTATAGTCAAACTAACAGACTGGGATAGTACAAGGTACTACTGTCTTAATAGTGAACTGCTCCCAAATGAAGGCGCAGATCTCCTGAGTGGAAGGCTTCATGGCAGCACAGACTATTGCTAAGACATCCAAGTTTGTATCCTGAGGTATCAAAGGCTTTACTATTAAGAACCAGACACTGAAACTGTGCCAGCTGCTGCCCCAACCAAGACACACCAATGATTCAATAAGTAGAGTTTCCTTAAGACTGGAAATCATTTGAGGCAGCAAGTTGATTATAGATCTCCCCCAGTGTGACAAATTGAGAAACTGTTAAAAATTGCTAGTAAAAGGTACCATTTGGGGTAAAACTCAATTACTTTCTAGTAATTACACTGCTTGAATGCCAGCAAAAAAAAAAAAAAAAAAAAAAAAAAAAATTGGAGGAAGTAACAGAAAATCAAGTGGAAAAATGCTGGCTGAAAGAAATATGAAGCTGTTCAGAAAAACACAATTCACGTTTGAGCTTTAGTACTGAGAAATGGCAGAGTAATTCAGAGGAAAATAATTCAAATGCACTCAGAGGTGAGACACTGAAGGAACGTATTCAGTTAAATGAAAAGTATCTACTCAGATGAGCAGATAAAACTGTACAAATCAGAGGCTGAAATGAAGGAAAGACTGGATGAACATAAGGCTTCTGAAAAACTACTTCAAAAAACAGTACAGTTAGAAAACAGCATACAGAGAAACCTAAGATTTTTCACTTTACCAGAGACATTCAAAGGAAGAGTCTGTATCAGTGTCATGAAAATACGTATAATCAATTAGTTTACTGCAAGATTAGTTAAATGAGAGGGTACATTGTGTGCATGCTTCAAATCTTAACAGAAGGAAGAAGGCAACACCTATACTTTTAAAGATGAAATTATACCTGCAGAAAAGAGATGTTCTCAGCAAAAGAGAAAATACAAAAAATTGGGCACACCCAAACTGGCTGAGAAAAATTATTATTCACAGTACACCATGCAGTAGAGAAACAAGTTTATCTTGATAATTTGGAAGTTTGAGATATTTCCAGCTGTCTTCAGAATACTTTTTCTGGGGGATTTAAGACATTTTTGGATGCAGAACAGACTATAAAAGAAATAAAAGTTTATCCAGCAAAGTACCAATCAGCAAGCTGAAATGTAGTCTGTTTCATAACCATCTTTCAAAAACAAAACCCAAACAGAAACATTGTTAATAAAAACGTGTCCATTGATCCAAAGAAAAATGCTTGAGTGACAGAAAAAAAGCTCAGAAGCTGACTAGAACATTCAAAAGCATCTTGGACTTGAATCAGAGACCAATGTTGGGAGGGTGAGATGATCAGGAAGATGATCAGCAACAATGTGAAAGAAATGATAGAACTGTAAAGCATCAGTTCCAGCAAATGCAGTTTTCATGTGTGAACTGAGATTTTACAAGTGGCTGAAAAAGACCGGGAGTTTGCTATCTGTGTTGAACTAGTAAAAACTCTGAAGCATAAACCCCACTTTATGTTACTAATGTTTAGAAGGATGATAAAGACACTGATGTAGTAACTGTGAGTAAAATAGCTCTGTTCTTTTTAATATTGCTATAAACTATTCACAATGTAAACTGCATATTACATTATAAAGCAGCTTTGTATACTATCCAGTCATAGATAGTTTAATTTAAGGTTGAGGAGTTGTATGAGTGATTGCTGCACACGCTAGTGACATTAAAATAAAACAGTACCTTTTCTTCATTCTGATAGATTCACGCTTTACACTGTAACAGGATATGGAAGGCTGTGAGGGAGTAAATTAAAGTAAATATAATGTGATGATGTTGGACTGCTGGGGGAATGCAAAAGTGTAGTGAACATTGCAGGTTAAAGGATAATAATGTCCCCTGTTTTATACAAGTGGGTGTCTAAACAGGATTGAAAAGAAAGAAAAAATGTTAGCCTAAAAACTGTAGTTCTTTCTTGCATCTGTAAAGTTATTATTTTTTTTCCATTAGCACCTGCTTTTAGTTGGTAAAAAGGAGCAATCAGGCATAAGTAATTAGTCATGTGGAGTGTGACCAGTGTATTCTGTGAAACCTGAAAGGATTCTCTCTTGCATCTGTAAAGTTCCTACCCATTTTTTCCATTATAAAATGCATTTAGAAGGAGACAATGAGCCTAAAGGTGCAAGAAATTATCACAGGACTGAAGTGTGAAATCTACAGCATACAATATAATTATAGGTTCATAGGTTGGTACTAGGATATCAGCCCTAGGGCTTATACAAGCCTAGCCATAACAATTCTCTGGCTATTTCTTCCCACAATATTTACTTCCCTGCATTAATTAACCTTTAAAATGCAATTACAGAGCAGTTCACTGAAAATAAAGTTTAAAACTCTGGGAAGTGAACAGTTATACAAGTAGAGGCCTTCACAGCCTTGGCATTTTAATGCATTTAACTTAACACAACACAATTAAGTTTAAAGGCAGCCAGTGCATTTTTCAGAATAAATGCTCCTGTCCCATTTTGTAAAGCATATATAATTTTGTGTGACTGTTGTGAGTTAAAGTGGGTTTGGGGACTTTGACAACGTATTGTAGTTTTTGTTTTCTTAAGCAGCTTAACTAAAGTGAAAATGCTGGGAACATGTGATATGGTTTCAAATAGAGAGGAGAATAAACAAGTACATACAAGATCTGCCTTCTAGACATTACTTTGTGCACATATACTCTGTTGGAAACACATTAAAAAGAATGGTCTTGTATAATATATATAGAAGCAATGACATTTTATCAGAATAGCTGCTTTTTCAAGATTAAAAAGGAGGTTGGCATAATGGTTAAAGTGTTTATCTTACAGACACAAGATGCAGGGATAATTAGCTAGCCTTAAAAAGGCCCACAAGCCAGTTAGTCTAGTACTAATCTATGAACCTATGATCTACATCTATGAATGAGTTACAAAGCAGCTAAAGAAAGGTAGACTGATTATACTTTGGGTGGGAAGTTGGTATAATGGTTAAGGTGTTTACTTTACAGACACAAGGTGCAGGGTTTAATTCTTACATTGGGTAGTTCAATAGGCCTAAAATGGCACACAATGGCAGACAGCCTAGTACTAATCTATGAACCTATGAATGTAAAAGACCTTACAGATACGGACAAAAAAGTACTGAATTATATTAAATCATGTAGGGGACAAATAACAATACTACAGGAGAAACATCTAAATATAAATGAGCAAGTGAATTTAATAAAGAATGGGTTGCAGAGTGCACATGCAGCAGCATACTGGGGACAAAGGAAAAAAAGGTCTATAATACTGACAGAGAGGGACTCAATAGTGACAGAAGAGGAAAAAAGGCAGCAATGCTAGACTTCTCACAGTAAAGGGCTATTAGTAGGCGAGGTGATTATACAGATATGTATTTATACTTCACCTAAAATTCACTATTTTGAAACTTAAAGGCGAAGTTTAAGAGAAAAAGAAGTTATGTACTCACGATAACGTTCCATCTGAGTGAGTAACTTAATTTGTCTGCAACCTGTGGGTATCGGATCCGACCTCTGATCCGAGCCAGCAGCTTTACCTACCTAAAGATCCAAGCTCTTAGCTCCTCCCCTACCCATAATCCCCATGCAACACATCCCCCATCCTCAGATCGAGTTTGCCTATAGGGACTCCACAAGACCCTCGAAAGAGGCTAGTAACCTACTGCCTAACAGAATGGACAATCCTCTCCTGGTTAAGAAGCACAAAACTGGTTAGGGGGAATGGAGGGGGGGTCGGTTGCAGACAAATGAAGTTACCCACTCAGATGGAACATTATGGTAAGTAAATAACTTCTTTATCTGAAGTGGTTAACTTCATTTGGTCTGCAACCTGTGGGACAGAGTCCCCAGCTACCTAGAAAACCTTGGGCGGCCCTCAAGGAAGAATATTCCGGAGCACCACGGAGCCAAAGGAAGCCCTACTCCTGGAAATCAAATCCAATTTATAATGGGAAATGAATGCATGAGAGGAGGACCAAGTAGCTGCTGAACATATGCCGTCTATAGGGACTCTAGACCAGAATGCAGCAGAGGTAGCTATGGATCGGGTTGAATGCGCATGGATTCCCAAAGGAACCGGTTTGTTCGAAGCTAAATAGGCTTGAATGATGCATTGTGAAATCCAGTTAGCTAATGTCACTTTGGTAATAGGTTTGCTTAAAGAAGACTTGGCAAAGGACACAAACAATTGATCAGACTTGCAGTTAGTTGCTGTCCTGTGCAGATAAAAACGCAGTTGTCTATGCACATCCAATTTGTGCAGTGTGTATTCCCCTTTGTTCTGGAAATTGGGAAAGAACACTGGCTGATTAATATTCGACTCAGAACTACTTTAGGGAGGAAAGAAGGATTAGTCCTGAGAGAAACTCTGTCCTTATGAAAAATTAGATAAGGGGGTTTCATACAGAGGGCTTGTAGCTCAGACACTCTCCTGGCTGAAGTTATTGCAACCAGGAAGGCTGTTTTCCAAGATAAAAATTTCAACTGAGCTGACACGGCCGGTTCGAAAGGAGGGCCCGTCAAAGCCTGCAGGACCAGTGTTAAGTCCCATGGTGGAACCGCAGACTTAACTGGCGGTTTTAACAGGAAAGCGCCTTTTAAAAAGGTTTTGCAAATTCTGGTGGAAGCCAGTGATCCTACCTCATCCCCCACATGAAAGTGAGAGATGGCTGCCAACTGTACTTTAACCGTAGATGCACTGGCTCCCTGATGAAAGATATGGGACAGAAATTCAAGAATCGTCGGAACAGGGACAGTAAAGGGATCCAAGCCCCTGTCTTAGGCCCACATGGAAAAGCGTTTCCATTTACTACCGTAGCTCCTTCTAGTAGAAGGTTTGTGTGCTGCTACCAGAATGGCTTTCACTGGTGACGAGATACCGGGAGTCCTTGCTATCAGTGGAACTGGATCAACCAAACCGTAAGCTTGAGGTCACCAAGGTTTGGGGGTTGTAATCCCGCAGGGTGAGAAATTAGATCCGGGATGGGATCTAAGATCCAAGGAGGAACTACACTGTGAGACCGCAGGTAAGGGAACCAGATCTGGTGAGACCAGAATGGGGCTATGAGGATTATCTTGCTTCCCAACCGATGGGCTTTCTGCAGGAACTTTGTCATGAGCGGAAGCGGGGGATAAGCATAAAGGAGACCAATCATGAACCAGAGCGTCTCAGGGGCTCTCCCCTATTGGGGGAACTAGAGCGAAATATTCACTGCACTTTGTGTTTGCCAGGGAAGAAAAAAGATCGCAGCAAGGTAGACCCCATTTGAGGAAGATCTGTTTCGCTACCAACGGGTTTAGAGACCACTCGTACGGTGTGAGGATCAGGCGACTTAGCTTGTCCGCTATGATGTTGGTCCATCCCAGAATGTGTGTTGCTACCAGAAAGGGGTTGGTGGAGATCACCCATTCCCAAACTCTCATGGTCTCTCGGAAAAGGGGACAAGATCTGGTTTACCCCTGTTTGTTGATGTACCAGACTACAGCCATGTTGTCTGACTGAATTGCAATAGTTCCCGGAGGAAGAAGGTCTTGTACGGCTTGCAACGCCAAAAGCACTGCCCTCATCTCCAGGACATTGATAAGCAGAACGGTCTCTGGGGGAGCCCACGTGCCTTGGATGGTTCTGCCCATAGCATGCCCCCCCCCACCCGAGGCGAGAAGTGTCCGTGGTCAACGTGGCTTGGGGCTGAGGCATGACGAACGGTCTCCCCTCTCGTAGCTCCTGAGAGTGCAGCCACCAGAGAAGGGAGTCCTTGCAAACCCTGCTCAGGGGAATTGGGGTGCTCAAGGGGTGCAGCAACAGTGACCATTGGACCTGAAGAGTCCATTGTAGGATTCTCATACGCAGGCGCGCAAAGGGTGACAGACCGATGGCTGCCGCCATGGAGCCCAAAGCTCTCAGGACTAGTTCCGCAGGTGGGGCTGAGGGCTGGAGAATTGCCAAAACATGAAGAGACAAATTGCGCAACCTGCCTGTTGTTAGAAAGGCCTTGGAGTGACGTGTATCTATCTTGGCCCCTATAAATTCCAGAAACTGCACAGGATGAAGGAATGATTTTTGAAGGTTCACAGTAATACATAGATGCTGAGTAAGAGACAGGGTATAATCCCTGGCCCAGCAGAGCTGATGCCTGGTGGAGGCGGTGAGGAGCCAGTCGTCCAGGTATGGAAAGACCTGAATGCCCTGAAGTCTCAGGTGGGCTGCGACCACCGCCATGACTTTGGTGAACACCCTGGGGGCTGAGGTGAGGCCGAACGGAAGAGCCCTGAACTGAAAATGACTGGCTCCCAGCTGAAAGCGGAGGAACCTCCTACATTGTCTGTCCATTAGAATGTGGTAGTACGCATCCTTGAGGTCTATGGAGCACATCCAGTCGTTCAAGTTAAGTAAGTTAAGGAAGGGGAGAATAGATTGCAGGGTGACCATCTGGAATTTCTCCTTGGGAATGAACAGGGTTAGAGATGAGAGGTCTAGTATAGGCCTCAGTTCCCCTGTCTTTTTTGTTACTAAAAGAAACCTGGAGTAATTTCCCAATCCGGACTGGCCTGGGGGAACGGGCTGGATGGCTCTCTTTTCTAACAGCTTTGAAATTTCCGAAGCTGCCGCCTCCCTTTGATCGGGTGGGACATCGGGGAGGCGTTTCATAGGAGGAGTAGACTCAGAAAGGGAATGGAATAACCTCTGGATATAACTCGGAGCACCCACCAGTCCGTAGTAATGGACTCCCAATTTTGGAGGTGCTCCAACAGATGCCCCCCGACTGCCTCCAGAGAGGGACAGCCGGGTAATCCCTCAGGGCTGTTGCACGGGCCTCTCTGAGAAAGGTTCTCGGGACCCGAGATTCCTCGGCCCCCCTCTGCCTCTGGGCCGGCATCCACCTTGTCCTCCTCTGCCTCTGAAAGACGAGGGGTCCGAAGCGGGATGGGACTGCTGTGATTTCTGTAACCACATCTTCTTTTGTCCCTTCTGGTTCCTGGAGAAGGACCGTTGGGGAAGCAGATCCCGACGGCAGACAGCGTCTTCCCATCCTTTTTGCTTTGGACCAGCGTGTCGCGGACGGTCTTGCCAAAGAGCGTAGAACCGTCAAAGGGCGCGTTCGCAAAGGACGCCTTGAAGGGTTCCGCAAAATCGCAAAGGCAGAGCCAGGCATGGTGCCGCAGAGCGATGCCTGCTCCACTGGCTCTAGCTGCTCCCTCCGTGGCATGGGAGAGTAGCCGCATAGATGTATTAGTAATAGATTTCAGAGTGGCCATGTGATTCAAGAAGATGCGTTTGTCCTCGGCCGCCATGGACTACGGGGGGGCCTCCAGCGTATTCCTTAATCAAGTCTCGCTGGAGTTAGAGAAGGTGCGCCATATAGTTAAGCGCCCTCACAGAGAAGGTAGCTGAAGCAAACATCCGCTTTCCAATGCGGTCCAACATCTGAGATTCCTTATCTGGAGGGTGGACCAAGGAACTCTCCTGCGCTAGTTCCTTCTTGGTGGCAGCTGCCACCACCACGGCATCCACTGGAGAACCTTTAGATCAAACAATCCTATCAGGAGGGGGACTAAGCACCTTGTCTGGCCTTCTGGGAATCGGCTCCATGGTGTCTGGCTCCTTCCAAGCCCTGGTGGTAATTAAGTCCACCAGGGGGGTCAGCCAGGGGGACACCCAAGAAATAGATGGGCCTGCATCGAACACATCCAGAAACACAGACTCATCCGAGGAAGGTTTTTGGGCAGACCACCCTCCTCTGATTCGCAACATTTCCATGATGTCTCCAAAGGAGACATCCTCAGGGGGTAACCTTTGGGAACCTTCCCCTCCCTCCAAATCTGTGTCCTCTGTGAGGGAATCAGGGGAGTTCAGGTGCCTCCTTTTGCACTTCCATTTGTGAGGAACCTCCTCGGTGGGGCTATCCGAGGAGGGCTCACCCACGGGGTCCTGTTCCTCTAAGGGAACCAAATGGAGCGCCGATGCCGGCTGTCCCTGTGGCCGGATGACGGAGGACAGGCCCAAATGTGCAGGGGTGACGGATGGATCCGTAGCCCGGACCGGGGATCCGGAAGTCGTCTACAGCACCCTCTCCACTACATCAAACACCAAGGGTGAACCACTCTCCCCTGGCTGCGAGAGCAGCCCCGTCGGCGCAGATGCAGGGATCGGCGTCGGAGCCGAAGCAGTCGGACCCGAGAGGGAAGTGTGCTCTGACCTAAATGCCACCGACGGCACCATTCCCCCCACGGATCCGACGCTCGGCTCTCGGGCCCGAGAGCTAGGATCCTTCACGCTCGAGGGCATAGTCGGCGTCGAAGTAACCAAGACTGTCGGCACCGACGGATCCCCGGGTCAGAAATGGCATGGATCCGAAGACTCCGAAACCCGATACCGGATCGGAGAAGGAGTGATCGGGGTAAAGAAAGGGGCCGAGCTCCCCCCGGAGGGGGGGGGGGCTTGGAGCACCCCCATCTGCATTTGAGCTTGCAAGAAACGACGCATCATCCGGTCCAAATCAGCATCGGTCAAGCTTCTGGTGGATCTGGAGGAGGTTGCCAAGGCGAGCCTGGAGGGCCGCCTCGAGGACCTCGAGGGAGACCGGTACTCCTCTTCCAACTCCAGGGAAAAGCAAGGAGAGTGGAGCCGAGAATGAGGAGAACCAGAGACCTTCTAAGTGGGATTAGCTACCTTAGCTGGCGGGGCCGAGGGATGAGACTCGGCCCGCCATTTGTGCCTATGCCAGTCCTTGTCTCTCCTCTTCTCCTTAGAAGAGGAAGAAGAGTCCCACCCACCTTGAGAAACAGAGGGAGTTTGAGTCCCTAACAAGGGAGGGGGATTGTATGCATGGAAGCCGCAGCCGTGACCGGTGCCTTAGAGGGAGAGGAGGAAGAAGAATCCGGGGGTAACAATCCCGCCAGGATTAGCTTGTGCATCCTATCCCTGATGGCCCGGGGGTTGAAAACTGCACAGACCTGGCAGCTGGTGGATAAATGGGCCACCCCCAGACAAAACGCACTGAGTGTGGCCATCGGCTGCGGACAGCTTATGACCACACTCAGTGCATTTAGAAAAAATGGATTTAGGCCCTTCAGCCATCACACTACACACTCATACACTGGGGGGAGGGTGAAAAATAAATTTGAAGAGAATTTACCACAAAAAAGTTATATTAAGTATACTAGACGGTAAAAGGGGCTAAACCATGCACACACAACACAGAAAATCCTAAGAAATTAATATAACTTGAAATCTCTCACCCATGCCAAGAGCTCATCTCTAGAAGCTGCTGTAAGCCGCGGCAAACTAGATCTGAGGATGCAGAAACAAAATAAACGTGGAGTTCTACTACTGTGCTATCTTCCCTGTAACAACGTTGAACACAGAGGGAACGCAGTGCAGTCTCTGAAAACAAGCTTTTATTATAAATTTGATAAAATGTCCAGACAGAAAATAAAACTGTATCAACTTGATGCACACAATGAGTTTAGCGCTTTCACCTACTAAATGCAGGCTTCCTCAGAACTGTGCTCTTACATTTCTATTGTGCTTAAATAACTTATTTGGCGCCATTTTCTACAAGCAGCCCTTAAAGTTGTATTACTCAATTGTGTTAAATGAAATTAAAAAAAGAATTAAAAAACTGTAAATATCAAGATCTTCATTATAAAATATATTAAACTGTATAAATATAAACTGTGTAAAATAAATTGTGCTTAAAAATACATAAATTAAAAACTTTATATACTACCTTAAAAAATAGTTCTTAAAAATAATTTATGTATAGTCACATATTATTGCATCAATGTTAACCCATAATTTAGTTCGTACATCTAATATCACTAATTTTTCCACAAGTCATCCCATTTTTGTATGTTATAAATTCTTTACATTTTCTTAACTAATAACTATTCCATAACATTATCTTCTGGATGCTCTTTGAACTAATATGGGTTTTAAAGATATATTATCATTCAACCCCGGTGCAGTTGATGCATCCGTATACAATTGCCACCACACCTCCCTGTAACTTAACATTTCCTTCATACCTGCCTCCCCTTGGATTGTATTTGATTTGTTCCAATATTGCAAATTTGAATTTATGTTCCTCACCATATTTTTCTATGTGTCTATATAAGGCATTGTTGTTGTTGTTCTTTCTTACACTATACATATGATCGTAAATTCTCCTTTTGAAAGCTCTCTCTGTTTTTCCTATGTAGTATCCACTACATGCTGTGCACTTAGCCATATATATAACAAAACTAGTGCTACAGTTCCCCTTCCTAAACTTAATTTTACTTTTGTTGATATTCTCCAATACTAGCTCCCGAATCTCCATAATATCCCCATACTGATTACAGTGGCCACATTTGGTTGTTAAATTTACCCCAGTATCCCTGGTCTGGCTCTGATCTCCTGTTATTCCTTTTTCCAATAACTTCTTCAGATTATATCCCATTTTGTATACAGATAGTGGTTTCTCACCTACACATTTAACTAAACTATCATCCACTATGAATATTTTCCAAAATGATTCCATAATCTTCTTAATCTGATGTTCATAGGGTGTGTATTCTAAGACACATGTACGTTGGTATCTAACTGTGCTGTTAAATGCGTCTGCAACTGTATGTGGTCCATTGATTTGTTCGTAACTTCCTAACAGTGGGATATATTTTTTTCCCCATTGTTCAATAACATATTGCTTCACATCCCTCATCATCAATTCATCATATTTCCTTTCTTCAAATAATTCTGTAAAATAATCCATTTCCTTTATCATTTCCTCTAACCTTGAAGTCATCCGGGCAACCCTTATACATTGTCATTTATATATGTTATATAATATTTTTTTGGGATGGTTGCTAGTATATTGTAAGTAATCGTTGGAAAAGGTGTTCTTTAGAAATATCGCTGACTTAAATCCCTTACTATCATATGATATAAATGTATCCAAGTAGGCTATACCATTTGAGCTCACTGAGTAAGTGAACTTCAAAAATTCACTGCTTGAATTAATGAAAGTAATGAATTTGTTTAATTCTTCCATACTACCCTTCCATAAGATGTAGATGTCATCTAAAAATCTAGTGTAATGCATTACGTGTTTAAACAGAGTGTTAGGAAATAAAACAGTCTCTTCCCAATTTAACATAACTAAATTGGCATAGATAGGTGCACTAGCTGATCCCATTGCCACACCTTTGCATTGCCGATAGTATTCCCCTTCGAAATATATGTAGTTATGTTCCAATACTAATGACATGCAGTCCATTATTAAACATACATGAAATTGAATGTGATTAATGGTATAAAAATTGACAATGGATATTTACACGAATGTCTGACTTTGAAAATAGTACCTATGGGACTTCGTTTTTTTCAAATACCCATTGAGTGTAGAAATAACAAAACAAAATATAGATGAATTTAATCAATTTTTTAATGAATGTGGTTATAAATTTATGAATATGTTGATTAAGTTAAATGACGAAAAGTTATCTCAAATTATTGTAGAGGTTGAGGAACTTAATGGTCAAATAGTAAATGATTTGATGTTTAAACAATGGGAAGATTTATATATGAAACAGTTTCAGATAGCTAATAAAAAAACCAAGATGGGATATGAGAAGTGTAAAAAATTGAATAGGGATATATCTCAATATAAGGAAAACAAAGCCTATTTGTGGAAAGAGAACAATACAGAATATGGGAAAGACAATAGTAATAGACACACAGGGAGTAAATTCAACAGGGTAGGGTACGACAACAAAGAAGGTTTTAAAGGTAATTGGAATCACAGACAAAATTTTCAAAGGACATGGAACACCCAGTATTGGAAAAGAAAACCTATGAGAGTGACAGAGTTATTATCCCAAAAAACAACAGAAAGGAATTCAAAGGGGACAAAGGACAGATCAGGTTCTTTATTAACATTTAATACGACAATCAATACACATACTAATACCAACAATAATATAATAGTGGAGGGAATAATTCATACCCTTAATAATTTTAAAATTTATAATTATACAAATTTAACAGTCAATAAAACCCATTTTGACTTGCTATCTAAGGGTATGAAATTCATTCCAACACCCCCATTTGATGTTGTAGATCACTTAGTGAGGTGAAATTGTTCACCAGGAAACTCAGTTTAGCTATAATGTTTCAGAAGAAAGATCAAGCAGAAATAAGGACAATGTTATAGCAGAGAACAAATTAAAAAACAAAAGCATATTTGTTCCACCCACGAACCCCAAAGTAGAGATGTATGAAAAACATGTGATAAGGGAAGTTTACAAATTGAAGAATAAAACTAGAATGAAGGCCATAAAAGACAATTTGACACTGAAGGAGATAGAAACACTTACAAAATTCAGGGGAGACAAAGACATACGTGTAATGTAACCGGATAAAGGGGGAGGGGCGGTACTGTATGATAAGTTGGAATATTTTAATAAATTATTTACTTTATTGACCCAATCAGGGAATTATGAAACAGTATCACTTAACAAAATGAATATAGCATATCATAGAATAGATTCTTACATAGAAGAATTTTGGATAGACAACAGAATTAATACGGATGTATACAATTTTATTAAGGTACAACATCCAGTATTAGCCACATTAGTTGGTATACCAAAAGTACACAAAAGTGTAAGTGACCCCCCATTTCGACCTATAGTTTCAGGAAGTCTAGCAAAAACATTCCCCCTAGGAATAGCCGTGGACACCTGGCTAAAAAACATGTATAATCATATCCCACATTTGATAAAAGACTCTTGGGATTTTTTGACTAACTTCCCTACACAAGTGGAATGTAGTGATCTTATTTACATAACTATAGATGTCACTGACCTATATACATGCATTCCCAAACAATTGGGATTAGAAATGTTTTGCGAAAGCATAAGGAAACACACAAACATAGATTGGGATCATGTATGTTTAATAATGGACTGCATGTCATTAGTATTGGAACATAACTACATATATTTCGAAGGGGAATACTATCGGCAATGCAAAGGTGTAGCAATGGGATCAGCTAGTGCACCTATCTATGTCAATTTAGTTATGTTAAATTGGGAAGAGACTGTTTTATTTCCTAACACTCTGTTTAAACACGTAATACATTACACTAGATTTTTAGATGACATCGACATCTTATGGAATGGTAGTATGGAAGAATTAAACAAATTCATTACTTTCATTAATTCAAGCAGTGAATTTTTGAAGTTCACTTACTCAGTGAGCTCAAATGGTATAGCCTACTTGGATACATTTATATCACATGATAGTAAGGGATTTAAGTCAGCGATATTTCAAAAGAACACCTTTTCCAACGATTACTTACAATAGACTAGCAACCATCCCAAAAAATTATTATATAACATATATAAAGGACAATGTATAAGGGTTGCCCGGATGACTTCAAGGTTAGAGGAAATGATAAAGGAAATGGATTATGTTACAGAATTATTTGAAGAAAGGAAATATGATGAATTGATGATGAGGGATATGAAGGAATATGTTATTGAACAATGGGGAAAAAAATATATCCCACTGTTAGGAAGTTACAAACAAATCAATGGACCACATACAGTTGCAGACACATTTAACAGCACAGTTAGATACCAACGTGCATGTGTCTTAGAATACACACCCTATGTACATCAGATTAAGAAGATTATGGAATTATTTTGGAAAATATTCATAGTGGATGATAGTTTAGTTAAATGTGTAGGAGAGAAACCACTATTTGTATACAAAATGGGATATAATCTGAAGAAGTTATTGGAAAAAGGAATAACAGGAGATCAGAGCCAGACCAGGGATACTGGGGTAAATTTAACAACCAAATGTGGCCACTGTAATCAGTGTGGGGATATTATGGAGATTCGGGAGCTAGTATTGGAGAATATCAACAAAAGTAAAATTAAGTTTAGGAAGGGGAACTGTAGCACCAGTTTTGTTAAATATATGGCTAAGTGTACAGCATGTAGTGGATACTACATAGGAAAAACAGAGAGAGCTTTCAAAAGGAGAATTTACGATCATATGTATAAGTGTAAGAAAGAAGGACAACAACAATGCCTTATATAGACACATAGAAAAATATGGTGAGGAACAAATTCAAATTTGCAATATTGGAACAAATCAAATACAATCCAAGGGGAGGCAGTATGAAGGAAATGTTAATTTACAGGGAGGTGTGGTGGCAATTGTATACGGATGCATCAACTGCACCGGGGTTGAATGATAATATATCTTTAAAACCCATATTAGTTCAAAGAGCATCCAGAAGATAATGCTATGGAATAGTTATTAGTTAGGAAAATGTAAAGAATTTATAACATACAAAAATGGGATGACTTGTGGAAAAATTAGTGATATTAGATGTACGAACTAAATTATGGGTTAACATTGATGCAATAATATGTGACTATACATAAATTATTTTTAAGAACTATTTTAGGTAGTATATAAAGTTTTAATTTATGTATTTTTAAGCACAATTTATTTTACACAGTTTATATTTATACAGTTTAATATATTTTATAATGAAGATCTTGATATTTACAGTTTTTAATTTCTTTTTAATTTCATTTAACACAATTGAGTAATACAAATTTATGGCTGCTTTGTAGAAAAATGGCGCCAAATTAAAGCTTTAATAGAAATGTAAGAGGACAGTTCTGAGGAAGCCTACATTTAGTAGGTGAAAGCACTAAACTCACTGTGCACCTGGTTGATGGACAGTTTATTTTCTGTCTGGACATTTTATC